>NC_064812.1:41009316-41179233 GCF_023721935.1 Panthera uncia | reverse complement strand
TATTCCTTGTTTATCTGACATTCACATTTAACTGGGCATCTGGGTTTTTTTCCTTGCTGATTTTGGCCAGAGGGGAGTAGAAAGCCCTTTAATTAAAAGGACATTTTGCCCCTTTTAGAAATGTCTCTTCTCATTTCTCCTTCTTGCCCCAAACCCAGAGAGCCTGAAAGAAGGTGGTGAATGTGACAGAGGAGTAGAAATACTCAAAGGAAGAGACAAAGAAGAGATGATAGCCCTTCTCATGGCAGGTTTCTGTGTCTGGGTCAGGTGTGGGGGTGGAAGATGGGGTGGGGGATGAAGGTGAAGGAATAAACTGGCTGAGACCTTCAAGATCTCACTGAGATTGGCTTGGCACTTTTAATCCCTGAAAATAAGGATCATTTGTTAATATCTGAAAATGGCCAAAATGTTTTGGGATCTTCCTAAGATACAGTCCCCCAGTGGGGAAGAGGGAACCAAGAGCACAGATTTGAAAGCCAGGGGAGGGAGAAAAAGTGAAGGTGATAGCCACTTGCCCAACGAGTCTGGCCTAGTCAGCAACCCGGTTCTGACCCCTTTACCCAATCACTGCTCTCCCTCTGCTGAATTGCACTTCTCACTTCTGGGAAGAGTGACACCCACATCTTACCAGGCTATAATTTTACTAGATTGCTTTTCTTCCTGTGCCAGGAAGGAGGACAGGACACCGCAGTGAGGGGACCTCAGAGTCCTCAGAGGGGACAGCAGAGGTGCCAGAGAGAACCTCAGAAGTAAGGAGGACCCATGTGGACTCGATCTCTTGGGAACTGGCTGTTTCTTGAGACTGGGCCTAAGCAGCTTTGGTGAACCAGTCCCAAATCCTACCATCAAAAAGGAAAATATGGTGAGGTTGCAGACTTATGTGCCTGGAGTTTGCTGGACAGGTCCTGTGAAAATTTCCCAAAGCAGGGGTCTCGCCAGATTTCCATGTGGCAACAAAAGCGTTGGCTGCAGGGAACTGCTTAGGACATTTCTCTATACCTGGGTTTTCTTGACCTAAGCAGATGTGAAGGGCTGCTGTCTGACTCACCCTTCATTTGACCTATTTTTGAAATGACTTCTTTACAAAAAGCTGGAGATAAGTGCAGAGAATTACACATTTATAATCCTAGTATAGACAGGATTGTCTAACCCTCTCATTTTAGCTGTTCCCTGTCCTGCCAGTGGTAGGTGAATGCTGACCAAATGTTGGCAAGAGTCTAATGGCCTAAGCTATTTGCTCTAGCAGTAATTACCAGGAAGGTGAGGGTGGGATAGGAGATGGGGAGTGGGGGAAGGGCATACCAGGTGCCAGAGCGACAGGCTGGGGGAGGCTGTGAGGGCCCAGAAGTTCATTTGTAGTTCTGCCTCTGCTTCACGGTACCCCAGGAACCTCTCAAGTGGGTCACCAATGAGGTATCAGCACAATAGGGTGTTGGCTTGGTATGGTGAGAAGAGCTGGGACTTCAAATTCAGATCTGGGTTTGGATGTTTTTCTACCATTTTACTTGCCACACAATGTTGGCTTTCACCCCATCTTCCAGAACCTATTTCCTTGCCTAATAAATGGGTATAGCGATCTACCTTTCTTGCCTCTCAGATTTCATGTAAGAGTAAATAAATATCACCTGGGAAATGGGGTTATATACGGCAAAGTGCTCTGCAAAATTTACTGAAAGCACTTGAAGCACTTTAAATGGGGTTTCTGAAAAATTTCCCCTTTCATGGGTTGAAACGGGAGGGGGGTCTGAGTTAGAATTAACTCATTAAATGATGGCTGATGCTAACATGGTTGGATGGGCTCAGCCAGCCTGAGACCCTCTAGTCGGCCCAGACTCGCTCCCACCTGACTCCCCTTCAGGGTTTTGGTGTGGGAGCCCAGTGGTTCCCAGGTCACTCTGGACAATAACTAGAACCCCCACTAGTAATACTGAGAGCTGCTGGTCTAGTGCCCCTGAGAAAGTCTCTATTTCCATCTCTGTGCCCACAGACCAGAAGGAGGGAATGGTAGTAAAAGGTAGTAAAGCAGACAGCACCTTGCTGCGTTCTGCTATGGCCACCTGCTGGCTGCCTAGCGGCCACTGAACAGGGAAACTTGAGGGGATGTTAGTGGTGGCTTTGGGTTCAGTTCAAATTCAATGACATGCTTGTTCCTACTGCTGAGAGCAGCTACCTATAAGGTCATGTATGAGCCTTTTCTAATGCAGAGTAGGGGATTCAATCACTCTCCTAAGGCTCCCTTAGGCTCCATCTCTGAAAAGAGAAGATGCGATACGGTGGCTGAGTCGCATGCTTTAACTCTGGCTTGTTTCCTTGGAGATCTGACTTGTCACCATTGGAACCCTAGGCAGGGGTGGAGCTGGCCTCCTCTGCATCTGTTCTCCTCGACAGCTGGTGTTAGCAGAATGCGTGGTTTCTAAAAACTTCCCAGTTCTAGCTGGGCCAGTTTAGACAATGCCAGGAATCTGCAATTAGGCCAGCAGTCTGGTCAGGGAATACACAGGCCCTGGAGGGCACGAGGTGAGGCGGGAGAAGGGGAGGCCCAGCCTTAGAAACCTTAGACACACTTCCTGCTGGGCTCGGCTACCTGTCCAAGTGGTGGCCAGCCTGGACCTGCAAATGAGCCGTTCTGGGGAGGTAGGAAATGGGGAGGTCAGCTGCACTGAGAAGCAGGGCCAGGGCAAGGTACATTTACTGACAAAAGCATCTCTCTACAGACTCAGAGAAGAGTCTTCTAGGATGGAGAAGCACCTTTGCTGTTGTCCAACATGCAAAACTGTAAAGCTGTTCTTATCTTTGTCTTTTACCGTGATCGTTAGCTGAAAACATCCCTAGCACCTGAACAGTATCAACATAGTGTACTGGTTATTTAAAGATGCAAGGTTTAGACCCAGACTGCCTGGATTCAAACCCTAACTTTATCCCTTACTTGCTGGGTGACTTTGGGCAAGTAACGTAACCTATCTGTGTCTCAGTTTTCTCATAGGGAAAATGGGGCTAACAATAGTATCAACCTCACAGTATTGCTGTGAAGGGGAAAAATGAGTTAATACATGTAAAGTGTTTAGAACAAGGATTTCTGGCACAAGATAAACACTCAAGGAGTGTGAGCTATTCTTGTTTTGTGTCCTTATCTCAAGTGTAGCACATTTCCCCTTTTCTTTTGGTTTGCCTGGCTCAGCTGGAAAATAAGTTTCAACTGTGTGTCAATCAGTTGGTTGTAGCTACCTGGACAGTTGTGTTGAGAAGGATTCTGAGGCTTCATCCAATCTCAGCAAGGGGGAATTATAAGTGCCTCATTAGCAAGGTCAGCCACGGGTGAGGAGATAGGAAGTGGTGGCACGGGTACCATATAGTTTCCTGTTCTGGGACTTATCTTCCTTTAAGGTGTTTTCCCTACCTCTGTCTCAGTCCTTCCTGCCTTTGCTTTTGCAAAGCACACTGGTTCTTGTGTGGGCTTTCCTGCCAATAGTCGCTCTGTAGAATCTGGAGTCCATTTCTAATAGCGACCTTCCAAGATTATTTTCTTTGGAGGAAGGAAAGCCCACGTGGCCTGGTATTGAGGATGATTCTAGCCTAGTGGGGCACCTGCAGTTTCCTCTGTGTGCAGAGCATGGGGGTTCCTAGAGAAACCAGGAAGCTCTTCACCAATTAGTCTTCTGTGACCTCCATGGTTCTGGATTCCAAATACCAATGATTAGCACAGGAACTTCCTCATGGCCTTGCCTTGACAATCATTGATTTGTTAATCTCTGCAGGACCTTGTGCTGAATTATGTCTATTTCCATTCAGTGGTCAGTCTTCCTGCCTTAACAATGAAGGACCATTGTGGTGAAGTCATCTGGTGGCATCTCTGTTTGTACCTTTTTATTTGCAAATGTGCCTTTCTGCCAGTTTTTGTGAGCTGTTCTATGTCTTAAACCAGAGAGCCAAATTTGAATTCCTTACTCTACCAATTACTAGCATTATAATTTGAATAAGTTGCTTAAATTCTCTAAGCCTCAATGGAACGTGTTATGCTAAGTGAAATAAGTCAGGCAGAGAAAGGTAGATACCATATGTTTTCACTCATATGAGTGAAACTGAGAAACTCAACAGAAGGCCAGGGGGGAGGGGAAGGGGGAAAAAAAAAGTTACAGAGAGGGAAGGAGGCAAACTATAAGAGACTGTTAAATACTGAGAACAAACTGAGGGTTGATGGGGGGTTGGGGGGAGGGAAAAGTGGGTGATGGGCATGGAGGAGGGCACCTGTTGGGATGAGCACTGGGTGTTGTATGGAAACCAATCTGACAATAAATTTCATAAAAAAAAAAAAAAAAAAAACAAAAACAACAACAAAAACCAAAAACATGACCAAGCAAAGATGACAACACCTGGAACAGATATGAGCCATCCTAACTGAATCAAGCCCAGATTTCTGACCCACAAAATTGTGAATAAATAAATGGTTGTTGTCTTTAAAAAAAAAAAAATTCTCTAAGCCTCACTCTCCTTGTCTATAAAATGGGAATAACACACCCACCTGAGCAACTTGTACTGAGGCCTAAATGGATAGTGTACTGCAAGCATTTGGCATGGGCCTTGCCCAGATTAAGTGTGTCAAAAGCAGTAGCCATTATTTATTTTTTAAATGTTTATTTATTTATTTATTTATTTTGAAAGAGAGAGAGAGAGAGAGCGAGAGAGCATGCGAGCAGGGGAGGGGCAGAGAGAGAGGGAGAGAGAAAACTCCAAGCAAGCTCCAAGCTGTCAGCACAGAGCCCAATGTGGGGCTCGATCCCAGGAACTGTGAGATCATGACCTGAGCCAAAATCAAGAATCAGATGCTTATCTGACTGAGCCACCTAGGCACCCAGTGGCCATTATTTTCTTAACCAGAAAGCTCATCTTCATTAAGTGATATAATATAAAAATGACAATGTGATAATGTCAATTTGTATGACACACATTTATCATGCCTAGCCCAGAGCACATGCTCAATGTATATTAGCTGTTGTTGTTGTTGTTGTTATTATTATTATTGACATAAGATCTATCTCAGCAGCTATGAAGGGTAACATTATCATCCAAGCCCCTGACCAGGATTCTTAATTTGGGGCCCATGGACCCCTTGATCGTCTGTGGGTAGAATTCATGGGGTCTATGACCTTGGATAGGAAAAAATTTTGACCTTTTCCTTTCACTAACCTCTAACTACAATTTAGAATCACCTTCAATTATGAATGTAAGCGACAGAATACAATAGTGGTAACAAAACCTGTGACCTTGAAAGAAACACAAGTCTACATTTCTTCATAGTTGTTGCAGATAACTTGAAAGATGGGCCACTCGTGTCACTACTTCAAAACTAGGTATTAAATCTGCTACTAGAACTTGTCCTTTAACATGTTAATAAAGAAGCACATGTTTTGATACTTTGATTCCAACCTGGTTTTCTTTGAATATTTTTATATTTCATTTTATGCATTTAAGAACATCATCCTGGAAAAGGTCCACAGGCTTCTCCAGAAACCAGGTGAGTTAGTCCATGGCACAAAAATGGGTAAGAACTTAGAATGTGGAGGCAGCCCCTAAGATCACCCTCACTTCTGATGGCACTTGCAAGTCTGAGGGTCCCCAAGTTCACCCTCATTTTTGATAAGTTACTAGAAGGACTTACAGAATTTACTGAAAACTCTTATGGTTACAGTGTATTACAATGAAAGGAACTGGCCAAGGGAAGAGACCAGTGGAGCAGAAAGTTCCAAGAGTGGAGTTTCTGGCTCTCCTTTCCCAGGGGAGTCATGGATAGCACCAATTTTTCCTGGCGACAATGTGTGACAATACTCTTGGAGGACTGCCAACCATGGAAGCTCACCTGAAGTTTGGTGTCTAGTTTTTATTGAGGCTCAGTCAGAGAGCCATTCTGTACCACCCACATGGCTGAACTTGAATCTCTTAGCCATTCTGGAGGTTAAGCTAATACCATGTGGCCAAAGCCCCCTCCATAAATCACATTGTGTGGTCCAAGGCCCCCAGGGAAACCCTGATCAGGCAGGACATTCCAAGGGCTTAGGGATACCTCAAAGGAGCCTAGGACTAGGGCCAGACATCTCTTTGGGTTAAGTTAATTCTTTATGACTCAGTGGTCCACTTGGGGAACTCTGGAGCTATAAGCTTGGAAGTGGGTAATGAGGAAGGGGGTGGAGAATCAGCTAACACGTAGCTACTGAAACATAATTTAGAGGAAGATTTTTTTTTTTGTACCCTGCAAAGACAATGTGGAATTCATTGTTTGCAGAGGAAACTGAATAATGCCAGTGATTAAAAATGTCACTTGGCCTTGGCTCCACACCTAATGCTTTTCCAAGTGCACTTCCATCTGTTGTCTTGTTTAGTCCTCAAAGGAGATGGAAAGAAGAGGGATTGTTAAATCTCTGAGATGCAGGAGGCCCAGGAGTTTGGGGCAGAATGAGGACCATCGCAGCCTCCTCCCTTGCCCTGCACTGCCCCTTGCCTCTGCTCAGGTTATGCAGACAGAGCCCTGTGGCCAAGAAGATCAGCAAATATTTTGCAGAATCAGGTATCTGGTAATGCCAGGGTGATGCAAGGAGCAGAACCAGTTTGGGAGATGGCGTGTTTTGGAGTATACCACACGGGGTGATTACATGAGGTCACTGCCCGCCCGGTATAGCCAGCTTACGTGCAAGAAAGCACGCATTTGCAGGAGCGTGGAGTCTCCTGGGCCAGACGTGTTCTGACTCATCTACAGCAAGTCCAGAGTCATGACCTCACTCCGAAGTTTGCTGTAAATTACATGCAGTCAATTTCAATGTGTTAACATTGAAAAGTCATTCTTTCAGGGCCCTTTCCACGGTATCTACCCAGGGTTAGGCCATTTCTATGGGCCTGTTGGTGTCTGGGGCCCGCCTGCTCTGCAAGAGACTTCATTCTCTGAAGGGGGGAACGCAGTGGGCATGGGCCTCCTCTGACCAGCATTGTCCCCACTGGGACGGGAGGCTTTCAGGGATGCAGCTAGGATCTGGAGAGCTTTGTATTTTCCCTGAAGAGCACATCTGTGCTCATAAGTATACTTGTATATAATTTGTCAAGTAATTGCCACTATTTTATAGAGGCCTAAGTGTTTTCTTTTTAAGTTACCTTTAAATAGGATCATTTAGGGGGTGTTTGGGTGGCTCAGTCAGTTTAGCATCCGACTTTGGCTTAGGTCATGATCTCACAGTTCGTGGGTTCGAGCCCCACATCAGGCTCACTACTGTCAGTGCAGAGCCTGGAGACTGCTTTGGATCCTCTGTCTCCCTCTCTGCCCCTTCCTCCGTCTCTCTCTCTCTCTCTCTCTCTCTCTCTCTCTCTCTCTCTCTCAAAAATAAATAAACATTAAAAAAAGCTTTAGGGGCACCCGGGTGGCTCAGTCAGTTAAGCATCTGACTTCATCTCAGGTCATGATCTCTCAGTTTGGGGCTTCGAGGCCTGGGTTGGGCTCTGTGCTGATGGCTCAGTGTCTGCCCCTCGCTGCTCACATTCTGTCTCTGTCTCTGCCCACCCCCCCAATAAACAAAAAAAAGTTTTAAAAAGGATTGTGTAAAATGACCATTCTCTCCTCATCTGTGATGCTGCCGTAATTCTGAGCACGCTCTTTCCGAAGATCAACTGCATGCCTTTGGGTGCTCTGAGCACAGCTGGACTGTAGCTCTGTGGGGCAAGGCCTGCTCTGTCCTGTTCACAGCTGCCATTTCAGCACCTACAGCAGTGCTTGGTGTATAGTAGGCATTTGGTAAATGTTGACTGGAAAATAGAAATGAATCCTGCGAGGTCACTCACTGTATTAACTTCCTGTGGCTCCTGTAACAAATTACCAGAAACTGGGTGGCTTTAAACAGCAGAGATTTGTTCTCTCACAACTCTGGAGGCCATAAGGGCTAAGTCAGTATCACTGGGCTGAAATCGAGGCCACACTCCCTCTGGAGGCTCTACTGGAGAATTTGCTCCTTGTTTCTTCTAAGCCTCTGGTGGCTGCTGCATTCCTTGGCTTGTGGCCACATTATTCCAGTCTCTGCCTCTTCTCTTCTGAGTGTGTGAAATGTCCCTGTGCCTCCCTCTTATAAGGATACATGTGATTGCATTTGGGGTCTGCCAGGAAATCCAGGATAAACTCCCCATCTCAAGATCTTTATTCATACCTGCAAAATTCCTCCCACCCACGCCCATCCCTGCCCTTTCCCGTATAAGGTAGCACTCACAGGTTCCAGGATTAGGAAATAGAAATGTTTTGGGACCATCGTTCAGCTGACCATACCCACAAAGGGGATGTAAGCATGGAGAAGGCTGGGCAGTTTCTCTACCCAGGAGTCTGATGGGGGTGGGGGGAGGGGCACATGCTCCTAAACACTGCTAATTCAGACCAAGGATGGACAGAGGACTCTGGTTCATGAGGAGCCATGATGTGCATATGTTTAGGGACCTATATGACTACAGAAAAGGTAAGGACAGGAAAAACTGTCTTTTCTTGCCCTCAAAGTCTGAGCTGTCAGCTGACCCATACTTGCTCTCTCCAGCAAGGTTCCCCAACTTGACCCTCAGGCGGCAGAAGCAGGAAATGCAACCCTTCCCACCACCCATCCTCAGGAGGGCCCTGGTCCTAGGGCTCCCTGGGGGGTTCCTACGAGGGACCTGCCTCTTTCTGATTTGCACAGGTAGTCACCTTCCTGATGGCCACAGCCTCAAGTCTCCTCTGTTCCATGGGTCGGTGGGTGAGGGGTAGATGGAAGAAACAGATAAGAAAGTAGGTCATAATTTGGGAAGCCCAGATAAAGAAAGGTCAGATAAAGAGGACTGTACCTCGAGCTGGCTAGCTAAACCCACAGAGTTTTGCTTTATGTGCTCTCTGGGACCTGCAGATGTGACTGCCACCCTCCCTCCCCAGACAGATGGTGAAAAAGACTGCCTGAATTTAGCACTCTACTCCACACCACCCTCCTACTGGACATCCCTGCCTCTGGTGATTCTGAATAATTCTGCAAACTGTTGTTCTAGGGGCCTGCATAACTGGGATCTCTTATTCTCCATTCTCCTGATTTGCTCTAAAATTGCCTTAATCTTGGCTTAGTCGGTTAAGCATCTGACTCTTGGTTTGTACTCAGGTCATGATCTCAAGGTTTGTGAGTTCAAGCCCCACCGTCAATCATCTGTGCTGATAGCTCAGAGCCTGCTTGGGATTCTCTCTCTCTCTCTCTCTCTCTCTTTCTCTCTGCCTCTCCCTTACTTGCACTGTATCTCTCTCTGCAAAATAAGTTAATTAATTTAAAAAATTAAAAAAAAATTAAATTGCCTTAATCTTACTATTGCTTTGCCTGGCTGCCCAGAGCAAATCCCCAAGTAAAGGTGAGAATAAGGGAGAGTATAACTCCAGGATCTCTCTGCTCAGGTCCCTTCTAGCACCCAGTCAGAGGGAGCTGAAGCGAGGGTAAGGTGGGCAAAGATTCACATTTTCTTTCTTGCACGGGGTCCACAGTTCTCCGCCTGGATGGACCACCCTCTCTGGGCTCCTGGGAGCATTGCCTCTGATGAGCTCCGGGCAAAGTCTCCATCTGTCTTTACATAGCTGCCTTTTATCTGATTTGCCCCCTGTGGGCACTCAGAGCCACTGTGGGCCTCAGGCAGAGTCATGCGTGGAGAATGAGGTGGACTCAAGTGTACTTCTGCCCTGGATGGCTGAGTTTTTCCAGACAGGCTCTGGGTCTCTGTCTGCTGTTTATTTGAATATGTTTTTTTTTTTTAATTTTTTTTTAACGTTTATTTATTTTTGAGACAGAGAGAGACAGAGCATGAACGGGGGAGGGGCAGAGAGAGAGGGAGACACAGAATCAGAAGCAGGCTCCAGGCTCTGAGCCGTCAGCACAGAGCCTGACGCGGGGCTTGAACTCACGAACCGCAAGATCATGACCTGAGCCGAAGTCCGACGCTTAACCAACTGAGCCACCCAGGCGCCCCTCTGTCTGCTGTTTAAAGGGGGACAGAGTGAAACAGGCTGATCAGTAAGTGCTTCCCAGGAGTGCTACCCAGCCTCTGTAGTATTAAGATTGGCTCGAGGACCCAGGCTGGATCTTGAAGTCCAGGTTTTATTCTGCCTGTATCTGTAGACTTCTTTCATAAGCAGGGATGAACACATTTAGTGGCACATGGCTCTGTGTCTGTCTGAATTTGTAGCCATTGCATTTTATTTGTACCAGGACCAACCTAGGCCTTGCATTTTCAGAGAAGGGGGACCAGGCTCTCTGGGCACACTCAAGTAGGGCCAGGCTGGGCAGTGGAACTGAGGAAGAAGGCATGGTTGGAAGCTGCCTGCATCCTCCCTTCTGCACACCCTTGTTGGGTGGGGAGAAAAGCCTGAAGGGTTAGGCCAAGAGGTGGCTGCTGTAACAAACTACTGAGAATGAGGGAGCATAAACAACAGAACTTACTTCTCACCATTCTGGAGGCCTGGAAGTCTGAGATCAGGGTGCCAGCACAGTCAGGGTCTGGTACAGGCTCTCTTCCTGACTCACAGATGGTCTCCTTTCCCTGTGTCCTTACATGGTGCAGAGAGATCATCTCTCCTGTCTCTTCTTATGAGGGCACTGATCCCGCTTACGGAGGCTGTACCCTCATGACCTTGTCTGAACCTAATCACCTCTCTCAGGCCCCCCTCCAGATGCCATCACACTGGGCATTAGGCATCCACATATGAATTGGGGGGTGGGGGGGGGACACAAACATAGCACTATTCTTGAGGGGTAGTGATGTCAGCATCACTCCTGCTGCCCATGGAACCAGGTACCTGCTGCAAGTCTGGGCGTGAACACAAGGGTGGGTCCAAGGGGGCTTCCACCCCCCAACCCCTTCCCTGGGGATAAGCTTGCCTGGACAAAGAGCCTCCTAGCTTACACATGACCCATTTGTCATGTCCATTCTCTCTCCACCTGCCTGAAATCCCCCAAGCTGCCCCCTGGGTGATGTGTCCTGCAGAAGGAAAAGGTGAAGGTCGGTTAGACCTGGAGTCTGCCCTCTGTACACTCTTCCCAGTAGGGAAGACCACCAGGTGAGCCTGGTGTGGGGGATCCAGCAAGAGAAGCCTGTACAAGATTTAGACTTGACATCTTAACATTTCTTTTCTTTTAATTAAAAAAATGTTTAATGTTTATTTATTTTGAAAGGGAACGAGAGGAAGAGGCACAAAGAGAGAGGATCCCAAGAAGGCTCTGGGCTGTCATTGCAGACTCCAATGCAGGGCTGGAACCCATGAGCCATGAGATCATGATCTGAGCTGAGATCAAGTGTTGGATGCTTAACCGACTGAGCCACCCGGGCGCCCTGACATCTCTATGTGTCTGATGTGCTATGTTCATTCTTACCTCAAGGCTTTGACATGTGCTGTTTTCTCTGCCCCAACTACTCTCTCCCCTTCAACTGGTGAGCTCCTACTTATCTTTTGAGTGCCCATGAAAACCTTCCCTGAGGCCCTTTTCTTCCTTATTTCACTTCCCTTTGACATCTCCTAGCTTTGTTTCCTTTTCCTCTCCCTCCTGTAGGGCAGGAACTGTGTCATTCCTGTTCCTTGCTGCACCCTAGTGTCCAGCTCATAGTAAGTGCTCAGTAAATATCTGTTGGGCCATTGAAGAAAGTTGTTGCAAAGAAGAGGCACTGGTTAGTTTTATTAGAAAGGGATGAGGGGTGGCTTTCTGGAGAAGGTGATGAGTAAGCAGGTGTTTGCTGGATGTTGCAGTGGGAACAGCATGTGCAAAGGTCCAGTAACATTATATGGAAGGTCAATGTTGTTGGGATGCAGAGTGAGGGGGCAATGGGTGAGATGAAGGTACAGCAGAGTCCTGTTCATGGAAGACCCAGTGGCCTATTCAGAAGCTGTGTGGATAAGAAGGGGGACAACGTGATTGCTCTGTGAGGTGGATCGAAGGCTCCCTGACTGGACCTAGGAGGCGGCATCATGGCACACAGGAGAGAGACCATGAGGCCTGAACCCAAGCAGTAGCTGTGGGGATGGGGAGGATGAACGTGTTTGAGCTATTAGGCTCGTGCCTAATCTGATGTGGTAGAAGGAGTAGCAGAGAGTGGTAGGTGAGTCCACTAACCCAAACCACAGACATGAGAAGAAGAACAACTTTGAGGAAGTTGGAGAGAAAAGATCTAAATCACTTCTCCTTTAGAAACGTTCAGTTTGGGGATTCCTTGGGACTGGAGGTAGCAAACAGTTTTGTATTTGGGTCTAAAACCCAAGAGACAGTTCAGAGCAGAGGGTAGATATTTGGATTCCTGGGCATTTGTGTGGAAATTGAAATCACAGGGATGAATGAGACTGCTGGAGAAAGGGTGTAGAGCAGAACCAGAAGAGGTCTGGGCATAAAACCCTCAGGGAAGTGAACATTCAAGGGACCCTCAGAAAAGGGGACCGAGGAAGGGACACGAAGAAAGAATGGCAGAGCAGCAGGAGAACCAGCAAGGGGAGTGTCACGGAATGTGCTGCAGGGACTCTGAGTTGTCTGAGCAACACAAATCCCTCTATCCTCCTTGACATAAGCACGTGGACCTTCCTGTTCCAGAGGGTGGATCATGATAGTGGAAGCCAGTAGTGGTAATTGCATTCCCTCTGTCAATGCTTAGCTTAGAAATAACATGTGTGATCCATTCTGACCAGTGAAAGATGAGCTGAAGAGTTCTAATGGTTTTCTGGGAAATGTTTTATATTCTTAAGACAGAAGCAAGGATGAGATGCTTCTGTTTTCCCATTGAACTTTGGGGAGTCTGCATGTGATGCCTGGAGCAGTTGCAGTTCTCCTGTGACCATAAGGATAAACAGCTTAGGGATCAAGTCAATACATCAAAGCTGACAGAGAGGAGAAATGAGAACTGTGGTCTTTGATGACATTAGCAATCTACCATAACAGCCATCCCTGGAATCTACTCTTCCACTGAACCCTTTCCTATGTGATATAATAAATTGTATTTTTGTTTTAGCCAGTTTGGCCCAGGTTTTCTGTTACTTTCTTTTAAAAAAAAATTTTTTTTAACGTTTATTTATTTTTGACAGAGAGAGAGACAGACCATGAGCGGGGGAGGGGTAGAGAGAGAGGGAGACAGAATCTGAACCAGGCTTCAGGCTCTGAGCTGTCAGCACAGAGCCCGATGCAGGGCTCGAACTCATGAACTGTGAGATCATGACCTGAGCCGAAGTCGGATGCTTAACCAACTGAGCCACTCAGGCACCCCTGTTACTTTCTATTACAGTAAACCAAGGAAGAAAAATATCTCAGCAGAATTGCACTCTTCAGAAATTCGTTATAAAAAAAAATCAAATAGTGTTGATTAGATTTGGCAATATGGTGGTCACAGGGTACATTCAGTAGAGAGATGGCCTAGAAGGCTGACTGAAGAGACTGAGGGTGAATGTGACCTGTGGAAGTGAAGACCAGATGTTCAGACAATTCCTTTAAGAATCTTGGTTGAGATAGGATAATGGAAAAGTACCTAGTCAGAAGACCTCCATTTTTATTCAGTTAAGGTTAGGCTTTGCTGTGATAACAAGCAAACACCAAATTTCAGTGGCTCAACATACACATGTTTTGTATTTTGCTTTTGTTTTTTCCACTTGCATGAAGTCCTCTGTGGATCAGATGGCTCCTTTCTAGAGACGATTCTGGCATCCGGGTTGTTTTTGTATTGCAGTCATGACATCTCAGAGTGAGATCTTCCCTGCCTTATCCTGCTGGTGACACTTGGCACTTTGGATCTGAGTCCATTGGCCAGACTGGTCACAGACTAGACCCTCAAATATATCTATCTCTTAATCCTTGGAACCTGTGACTGTCACCTTATGTGGCAAAAAAAGGACTTTGCCATAATCCAGATGTGATTAAATTAAAATTAATCCAGATGTGGGTAAGGATGTCAAGATGGGAAGGTTATCCTGGATTACCCAGGTGGGTCCTAAATGCAATCACATGTATTCTTATAAGAGAGAGGAAGAGAAAGATTTAACACAGAGAGAAGAGGGGGTACCTGACTGGCTTATTCAGTAGAACTTGCAACTCTTGATCTCAGGGTTGTAAGTTCAAGCCTCACATTCGGTGCAGAGGCTACTTAAAAAAAATAATTAATTAAAAAAAAAGAACAAAAAGCAGACGAGGAGAAGGCGATGTGAGCACAGGTACAGAGATTGAAGTGATGTGGCCACAAGCCAAAGAATGCCCACAGCCACCAGAAGGTGGAAGAGGCAAGGAATGGATTCCTCCCTTCCCTAGAGCCTCTGGAGAGTGTGTCCTCCCCCACCCTCCCAATTCCTTGGTTTCAGCCCAGAGATACTGATTTCAGACTTCTGGCTTCCAGAACTGTGAGAGAACAAATTTCTATTCTTTCTAGTGAGCCAATTTACAGTAATTTGTTATGGCAGCCAAATGAAACTTATATACCAGGTTCTAGGGATGGCCCAGGAACACCTCAGTCTGCACTCCTCTGACCTTTCCCATCTGGGAGGTCAAGAAGGGTTTCCTGTGGGCTCAGTCGGTTAGGCGACCGATTTTGGCTCAGGTCATGATCTCACGGTTCGTGAGTTCGAGCCCCGCATCAGGCTCTGTGCTGACAGCCTGCTTTGGATTCTGTGTCTCCCTCTCTCTCTGCCCTTCCTCTGCTCACACACTGTCTCTCTCTCTCTCAAAAATAGACCTTAAAAAAATTTGTTGAGGAGTGCCTGGGTGGCTCAGTCGGTTGAGTGTCCGACTTCGGCTCAGGTCATGATCTCGCAGTCTGTGAGTTCGAGCCCCGCGTCGGGCTCTGTGCTGACAGCTCAGAGCCTGGAGCCTGGTTCAGATTCTGTCTCCCTCTCTCTCTACCCCTCCCCCACTCATGGTCTGTCTCTCTCTGTGTCAAAAATAAATAAACATAAAAAAATTAAAAAAAAAAAAAAGAAGAAGGGTTTCCTATGGTTCCCTGTGCCCATAGTAGAACTGGAAGAAGAGGCGAAGCCACACTGGTGTTGGACTGAAAGAAGAACTTTAGAATAATGGTCTATAGACACCCAAGAATCCTTCTTATGCACCTGCTATGGGGCAGACCTGCTGAGCATACAGATATAATAAGACTTGGAAGTGGGTGTGGTAGATTCCTGTTGTGGATTGAATCCTGTTGGATTCCAGGCTGAGGCTGGTCTGTCCTGAGGCTGGGCTATGGGCTGGAGCTGTTGGAGCACAGGATTTCCCAGGCCCATCCTACTGGCCTTGCCAAGGGGTCAGGCGCCTGGGCCGGAAGGGACTGGAATCTGAAATGTCCTCCACCCTGAAGCAGATGTGAGGAGGGTGCTGGTCCCAAGGACACATGTTTGGCTCAAGTTTCTCTGGGAGTCGGGACAAGAGCGGCAGAGTCCTGCCTGACCTGCAAGGAAGTTCACGGGGTGAAGTGTGGAGCTGCCAGACCCTAGGGGGCCTGGGAGTCCTGCAGCCCAGGTGTGGCATGCAGGGGCTGGACACAGGCGTCCAGAGGTCTGCCAGCCATGGGAGATCACAGTGGCTCTGTCCAGGGACAGAGATGGGGCTCGACTGGAGCTGTGGTTTGCGGTGACTTTTGTGTCTGCTTGGTCTGACAGAAGGGATGGGTGTCCCTGGAGGACAGAGGGGCCTCTGGGCCTTTCTACCACTGATGGGACTCTAAGCAACCCTAACCTTGGCCCTGAGGGTTTCTGGACCTCAGCTTTGATGTGACACTTCACCCTGGAGATGGGAATGTATGTAAGGCCATCCATGGGCATACTGGACTGGACCGGACTCTACCTACCGGACTCCCTGAGTCAACTGACTGGGGGATGTGACATCTTTTAATCAACTTTATGAAAGAAGCAGAGCTCAGGAAGAGGGAGTGGTCCTATCAAATCAGGGAGTGAAAGGAAGCTAGCCAGGAATGGGAGCTGGGGATGCTGGTCAGCACGCAGCAACCAGAACATTCCAGCACTTTCCGAAAAGAGAACCCCCTCAGATGGAGAAGTCAGTGTTCCATTCATTTTTTTGAGAGGAGCACTTTGAGAATCTGACATGATGAAGACAGTGGCAGCCTCTGTGACGCTCTGTGGCTCTCTCTTTCTTCTCTCCATTTCTCTTTCTTCCCTTCCCGTCTCTCCTCTCCTGGCTCCTCGTTTCTCCCTCTGTCCCTTGTTTTGTCTTCATATGTCTGCCTGACTCTTCCTGTATCTCTTTCTGTCCACCGCTGGTGTCTGTGTCTGTGATACAGACACACCCAGATCTCTTTATTCAGATCACTTCTGCTAAAGGGGCAGGATGTCACAGGAAGCACCTGTGCTCTGACTCTGCCCAAGCGTTTTTTCCTCTCATTTATACTTCCTCATTCATCCTTTCTTTTACAAACACTTGCTCACAGTGTCATCTGTGACTTTCTGGTCCCCTCACATATCTTCATCTATTTTTATTAGCAAACAGCCAGAAATCTTCCTAGTGTCCTCCAACCCCCAACCCTTTGTCCTGGACCAGCCTGGCAGAGAAGTCTCAGCTACTCAGGGCCCAGGTTGGGTCAGGAGCCTGCGGGGGTGCTGGGCAGCAGGCAGGCATGTCCAGAGAGGTGTGGCTCCTCACCTTGACTCCTGGCAAGCTACTCAGATAGGAAGAGGAGAATACAGCCTCCCCTCAGCTCTTAACCCCCTGGAGCTGCCCCCTCCGAAGCCCAGGAGCCCTTGCAGAGCAGAAGAGCACCTAGGTGAAGGCTACGGAGCTTCTCATTAGCACACGATGTAGAGCTGGGATACTAGACCTCTGGTACAGTCACATAATCCTTCAGAGCCTCAGTATTTTTAATCTGGAAAATGGGCATTTTATTATTCCAGGTGCCTTGATGTATAAAGTCACTTAATTCTACCACAACCTTATGAGTGGGTGCTATCATTACCTCTGTTTCACAGGTGAGAAGACAGGGGTGCAGAGAAGTTAGGCTACTTGTCAAAGGTTGCACAGCTGGTGAACAGCTGAGCTGCAATTCAAACCCAGCAGTCCGGCCCCAGACCTCTCACCCTTATGAGTGAGTGTTTTCTTGATGGCCTGGGAAATATTCTTCTTTTCCTATACTTTGATGGCTGGGAAGAACAATGATGGTGCCCCTCTCCTGGTACCTCTGAGAAACTATTTACAGGCCTGGCTCTATAGACAAATGCCCAGGGAGAGGTGACCCAGTCTGCAGAAGTGATTGTCCAGGTCCTGAGGGCATGTGGCCATCTCTGCCTTGGCTTTTTGGGGTTTTTGGGGGATCACTGGGAGGAAGAGAGGGGCTACTCCAGGGTTTCAGGAACCATCTGTGTTTTTCAGCAAGGTCTCTTCAGGCTTTTTTACCACAATACATTTATTTTTGGAGAATTACTATTCCCAGCTTGGCCCACCAGGCCTCTTTGTCAGCCACATTACTTTTGGTTTCTGTGTAAATGTGCTGTGAATTGACTTTGCTGCTTCTAACTTTGCTTCTCTTCTAAAAACAGTATTCGTGTGGGAAGCAATGTGTATTCACTCACTTCTTCAACAAACATGATTTCTGTGTATAGGACATCGTGGTGATTGTTCTGGGGACATCAAAGATGAAATTGGGACAAACTGTAAGAGACTTAAATACAGAGAACAAATTGAGGGTTGCTGAAGGGTAGGTGGGGAGGGGGTGGGCTAAATGGGTGATGGGCATTAAGAAGGGCACTTGTGATGAGCACTGGGTGTTATATGTAAATGATGAATCACTAGATTCTACTGCTGAAAGGTTATACTATATGTTAATTAACTTGGATTTAAATAAAATTAAAAATAAAAAAGATGAAATCAGTGTGGCCTTTGCCCTCAAGAATCTTACAGCCCACTAGCAACAATAAGACGTGCGGAGAGATCTCTATAATGGCACATGGATGCTGTATGGGCATTGCCTCCAAAGTCACAACAGGACTTCAGACAGAGCTCTCAGGGAAGCTTCCACAGAGGAGACCATACATAAATAAGTTATGGTGCAGAGACTCCAAAACAGTGTTGTCTACATAAGGTCAATCCTAAGATATAATTTTATTTCCTCCTCCTATAACTGTACAGATGTAGGTGGCAGTCTAGGCTGGTGTGACAGCTCAGCTCCACAAGGCCATTCAGGAACCCCGTTCTGCTCTATCTCATTGCTTTGCTCCACCGTCCTATTGGTCATTGTCTTCATCTACCTGGTTAAAGTGTGGTCATTGACACATCAATGTTCCACTTGTGGGAAGGGTGAAGAGAGGATGGAGGAACATGCAATAGATGCTTTGAAGCACATACCCAGAAGTGGCTCCCATATCCTGATGGTGAGAACTTGGTCATTACACCACATATAGTTACAAAGGAGGCTGGGAAATGTAGTCTACAGTCAAGTGGACAGCCAGAATACGGAAGAAAGGGTAATAGGGGGATAATCTCTATTACAACAATGTGGGCCTTGACCTGTAGATAGGATATGTTAGGTAGAACTCAGGGGGGGAGGATATTCCAGGCAGAGACAATGGCAGAGGTGTGGGAAGGTGCAGGATGGATCTGGGGGCAAGTGAGTATTAAACATAACTAGAGTTTAGGGTTTACACAGAAGAGGCTGTGACCCACCTGTGGATGGGGCTGGGGCAGGCTTCATCCCTTTAACAGGGATGGTTCCCATAGAAGGTGACCCTTGTCACCTGCTATCCCAAAACAAATCGTCTTTGATCAACCACACAGAATGTGTGCACTTTTGGCCTGACTCCCGAAATTTAGTCTTGAACTGACAGTGATCTAGATCCTATCAAAATCTTGGCTGTGCAAGGATGTGCAACTTTCAACGGCGATTATTGTGTTAGATGCTGATGTCCATATAGTACAAATTCTATGAAGAACTACATTAGCAGAGTTGCCTAGCAAAAGACCTTCCCTGTGTTAAGCCCTTGGAAGAAATGGCCACATGAAGGAAATTTTAGTATATTTTGATAAAAAAATTAAAGATGTTGCCCACTATTTTGTTCGTTATATAATATGGTATTTTTCTTTGTATGAGAACCGTTCGGTTATTTGTCAATTGTAGTTCAACAGAACTGGAAAAAAACAAAATTAAATGTATTTATAGAGACCGTATGTACATATCACAGATCATATTCAGGATTTTTTTTGTTAAGCTTTTACCTTGATCTTTGGCATTGGAATCCATGCATTTTAATAATGATGTTTTTGTTTTAGCTCATACCTTGTTTTTTGTCTTGCTTTTCCAAAACGGCCATGCTGTCTCTCAGAGTTTTCATGATTTCTGGATTTCTGTGTGCTTTACTAAACAAAGGAATTTTTTTCCATGCAGAGATATTTCTCCTTCCAATACGAAATGCTAAAAACAAACATCATGAAAAAATAATCAACCAGTTATCTCTCTTAATATCGCGCCGTTCTGTCCTTGGCATTCAACACTTCAACAAATGTTTATTAAGGCACTGAGTGTATTGGCAGGTACTGTGCCAGGTGCTAGAAATATGGAGAAAAGACACAGTCCCAAACTTCAGGGAACTCACAGTCTGGGGCAGGGTGCAGGGGTGTGTGGCATGTGGAATACATAAATAATAAGTATTTATGATATAATCTATGAATGTTGCAAGAGACACAGGACAAGATGGAAGTGAGCCGGAGAGGGAAGGCTGAAGAGGCCTTTGACAGGGCTGAGTCTGGAAGGTTGAATGAGGATCAATAATGTGAGGAATGAATAAAAGAATGTTCGCAGCAAGAGGAACAGCTTATGCAAAGGCGTGGAGAAATGGGAGTGGGTGGGGCAGAGGTGGCTGAGGAACTGCAGGGCTCTGGCTCAGGGGGCCCCGGGGGGCTTGGCTGGGGAGCTAGCCAGGGCTGTCCACGTGGGACTCACAGCCACGCTGAGGAGACTCGTCTCAGGCCCAAAGATTCTGTGCAGTCCTGGCACGTGATTGGATCTGTGTCTTAGAAACATCAGCCTTGTCAACATAAACTGGGCAGGGAAGAGACTGAGAAGGAAAGCTGTTGCATTATTTCAGGTGGGAAATGATGTGGCTTTAAATGTGTGAAAACAAGGTAGACTTAAAGAGGCAGAGAAAGATCTGGCAAATATTAAGAAAGAAGCAGCTATGGCATTCGGTGACTGATTTGGAGAAAAGGAGTGGTGCCTGTTAGATATCTGGATGGGGTGGTTGCTCACACAGATGAAATTACGGGAGGAAGAGCAGGTGAAGGGTGGAAGATGTGGAGTTTGACCATGGCCGCTTTGAGATTGTGTCAGGCAGTCACGTATGCAGGAGGAAGATAGAGGTATAGGACTTACAAATGTGCGGGTGCTGGTTGAAGACAGGAGTATGTTTAAACCTGGTGAACGTTGAATGGCATACCTGATGTGTTGTGAGACACTTTCATTCAAAAAAAAAAAAAAGCTTATGGCCTGCCTCTCTTAGCCCTCTGCATAAGCCTGCAAGGAAGGATTTATTTACTGATACCTGGCCTTGCTGGAGAAAGGATTTAAGTCTGTAGGTATTGTTATCAGTATGATTTTTTAAAAAAATGTTTGTTTTGAGAGAGAGAGAGATAGAGAGTGAGCAGAGGAGGTGCAGAGTGAGAGAGAGAGGAGAGAGAGAATCCCAAGCAGACTTTGCACCGTCAGCCCAGAGCTCGAGGTAGTGCTCTAAATCATGAACCATGAGTTCGTGACCTGAGCCAAAACCAAGAGTCGGACATTTAACCGACTGAGCCACCCAGGTGCCCCTATCAATGTGATTTTACAGTGAGATGCAGAGAAGTGCAATGAGTTGCTCAAGGTCAGACGGCACATGAGGTAGCAGAGGGGGATTTGGAGCAGGTCTTTTGCAGCCTGGTCTTTATCACAACTGCTTTTCATGATGTGGGTGAACTTTAAGCAGGAGGTGCTTAGATTGGGGTAGAAGGTGATGCTCACAGGAGGTTGTACAAGTCGGTGGGATGAGGGCAACCTGACCATGGCCTTGACTCACATTCATGTACTGGGTTCTGCTTCTGGTACACCCTGGGCAAGACTCGGTGCGACAATCTGGTAATCTTCGGAAAAGGTCTGATACTCATTTTATTATCCTTGTTGGAGTAGGAGGCTTTCTGCCTCTTAATCTTCCACATCCCCTGCCATCCCAGCTGCTGAGGGGAGGCATGCAATGGGCCAAAACTGACACCAGGGCAGTCATGACTCTGGCAAAAGGGGTGGTTCACTAGCACCAGCTTTGAAAAGGTTTGCACAAGGGGGTGGGAGGTGGGAAACAAAGTAGGAGGGGGCATTTAATCACTGACATTTATTTAGCACAAGCCTGGTACAGTGGGTTGAACTGTTTCCTGCTCCCTAAAAATATGTTCAAGTCCTACCCTCTGGTACCTGTGAATGTATCCCTATTTGGAAAAGGGGTCTTTGCAGATGCAATTAACTTAATAAGCTTGAGATGAGGTCATCCTGGATTTGGGGTGGGTACTAAACCCAGTAACTGGTGTCCTCATAAGAGAAAGGTCAGGGAGGTCTAACCCAGGAAGATGGCCATGTGAGGCTAGAGGCAGAGACTGGAGTCCCACTGGGGCCACTGAGAGCTGGAACAGGTGAGGAAGGATTCATCTAAGAGCATTTAGAGGAAAACGGTCCTACCAACCCCTGAATTTTGACCCAGTGAGACTAATTTCAGACTTCTGGCTTCCAAAACTGTGAGACAATAAATTTCTGCTGTTGTAAGCCACCCAGTTTGTGGTAATTAGTTGTAGTAGCCTCGGGAAAGTAATACAGCTGGCAAACACGTGGCAGGCAAGTGCCTCCTATGCCTGAGACAGACATCACTAATCACTCTCTGCATTCTTTCCCTTGGAAACCCACACCACCATCCTGTCCAGCTGCTGCCGCATGACTGGAGCTGGCAAGCCCCATGAAAACTATTGGCACCCTTGATTCAGTGCCTACCCCTGGGGAGGCACTGGTAGTTCAGGAAAGGGTCTGGCAGAGCCACTATTCTCAAGAGGCTCAGAATCTTGGCCTGCATGAGGGTGTGGGGGTATCACCTCTGCAGCATTAACAGCTCTTGTTAGTGTTTGAACATCTGTTCAGGCCCACCTGGACTCTGTTCAGCAGCTGGGCCTCGTCCAGATCCCTGGCTGTCCAGCTGTAGCTCAGCAGACTGAGTCATGGCTTCACCTCTGCAAAGTGAATCAGTCACCTACAAAGCATTAAGCAGTGAAAACCACCACTTGAGACAATATGATAAATAAAATGCACCAATGCCTAGATTAAGGGTGATGAAATTCCCAAGGAAGCCTCCTAAATTCTTTCAGGAGCCACGGAAAGAGACAGCACAGAGGAGATGTGACCTGGGAGGTGGGTCTTGAAACAGTAGAAATTAACTAGGTTTGGAGAAAGGGACAAGACATCATTAAGGGTGCAGTCTCCCCTACCCATCACAGGGGTGCATTTCTTATCCTCTGTCAAGGGCTCTGATTGCCCGCTCAGTGCATTTTTTTCTTCCTTCTTTCCTTCTTCCCTTCCTTCCCTCCTTCTTTCCTTTCTCCCCTTCCTTCCCCCCCCCCTTTTTTTAAGTATAGCCCCCTCTGATTACTTCCATCTGAATCACTGGCTCATAAAAAAAGGCAGATTCCTTGGTTGCATCCCAGATGATGAGGGAGCATAAGGCAAGCTGAGGACAAAGCACAAGCTAACACACGCCCCCTCAACACAGTTGGGATGTATGTGATATTCTTCAGGCACTTCTGACTGTCCAAGAACCAAGTCAAAGAAAGAAAACAAATGGTTAACTGATAGAGAGCACAGTCATGTAAGACCCGAGTCTCCATCAGTTTATAAATATCTTAGCAAATTACAAGGAAGAGACAATCTTATTAATAGCCTAATATCCGGAAACCTATAGCCCCAACATCACCTTCCCTTCCATAGTGATGTGGAGAACAAAGACAAGAAGGAAATAGAGATCCAGGAACTCCCTACTCTTTTTTTTTTTTTTAAGTTTAGTTATTTATTTTTTGAGAGAGAGAGAGAGCGCACGTATGAGAGGGGGAGAGGCAGAGAGAGAGAGAGAATCCCAAGCAAGTTCTGCACTGCCAGCATGAGGCTCAAATTCACAAATAGTGAGATCATTACCTGAGCCAAAATCAAGAGTAAGATACTTAACCGACTGAGCCACCCTGGTACCCCTAGGAATTCCCTACTGTCTTAATGTTGATGCTTTGCTGGAGGGAAGGGCAGCCTTCACTCTACAATAGTGAAGCCTACAGTAATCTGTGTCTTTAGCATTGGAAAATCCCTTTAGAAACTTTGTCTTGACTTTCTCTCCCCCAACTCCATAGTATGTAAATCACTCTTCACAACTCCAGTGCAGCTCTTCCTGCCCACAGGTCCTGTCCCTGTGCTCTAATAAATTCACCTTTTTCTGCACCAAAGTTTTCTCAAGAATTCTTTCTTGGCCTTTGGCTCCGGACTCCACCAAAATCTCATTACCAGACATTAAGTGTTAGAATCTCTAAGGATAGGACTTAGGTATCTGCATTTTTAACCTTCTCGCCAGATTATTTGGATACATCATCAGCTAGGAATTATTGACTCTAAAGGTACTTCCAACACGGCCCACCATTGCTGGACTGATACAAAGCAAGTGTGTGGGCTTTGGGGCAGAGCCCCATTCTCTCCTTGGGAAACTGATCATGGAATATGGAGACTTCTTGGTTCAGAAGAACCCTGAGCTGTGGGCAAGCCTGGGCAGGCTGAGTGCAGGGGTTTAGTAGTTATAAGGTGGCTAGCCTGGGATTCAGTGGGAAAGGCTTTGCTACTTATTCCCTGGTTGGTCTTAAGCAAACTGTTTAACTTCTATCTCAATTTTCTCATCTGTCAAGTGGGGCTACCAATAGAACCAACCTCAAAGTTGTTGAGAGGACTAATGAGGGCATGTAGGCAGTGCCTCACCTGATGAGCTATACAGCTGAATAAAGCAGAATTTTTGTGTTTGTTTTTAAATAATGGTGATGAATAAAACTAAGTTATAGCCTATCTAGAAGAGAAAAAAACTAGATTAAAATCACCATTACAAAGCCCAGTTGACATTTAGCTGTTTAGGAGCTAATGATCAAGTTGGTGAAAATAGGGTCAAGTATGCCTGAGGGTAAGCAATGATTCTCAATAGAGTGCACCTCAAACCCACTGTGTTCAAAAACATCAGTCTAACCTCGTCCCTGCCACCCCCATCCTGTTGAACTGTAATCTCTAGTGAGGAGGTATCTGCATTTAGAGAAAGAAAAAGAAAGATTTCCTATGATAAGAATCAAGTGAGAGCACTTGTAGAAATTACATGTTTCCCCGACCTCTCCTGGAGATTTTGCTTCAGGGCATTGGGGATGGGTTGTGGACTTTGCATTTTTTAAACAGGGGCTTCTGTTTAAAGCAAGTTTGACCTTCTCTAGCAGAGAGAATTTTGGTGTCATCTGACTAGTCTGGAGTCTCTTCCTTTACTACCCACATTGTGATGGTCCCACCCCCAGCCAGGACTCCAGCAACACTGTTTGTGGAGTGGAGACCTAAGAGTTGTCTGGAGGTTACAAATCAAAAACCTAAGTGCACGTATGTGTTTATAGAAACTAGTGCACACTCACACACACTTAGGAAAACTACCTAAGATGACATTAGAAAAAGGAATTGGCTAAAATCATTGAATTAGGGCACAGAGACTGTGCTCAGATGAATATTATGTCTAATAAATGAAAACAAAAGGATGAAGGGATATTCTTATGGATAGTTGGGGAGAATTTGGGTCTCAGTCCTGAATGGAGGCTCTTGCCACTGAAACCCAATAGTCCCCACTTCTGTCACCTACCAAGATAGTGCAGCTTCACAGACTGTTCCCACCTGGGAATTCTGGGAGGGCTAACACCTGTGTGCTTTATGTCTAGAAAATACTAGAACCAGTCCTGCTAATGGTGGAACAAGGAAAGTTCTTCTTAGCCAACCTCTCAGTGAGACATGAGCCAGGAGAGGCTAAGGCTCTTGCTCCCTTCCTCCCCATTGTAGAGGCCACTTTTAGGCAACAGGCTTGAGCAATAGAAACTAGCAAAGCAAAAGGGCCAACAGTGACCACTGAGCTGAATGCAAACAGGCTCACTGAGTGACCCACCTTGAAATAGCCATAGGCCCTAACTAACCAATGGGCTACTTATAACTGGGCACAGACCCTAAGATTACCAAAAAATGAAAATTCCATACGTCCCCATACTTCCTCACTCTGCCCTATAACTGTGGCCCCTCACCACCGACTCGTGGCAGACAGTCTTTCCTTTGCTGTCCTGCCTGCTGCTCCCAAGCAGTTTATTCACTAACCTTCTCTCTCTTTTGTTCTGCCTTGGGTGAATTCTTTTACAGCCTGAACCCCGCCTCTGGCAGGCCCCCACCCACCTGACTGGAGCTTCCTACACCCACCTCTAAGGAACACTCTTCCCTGGGGAGCTGTATGTGAGATTCCTCAGGCACTCCTGGCTGCCCAAGAACAAAGGAAAGGGGAAAACAACTGGTTGAGACTAATGGTCTTCTTCAGTTTACTACCTTACTTATTTACTATCTTACTGTTATTGCTTTGCTAGAGGGAAAAACAACCTCACCTTGACAATAGCTAGGCCTCCAGTAATCTGTAAACCCTCTTTAGCATATGGAAATCCCTTTAAGAAACTTCCTCTTGACTTTACCTCCCCCAGCTCTACAGTATTTAAGCCACCCCCCCCCCCCCCCCCCCCCCCCCGCAGTTCTCACTGCTCACAGGTCCTGTCCTCCGTGCTTTAATAAAATTACTTTTTTGCACCAAAGACATCCTCAAGAATTCTTTCTTGGCCGTTAGTTCTGAACCCCAAAGCCTCTTCAGTAGGGCTCGTAGTATCTGCATTTCACACATGAGAAAACTGAAGCACAGTTTCAGGAAACTGCCCAAAGTCACTCAGCTGGTAAATGGCTGGCCACAGTTCAGCCTCAGGTTCTAAACTTTGTTGCACATTGGAAACATCTGGAGAGCCTTGTAATTCACTGGTGCCTGGTTCCTGTCCCTGGGGGTTCTAATTTTATTGATTTGGGGTGTGGCCTGAGCATCAGACTTTTTTTGGTTTTGTTTATAGCAAGCACACTAGGTGATTTTTTAATTTTATTTTATTTTAGGATACAAGTGGGGTAGAGGGGCAGAGAGAGAGAGAGACAGAGACAGAGACAGAGACAGAGAATCATAAGCAGGCCCACACTCAGCACGGAGCCCCACATGGGGCTTGATCCCACCACCCTGGGATCATGACCTGAGCAGAAATTAAGAGCCGGACCCTCAACCGACTGAGCCGCCCAGGTGCCCCTATAGCACACCAGGTGATTCTAATAAGAACCTATCTCCAGAGTCTAAGGTCTACAAGATCAAGGCTGTTCACTCCTTGCAGGCACCACGCCCATGGCTTGGGCAGCTGTTACTGATAGTATGGCTGAATTCCTCCATTTGGGGTGAATGCAGGGAAGAATACGAGTTTCAGGACAGTGACCATGTTTGCAGGCTCTGCATTATTTGTCAGGCCTTGTCTGATCCTTGACCTTTGTTAGCATCCCCTCCCCACAGCTGAAGACCATGATCTCACCCTGAAGTCCAGCCCCACTCTACCCCAAGCCCTCGGCCCTAGTCTGGGCCCTAGGTGGGGTGGACAACTCTTCAGCTCAAGAGTGTGTATCAACAGCAAGAATTCGTGATTGTTAACCCACCTAACCGTGTGCTAAGTTCCTATGAGCAGCTTCTGGACTCTGTCCCTGGTCTGCCCTTATAACCTAGTTAAGGCGACTGTGTATCTGCCCACCTTCCTGCAAACGAATTCTGTGTTCCCTTAGACATATGTGGCCTCTGCATTTCACCTAGCAAGAAGCAGGTCTTTCTTCAGCCTTTGACCCCGTAGCTGGCCCCTTTACAATTACAGTCCTGAGTCCCTATCCTGTCTCCATTCCTGAGTGGATCTCCCTCTGTCTACTTTTGTGCTGGCTTCCTTCGGAGTCCTGGCAGGCAGCTGCCTAGGAAGTGGTCCTTTTTTTTTTTTTTAATGTTTATTTTTGAGAGAGAGAGAGAGACAGAGCACAAGCAGGGGAGGGGTGGAGAGAGAGAGGGAGACACAGAATCCAAAGCAGGCTCCAGGCTCTGAGCTGTCAGCACAGAATCTGATGTGGGGCTCGAACTCACTGTGAGATCATGACTTGAGCCGAAGTTGGACGCTCAACCTACTGATCCACCCAGGTGCCCCTGAAATGGTCCTCTTAAAGACCCACACATTTGCCCAGTATTTACATTTTCAATTGTTTATCAATCTGCCCTTCAAAAATAGAGATGTAGAGTCCTCTAAAGTTAGTATGGAAATTACGTTAGAAACACATGATGAAATACTGGAGAAGACCAAGTGGGAAAGGAGCCTCAGAAAATGGTGACCCACCTCAGGACTTCTCTGCCCAGAGTGGGGTGGGGGACTCCTCCCCACCCTAACCCCATGCCTGGACTGGCCCTGGCTGCAGGAGGGGTAGTTTCCCTACCCAGCCCTCCAAACTCAAGGTGGCTTCCTGCCCACTTTTACCATTAGAAGGCAGCTGCTGCAAGGAAACTGAGTCTCTAAATTTGACATGTTCAGCAGGAAACCGGCTGAACTCAATTGAAAAATGTGAGACCTGGGGCACCTGGGTGGCTCAGTCGGGCGTCTGACTTCAGCTCAGGTCATGATCTCTCCGTCTGTGAGTTCGAGCTCCGCGTTGGGCTCTGTGCTGACAGCTTAGAGCCTGGAGCCTGCTTCGGATTCTGTGTCTCCCTCTCTCCCTGCCCCTCCCCCGCTCATGCTCTGTTTCTCTCTCTCTCTGTCAAAAATAAATAAACATTAAAAAAATTAAAAAAGAAAAGAAAAATGTGAGACCCTTGACTCTCATTGTTACTCTTTGTCCTGAATATGGACCCTCTTGTCGTCAACCACATGATGCTCTGACAGGCCAGCTCTTCGTCTTCTCACTGCTGAGCTCCGTCTCTCGGCTTTCAGGTTTGACTTTTAGAAACACTTCCTTAATGACACCCCACCCCCTCATGGCTTCTAGCTCTTTGCAGAACCTCCCTCCCCCTCCTCCACACTTCAGCTAAGGAACACAACTGCCTAGAGCTCTTGTGAGTGGAGGCTGTTTGTTCTCACACCTCCAATTTACATTAGGCCTCGAAGCCACTGTTGACATTCTTGTAACTTCTTATTGCTGTTTATAGGCAAATAAGGTTCCGTCCTTTGAGAACTATGCCATCCTCCTACACCATCTGTAATATTTAGGCTTAGTTCTTCTGCTGACAGAAAACTAAAGTAGCTGTGTCTCAAACACACAAGACTATATTTTTTTAAGTTAGAGAAGTCTCAAAGGTAGATAGCCCAGAGCAATTAAGTTGGCTTCGTGAGGTCCTCAGGGACCGGGTCTTCTTCCTGCTCACTTCTCTGCCATTCCTAGTTTGAGACCCTGGTCCTCATGGCCCAAGACACAGCTCAAGCTTCAGTTGTTACACAGGACTTCCAGGTTGGCCACGGAGGGAAGGAGATAAGAAGGCTTATAGAAGTACCGGAGAGCAGTCACCTGGCCACCCCAAGATGCCAGCTAGGTTGGGAAATGTGCTTTTAAAGAGCCTGGGTGATGGTGGTTCCAGCCAAAAATCAAATTCCTTATTGCAGAGGAAGAAAGGTCAGGTGGGTATTTGGCAGCAACTTTCAGTCTCTTCCATGCTCTTCTCTGCCATCCTTGTTGTGTCTTCCAGCTACTGCTTGGTTCTTCACAAGCTCTGAGGACTTTAGTGCTTGCATCATCCTGGGAGACCTCAGCACCCCTGTCAACGACTGACTCTGACTTTCCTGTGCCAACAATCATTACCTCCATCCAGCCTTTCATCCCCATGGCCACAGCATGGAGCTAGTTGCCCCACCTCAGAGAGGGGTGGAGTGTTGTCTGACCACAACCGCTTATCCTTCAAGCTCCCTCCTCCCTCCTAATGAGGGATTCTGTTCCGAGACCTCCTTAGGTCTTGAGTTCCTTGACTCCTGCATTTAGCATCCTCAGTTCACTCCCCAGGGCACATGATGTCCTGCCCGTCTCTTCCCCACACCCCCAGCTCCCTCCCTCCCTGACTAACCCAGCCCATGCCTCTATCTGCAAAGCCCACTCCTACAGATGCCATACAGCCCAGACTCATGGTGTCCAATGGCAGCTGCCTCCACACACTACTTTTAATGTCTCTTACGTGGACTTTGTCAGCTCCTTCTCCCAATTCTCTCTGCAGAGATTTCAAGCCCTAATGCCTCCCTTAAGCCCTCCCTGCCCCCCAGTAATGACCCTGCTTCCTACATTTAGCAAAAGGGTCCTCCACCTCCTTCCCCCCACTTGCAAGCTTCTTCAGTTTAGCCTTTTCCTTCTGCCCCCACCTCCAAGGAGGATGGTTCTCCTCATTGTGCCAAGGTTGAACCAGCTACAGGAAGTTATGCTTCTACTCTTCCTTTGAGTAGCCCCTCAATTCTTCTGTTCCTTCAACCTGTCTTCCTTGGCTTCTTCCTGTCTGAATAAGAATATGAAAAAGCCCTCGTGGGGACTCCTGGCTGGCTCAGTCGGTTATGATCTCGTGGTTCATGGGTTTGAGCCCGGCATGGGGACCTGTGCTGACAGCTCAGAGCCTGGAGCCTGCTTTGGATTCTGTGTCTCTCTCTGTCCTTCCTTGGCTCACGTTCTCTGTCTCTCTCTCAAAATAAATAAACACTGAAAAAAAAAAAAAAGCCCTCATGGATCTCACTCAATTGGCCTATAGAGATCCTTTCAGCCCAGTTTGCAGAAGAGCTGCCTACCTTCCCTTTCTCCACTTTCTCACCCCCTTCAGACTTCCATGCTTTCCTGTCTGGCTCCTACTCTTACTATTTGCTGGAAACTGGGCCAAGGTGCCTCTTCTTGGTGAGTCCCCTGGAGCAGGACTCTCAGCCACTCCCTCCCTCCTTGGAGGTTCTCAGTCCCCTCACAGCTTTTCTGGCAACACCTTCTCTAGTTACCCTTTAAGGATCTCCTGTGTCAACTCCTTTTCCTCTGGCGTAGATAGGAGTAATTCATGCACCCTGTGATATGGAGGCTGCCCCCATGGCCTGAACCACATCACAAATCTAAATCAGCCCAACTGATGGAAATGCCTCACTGTTAAGAAAAGCTAACATGGACCAATCACAATCCTCTAACTCAGCTTTAGCTTACCTTTCCCTAGAAAATCAGACCTGATGGCCTTATAGGGAAATTCCTGACCTTGGCAATCACACCCTGTTCCCCAGTTGCTGCTTCTAAAGCTCTATATAACTTGCTATTGCCCAAACATCTCTCTGGAAGAGCACTCCACTGCTTGAGGGGTACTGTATTCCCCATTCCACGGATTGTTTTCCCTTGCACAAAGGGCATCAGGCTCCTATTTTTGTCACCTGACAGAGTCTTGAGACAGTTGGGTTCTCCCCCCGTTCCTCAGGCCCACTGCTCTTCTCAGGGTCCATATCCCCTGTGATCTCCTTCTTACCCACATCCTGGCAGGACTCTCTGGTTTGAACTGAACTAAGTCCCCCGGCTCTCAGACATGTTTGGGGATGTCTGGGGGCCAGTTGGATGGGATTGGCTCAGGTCTGTTGAGTAGTGGACTAGAGGTCTCCTGGGGAAAAACAAGTTTAATGTTTCAACTTCCTCCATCGCAGATCAACAGATTGATCACAGAGTTAATCCAGTACACATTAACACTCATCTAGACACTGGCAGAGGGCACTGGGGGCTGGTCAGCAGGGAACAAAAAAGACAAAATCTTGTCTTCATGGAGACAGGCATAAACAGCAAAATAAGGAAGATACATTGTGAGAAGTGCTAAGGAGAATAATCACACAAGGTGAAGGGATAGGAAGGGATAGGTGAAGGGATAGGAAGTGTGTGTGTGTGTGTGTGTGTGTGTGGGCATTTGATATAGCATACTGAGATGGTGAGCCAAGACTGAAGGGGCAATGTGTGGCTGTATGAAGGGAGAGTATTCCAGGTGGAGGGAACAGGAAGTGTGAGCGTTCTGAGAGGACAGAAAAGGTCCTTTGCTTGAGGACTGAAGGGAGCCAAGTGAATAAGGAAGAGCAGCTTAGAGATCAGGTCAGAACATTATGAGATGTGCGTGTGTGTGCGTGGCGGTGGGGCAGAAGGGGGCTGTGTTCAGGGTTTTGTAAAGACTTGGGTTTTATTTTGAGGTGGGAGGACAGGGGAGGGTTTTGAGCAGAGGAGCTACATGGTCTGATGGGTTTAAAAGTTCACTTAGATTGCCGTGTTAGGAATGGGTTAAAGGGCAGAAACAGGAAGACTAGAGAGGAGGCTGTTGCAATAATCCAAGTAAGACATAATGGTGTCTGGGTCTGGGCTGAGAACAATGGAGGTGGTTAAGTGGTTAGAATTTGGGTAGGCTTTGAGAGTAGTGCCAACAGAATTTGCTAATGGTGGACCCATAGACGATATTTAAGAATGAACGATCCAGACTCTGGGTTACTGATTATGGCCCACATGGACTATGCCTTCGGATTACACCATGTGAATGGGGTTAGGGATTTTTTTTTTTCCCCTGAAGCAAATTGATGTTTCCAACATCGATCATTGTGGAAAGGTGCCAATCCTGGGGTGGGAAGGAAGCCAGGCTTGGACTGGGGCCAGGGTGTGGAGATGCTAGGAGCATTCCTAGTGATGGTGGTGGTGGTTTAGGTGTTGGTGGCAGTGTGCACTGAGTTAGTCCTGACCTAGGTGGGACCTGGCCTGCTTAGGGACTAGGGTATAATTGGGTTCTGTTGGTTTTCAGAGTAGCCACTTATAACAATGGTCATACTTGATTTGCTTGTTGCACATTTGTTCCTTTTTTTTCTTTCTTTTTTCTCTTTTTCTTTTGGTTTTTGTTTGAGAGACAGAGAGAGAGCAAGAGGGAGAGGGAGAGAGAGAGAGAGAGAGCACGTGAGCAGGCATATGTTCTAGCGGGGGAGGGGCAGGGAAGAGAATTTGAAAATGGCTCTGCACCTAGCGCTAGAGCTCACAGCGGGGCTTGTTCTCAAGACTGTGAGATCATGACCTGAGCTGAAATCAAGAGTTGGATGCTTAACTGACTGAACCACCCAGGAGCCCCTCATTGGTTCCTTTTCATTGTAGATATCAGTGCCCTGGATGGTGGACACTGGCTCCAGCTGGGTCACGGCAAGTGTCATGGCTCTTAGAGAGCACTGGGCCCTAGGCATGGCTGAGCCCAGGTGGCCCTCAGTGAGCAGAACAGGGCGGGGGATGGGGGGAAACCATGGATACCATGTGGCAGCAGAGGACTAGTTCATGAAGTAAGTTCATGTAACATACACCCTCTTCACACAGCCAGAGGTCCCCAGATTTCCCTGGGATGTGTGTGAGAGGGGCTGGACTTTCCTAGGAGCAGGAGGAGATCCAGGCACAGAAAGACCATATTGGGTGACTCACTGTCATGCTATTTTCCATGCCAGGCTTCTGTTGTCTGGGAAATGTGCCTTCTCCTAGCTGGCTGACTCCTGGTCTCTGGGTCCAGGCTTGCTTTCTCTCCTGGTATCCATACCTCCTGGGCATCTTGGCTCTGGATATTCAGGAGCTCAAGCCCAACATGTCCCATAGTGAGCTCTTCTTCCTCTGCCAACCTCTCTCTGTCCTTTCAGTCTACAGAACAATACCATCACCCAGCCAGCTGCTGGCCAGACCCTGGAGTGAAACTTGACTCCCTCTTTCCTTTTGTCTGTCACACCCAATTAATCATCTGGCTCTATGTGCCACCTCCCAAACACCTCGATTCCCTCTCCTTGTTTCCATCCTTGCTGCCCGGGCAGAGTTCTAGGGTGACCCCTGGCAGATTACCCTCCCACCCTCCTCACTCCACAGTGCCCAGAGTGAACTTCCTAGTCTTCCTAGTGCTATCACCGCCCTGCTCACCATTTTTCAGTGGCTCCCCATCACCTTCAGGGATGAAGCTCTCCCTCACTGCACACCATATGAGGCATTGTGTGGCCAGTGTGGCCTCCCTCTGCAGCACTTCCCATGGCAGCCACTCTGAACACTACTGGGATGGGGTGGGCTGGAGTGGGGACAGTTATTCCCAAGGTCTTCTGTTTCTATAGACTGGAAGGAGTTTCAGACTCCCCAGAGGGAATGGTTTAGAAGACTTACAGCCCTCCCCTCTGTTCTTCTGGGACTGGGGGTGGGCCATTTGTTGACTTGGGAGAAAAACAACACTTTCAGCCAGGTATCTTCCCTTTCCTGTCCTGCATGTGGGCATGTTTTCCAATGTTTGTTGACTGAGGTGGGCTTTGCTTTGGGAAGGGGGAGGCCTGTGGTTTGGGGTGGGAGGTATTCACTTTATGGAGGACCCTTAGAAAGCCTACTCATTCCAGAGTGCTATTTATTATTCCCCTAAAACCCTTGCTAAATTAGGCACTCTCAAACCCTCATGCTGCAGCCTCTGCCCTTCCCTCCCTGAAAGGTCCTGTCCCTCTTCACTGTGAATTTCTTTCTTGTGTGTAATCTCACTCAGGTTCTGCATGAGCTGTGGTGGTCACCCCCAACCCCTTTCTCCAGGCCAACTCCAGGATCCTTCCTCTTGTTTCCACCATACTTTGTTAATCCTTCCATCCTTACAAGTTCCTAATTCTACTGCAATGTCCGTATGTCGAATGCAGGTTTTTAAAATTTCTTTGTTACCTCTTTTTCATCTTTGTAGCTCTTGTTCCTAGCACAAGCAAGGTCTGGCACGTTGTATTTTGCTTGGTAAAAGTTTGCGGAATAATTTAGTTCAATATTTGGTATAAATTATGTTCTAGGCAATCTAAGCATTGGGACACAAGAATGAATAAGATGGGGGCCCCTGGAGGTGTATGGTTCAGCGGAAAAGGCACCCATACTTGCAATTAAATAATTATCAAATATGCTAAATCCTAAACCAAATCTATGAAAGATGCAGTTCCTATATGGTTAAGTACTGGATCTGGAGTTATGACCCAGGTTTTTTTTTTTTATTTTATTTTAAGTTTACGTATTTGTTTTTAAGAGGGAGAGCACAAGAACAAGAGCGTGCACACAGGGGATGGGCAGAGAGAGAGAGGGAGACACAGAATCTGAAGCAGGCTCCATAAGCACAGAGCCCAACAGGGGGCTCAAACCCAGAACCACGAGATCATGACCTGAGCCAAAGTCAGATGCTTAACTGAGCTACCCAGGTGCCCCAGGACTCAGGTTTAAATCCTAGCTCCACAACCCACTAGCCTCTGTTTTCACAGCTGTGAAATGGGAGCAACAGTACCTCTCTCAATAGACTAAGGATAAAAGGAGATAAAATATGCAGAAACATCCTGAGGGGTTCCTGGACCCATAACGGATGTCCAGTTAGAGTTTGCAGAATTGTCTCTGCTGCATCATGTGGGAGCCTAGTGTTGGGCAGACTTCATGGAGGAGTGACACTGGCACTGGTCTCAGAGACAGCGCTCTAAGTTGCATTTCCAGAGAGAAGTGTCTCTGTGAGGGGGGCTGTCACTCTGTGAAGCCTCAGGCAAGGCAGTTTCCAGGGGAGAAGTGAGTGCACAGGAACAGTAATGAGATTTGGGGTAATGTGTCCCCAGCCTGCCTCTGAAGTTGCTGAGTTAGGCCCAGGCCCAAAGGGCTCTGTTTTGCTCCGAGGGAACTTGTGGCTGAAGGGACAGTCCCGGGCAGGGCCGGGTGAAGGGACTTTGTGCCCAGTTGTTTCCTGGGAGCAGCTCAAAGCCCTGCCCTGCTGGGCCCCTCCCCTTCCTCCCACCCCTGCAGGCAGCAGCCTCCTCCCTCCTCCCCACCCCGGGAGCCTCAGCCCAGATTCCTAAAATGAGTTCCAGCTAGGATTTACGGTGGGGATGTTTTTGGCCTGGGGTTTTTGTTTTTGTTTTTGTTTTTTGTTTTTGATCCAGCCCCCGAAGCAAAGAATTCCTGACTGGAAAGGTGGTTTCAGCCCGGGGTGAAATCCCAGGTCTTTGAGTTTGCAGCCTCCAGCGAGTAGTCTCGCCTCGTTAAGCCTAGGCGCTCGTCTGTAAAATGGAGAGACTACCACCAACCTCCCAGGATTGTTACCAGAATTAAGTAAGAAAAGCTGTGTTTTCTTACTTTGCACAAAGACCTTCATACCGAACATTTATTATTCTGAGGGGTCATTTGTGAGAGTTAAAGAAATGAACTAGAGACTCACCTCTGATCTAATCAAGCTTGGAGTTGCACAGAAATCAGTTTCCCAAACGTTCATGCCGCCCAGAGATCTGCACTATGGATTCTGATCCTGCAGGCCTGGGGTGGGAGCCGTATGTCTGTTTTTCTAACAAACTCCCAGCTAACAAGGGCTTCTCACTTCCTTCAGGGTTCCCTACCCTCTTCTCCTCATTGGCCTGGCTGTCTCCAGCCTTCCCCAACGCCCGAGCGGACCACTCATGGTTGCCAGGCAAATCTTACTGAAGCGAAGGAGGAAATTTCTGATGTACAGCTATGAATGATGGCAGAATTAGGGCATCTTTGTCTCAGGAGTGGATGGGCTTTTATCTAGCAAAACACTTCAGAGGCTGCTTGGGTGTGGGAGGTGAATCACCCAGGGCTTGTTTTTAAGGAGACCTTAAGTGGTGTGAGGCAGAGCAAGAAAGGTGGCTATTTTTTTTTTTAATGTTTTATTTTTGAGAGGGGGGTGCGGACAGAGGATCTGAAGTGGGCTCTGTGCTGATAGCGGAGAGCCTGATGCGGGGCTGGAACTCATGAACCTCAAGATTTTGACCTGAGCCGGAGTCAGATGCTTAGCCAACCAAGCCGCCCAGGTACCCTGAAAGGTGGCTATTTCAAACGTGACCTTTCTCCAAGTGGGGGATGGTTGCTGTTAGGCTTTTTGCTGGGACTCAGTTTCTCTGAGAAAAAGGCTGAACAGGTTTCTGGAATTCCTGGATGATTGGCAGTGAGGAAAACCTGTTCTAGGAGAAAGGCCAGATGCAAGGCCCAGAGTCAAATCTTTCTGCCCCCTCCCTGTTGAACTCCAGTGCCTCTCGGTGGGAGGAAGAGGAGAAGGCTTGGTTTAGTTCCTTAGCCTTTTAGAAACAATGATCATATAGGCATTCACACAGATCAAGGCCTGCATTAAAAAGCTGGCGGCCATATCCACAGTGTGCTTGGAGATACTCTGGAGAAAAGAAGAAAATGGGCAGACAGGTGCTGGGGAATAGCGTAGATGTCTCTGTGGTGTGGTTCCCAGCATTGCCAGGTTCTGGATCCCACACAGGCCTTCCCCTCAGCTGGGACGACTTCCCTGTTTTCTGGTAGCTGTAGTGTCACCTAACAAGAAGAACTGTGCTGCCTTCACATAGTTCAAATGTCAAGAAATATAAAATTGAGATTTAGTAAACTGCACAACACTGAAGGAGGAGTTGTGTCTGGGCAAGGAGAGGGGTGGCCCCTGGAGTTGTAGCCAAAGATTCCGCCACCAGGGGTTGGAGTGGTTGATTTCTAAGGTCAGATTCTAAGAGCAGATCCGGAGGAACGTAATTTTCTAGCTGACGAATGAGAAAATGCAGATGGCAATTACTGCATATAAACTGCATTCAGGACACTGGGGCCCCTGTGAAGCTTTATGCACTTTTTTGGTCTCCTTGCATAAAAGAGATGATTGGCGTGAGCCTGGCTGGTCTGTTAGCTAAACACAGATGTGTGCTTGCAGCTGCAGCTAGACTTCCCGGGGCCGTCAGGAAGAAATTGCGTATTGTGCATTAGTGAGAGACTAATCAAGGAGAGGAAGCTGACGGTCCACCAGTGGTGGCTCTGATTCCACTCTAACAACATGGACATAAGATAAGGAAATGCTTTAAAACACGGGAGGGCCTGGAGTTCATCTGGCAAATTATTTTACACCCATGATGGCTCTGTGAAAAAAACAAACGAACAAAAAACCAATACAAAACCCAACCAAACCCATTTCACAATCTTCTTCTTCCATTTATTTATTAATTTACTTCCAGAAAGTAATGGAGGCAACTTATGATTAAAAACACATATATAGCGGTGCCTGGGTGGCCCAGGTTTAGCATCCGACTTTGGCTCAGGTCATGATCTTATGGTCTGTGAGTGCAAGCCTCGTGTCGGGCTCTGTTCTGACAGCTCAGAGCCTGGAGCCTGTTTCAGATCCTGTGCCTCCCTCTCTCTCTCTGCCCCTCTCCTGCTTGTACTCTGTCTGCCTTTCTCTCTCTCAAAAATAAAATAAACATTAAAAAAAAAAAACACATATATGAACTGGATAGCTTAATTAGAGAGGAAACAGGGAGAAAATTCTGCCCAGAACCTAAGGTAAGGATTTTAGGCATTACTTGCTTGTTTTCTCCACCTTCTTATATATGTGACCCTGAAGAAGTTGCATTTCCCATGGCTCCCTCCCAAAAGAAGTTACGAAAAATTTCTCAAGGAGTTCAAAGCTGGAGCCTGGATCAGCTCTCAGGAGCTTTCAGAGCCCAGGGAGAGAGTTCAGGACCATCCTTTTTGATTCTGTGGCCCGATGCTGTGCTGCCTTCTCCTTGCCTGGAAAGGTCACTGCCCCATGTTTGTTCTTGAACACAGACCCTGTGAAATTCCCTGTCCTGGTCTCAGCTCACAAGATGGAAGTCCATTTGAGAGGCAGCCTTGGCAAGTACAGGGAGGACAGGTGCTGCCCCTGACAACAGGTCTCGAGGACAGGCCCTTGGCTGGTGCTTGCACCTGGACCAATTCCCCTCTGAATGCTCATCTGAGTTGGGGGCGTAGCACTAGCAACGCAGGGAGAAGCCAAGGTGGGAGAGACAGGAGGCTGGAGAGTGGACAGGGCACTGAAGGTCATGGTGAACATGGAACTCTGTGTTTTAAGCAGGAAATTGACCTGGGCAGATTTGATCCTCATACTCACATAGCACTGGGTCCCCAGGTACTGTGATGGATGACAGTCCTCAATGCTCCCGTGGTCCCTGTCATTCCTCAGGCCTGCTCTCTGAGATTCTGTCATATTGTAAATCTTTAAGTTCCTTTAAGGGGCTTCATTCTTTCCCATCCCTAGGCCTTTCCATGGGTTTCCCCTCCTATGAATATGAACCCACAACCTTCACTTGGCTGATGCCTGCTCCTTCCTTAGGGAACATGTCCTTGATGCTTTACCCTGGGACAGGTGACCCATGGCACCTTGTCGTTTCCCTTTGAAATATTCTCCTCACTTGAATTACATGGATAGGGTGGATAGTGCCTATTTTTGTGGTCTAGCAGCCTATTTTGCATGTGTAGCTACTGTACCTTTGTTTTATTTTGGGGTACCACCTCACCTCCACTCTCAACCTATGTGCTTTGGGTAATGTTGACCCCTACCCTGGGCTCTGAGAGTGGAGCATTTGACCTAGACTAGAACAATCAGTATAGTCCATCCCCCTTGGTTTCAGTGATTGGCTCAGGAATGGGCAGGTGACCTAAATAATCCAATCAGGGCTAAGGGCACTCAATTCCCGAATATTTGAGTTTTGGGGATCATTGACTCACTCATTTCTAATGGCCTAATGTGGTAATCATATGAACCTCAGGTTGCCTGGGCCACCATTAGTTGTCTGAGAATTGAACCAACTGAGAGGGAGCAGAGCCAAGATGGCTCCTAGTGACATCATTTAAGCTCTGAATCAAGCTGTTCCTAAAGCCAACTCTATTCTTCTAGGCTTCAGGTATAGGAGTCAGTCAATTCTCTTTTTAAACATAAACCTGTTTGGGTTGGATTTACTGGCAGTTGCAGTTGAAATAATATAAATGAAAACTTTGGTCTATGTTGTCTTCCTTTTGCCCTGAGTGCAGGGACTACATCTGTGTCTCCAGGGCCTAGTTTAGTGTTTGGCCCATAGGAATGTTCAACAAATGAATCAAAGAATAAAGAAAGGGGTCTCAGAGCTTCTCCAACTCCACCCCTCTTCCTTTCAGACTTGAAAATGAGGCAGTAGGTTATGGTTCTCTCTGGGTGATGATCTTATTACAGACTCCCATTGGAACTAATTTTCATTAGAGCAGGGAACATGGACTACAAGAAAGCAGCTGCTTATAAGTCATGTCCAAAGCGGTTTTGGGGAAGATCTGTTGCTCAATGAGATTTTTAGAGTGTGTCAAGTTCTACTGTCAAGATTTCTTTGGATTACAATTCTGAGAATTCTTTTTTTTTTCAACGTTTTTAATTTATTTTTGGGACAGAGAGAGACAGAGGATGAACGGGGGAGGGGCAGAGAGAGAGGGAGACACAGAATCGGAAACAGGCTCCAGGCTCCGAGCCATCAGCCCAGAGCCTGACGCGGGGCTCGAACTCACGGATCGCGAGATCGTGACCTGGCTGAAGTCGGACGCCCAACCGACTGCGCCACCCAGGCGCCCCACAATTCTGAGAATTCTTTTAAGAATTCTCCGTTAACACATATCTGTATCTGCTTATATGAGTACAAAGAAACTCTGAAAAGGTATAGAAATGGTTATCTGCAGAGTTGAGATGGGAATTGGCTCAATGGAAAGTAGGCATAGGAATGAAAATTTTTATATTGTTTGAATTTGAGCCATATGAATTGAGCCTTTCCAAAAATTAAGTAAAAAAAAAAAAAAAAAAAAAAAAGAATATCCATGAGTGCAGAACCACTAGGAGCCATTATCAGCTTTCAACAGCTGGGATGGGTAGCATTTATCTATCACTTGTTTTTCAAGTGAGAGAGCTGGTTTCGGTGGAGGAGGCCATGATAGTCTGGATAGGAGTGGTTTGTCTTGGTTGAGGGAGGGGAGGTAGAAAGAGGGATGAAGGACCTGGGGAACCATCTGGTGAGGTCCAACCTAAGCAGTCCGCCCATCTGACTAGGTGAGAGGAGAATTAGGTCAAAGGGAGGGGTAGGGCATCAAAAATACTCTTTCCTAGGGACCTACCTGCCTCTGGCTGGACTTGATAATTTCCAAGACTCCTCTTATCTAAAAAAGTTCCTGATGCTATTATCTTTATGTCTGTAGGCATGTCCTCTCAACTTTCTGAGATTGTTAACTTATCTATAAAATGAAGGGGCTGGATGTTTGATGTCCTTTTCAGTTCTGATGCTCTCATTCTAAAATGCTGTCTTCTCTTCTAGCAATCTGTTCTAAAGCCCTGCCCCATCCAGAAAAGACACAGGTTATAATCAGGGAATAATACATGTATCTTCAGGACATGCTTATAAAGTGCTTTTTTAGCGTTTATTTATTTTGAGAGACAGAGAGTGAGCTGGGGGAGGAGCAGAGAGCAAGGGAGAGAGAGAGAGTCCCAAGCAGGCTCCGCTCAAACTCACAAACGATGAGATCATGCATGACCTGAGCTGAAATCAAGAGTTGGACCCTTAAGTGACTGAGCCACCCAGGCAACCCTAGGACATGCCAAGCTTAACCACTGAAGAGAGTTTGGGATTTATAGTATCTAGCAAGGACATTCACAGTTCCTTCCTGTATGTAAATATTGCTCATGGAGGTTAAGTGGATAAGTGAGCATGTGAGCTGACTGTGCTGTTGACACACTGCCCGCCATGCTCACCCTGCACCTCTGAGGTTCGCTTGCAGACCCTCTAATGCCCTCCTGATGCAGCAGACTCCTTCACTGGCTAGTGGACTTTTGCAGAGCCAAAAACCTGTGCTGGTGACCATAACCCTAGAGAGGCTGCTGTCCCTCACCTCTGAGAGAATGGAGAAGGCCCTTACCTTAGAAGCGTAGCAGAGGTAGTTGCTGTGGTTGTCTGTCAGTGGTCAGGGGGCACCAAAGCGGGTACAGGTAGCATTTGGGGATGACTGGAAGAACATAGACCTGATGTAGGGTGATGGTGGAGAACCCAGGCTGGTTTGTGAGACTGGAAGATGGATGTGGACCCTTTGGCACAAGGTCTGTTAAGGGATGGAAAGACAGGAGGCCCAGAGGGCACATTCACCAAGTGCTCAGGTTTATATTTCGATATTACAGCAATAAATATAGGCACAGAGATATAGGGACAGGACTGGAAGGTGTCTGGCAGCTTCTGGCCTCCAGCTCTTATGGTAAAGCAAGAACAGCAGCAGCTGTTCACAGGTAGGAGAACAGAGCAGGGGTAAAGATGTCAATCAAGGCATGTAGGACCTACTGCCTAAAATGTGCTGTTAAAAAAAAAAAGGAGGGGGTGCACCTGGGTCTCTCAGTTGGTTAAGCATCTGACTTCAACTCAGGTCATGATCTCATAGTTCACGGGTTTGAGCCCTGTGTCAGGCTCCGACAGCTCAGAGCTCAGAGCCTGCTTCAGATTCTGTGTCTTCCTCTCTCTCTCCCCTCTCCTGTTCGTGCTTTGTCTCTCTCTGTTTCTCAAAAATAAGTAAACGTTAAAAAATATTAAAAAAATTAAGAATCTGCAACTTACACTAAAAAATTAAATAAAAAACAGATAATTAAAAAGTATATACACACATACATTTTATATATCATATATAATATATATGTGATTAAATTCTGTAATAATCTTGTGTGGCTTGTACTTTTGTGTTAATATAGTAATTTGCTCAATGTAATAATTTAAATGATATCAGAATTTTTGTGACCTTGTTTTGAGTGTTCATTTTCTGACTGACTGGGAGCATAGCACATACAGGCAGACCAGGCTCTTCTCTGCCAGGAGGCCCTGTGGGGGAGACCGCTGTCCCCACTGAGCCTTCCTCTGCAGATGGTGGGCTTGAGTTTGCCCAGTCTGCTAATAGGACTCCATGTTTGTCTTTGTTAAAAAAAAAAAAAAAAATCAGTAAATATCCCTAATCATCCATCCATCTATCCAGGAGGATGGGCACCAGATGAACAATGTTTACCTCTTGGAATAGTGGAGGGATGTCTGCATTTTTATACATGTATTTCAATACACAAAAATGTGAGAGTTACAAGTGATTTTTTTTTCTTTTTTGTTTTTCTGTACATTTAAATAAGCAAAATTAAAAATAAAGCCAGATCCCGGTATTCTGGGAATATTTGTGCTGAATAATCATGCTCTAAGGTCATGAAGATAATGGTTTCCCGGTCTCAGAAGGCTAGTCAGCACAAACTTGTTCACCCCTGCAGTCTCCTCAATGGCCTCTGCCAAGCCTGTCATCTGGATTTCCCATCTTTTGTTGGTGGTGAGGAATCATTTCATTGCTCCTCTCTAACTTTCGACCCACTTAGATTCCTTGAAGTACTTAAGGAGTCTTTTTTTTAATGAAAAAAATTTTTTTAATGTTTATTTTTGAGAGAGAGAGAGAGAGAGAGCACGCACAAGTGGGGGAGGGACAGAGAGGGAGACACAGAATCTGAAGCAGGCTCCAGGCTCTGAGCCCCAAGCTGTCAGCACAGAGCCTGATGTGGGGCTTGAACCCATGAACCTTGAGATCATAACCTGAGCTGAAGTTGGATGCTTAACTGACTGAGCCACCCAGATGCCTCAGGGAGTCATTTTTTTGAAGTGAATTATTTACATTGTTCCAATTTTCTTCTAGAGGTGGGGCCACAAGTTCAAGATGACAAGGGCTTCCATGTAGAGAGGGCTGTTAAACTTCCTTGGTAAAACATCTAGTGTTTAGTGCCCACTCTTTTCTCCTAAAAACAGACAGATGGTTTAGACTACAGAGGATTTCTAAATTCGGCCAGAGAAAAAACACTGAACTCCACCACTGCAGGATATCATTAACAACAGCAGGCAGACTGATGAAAAATGGAACGGATGATGTTTTAGAACAGTGTTATGGGTGCTTTTTCCAGACCACAGCCCAACAAAGAAATTTTATCCCATTCTCAGTGCAGGTCTGCCCCCTACTGGCTAGATTCTCAATTTATTAGTTTCATGGCTTTTCTTAAATCCCTCAGTCCCCAGAGTAAAATTTGTGTCTTTCTTCTCCACTGTAACTAGCTGTAGCTCCATAAAGACTTCTTCAGGACCGACCTCCTTCCTTTGCTGGGTTCTTCAGGCCTCAGGCATGGCCAGAGTTGGGTTCAGGATGTGACCCTATGACTCAACAGCTGACCTGAAATTACAGTAAGAATTTTAGACTATAAAAGGGGAAGTTTAAGCAAATTGCTTTCCTTTCTCCTTGCCTGGGAGAAGTGTACGTTTCTAGAACAATTACTGGCACATAGATTAGCAGTTTCCATTTGGTCACATTATAACCAATGATGAACAAATGGCAGGGGGTGTCCTACGCTGAATTTCACTAGGTTGTGAAATTGTCGATGTGTACCAAGTCTGCCTGTAGATGTCTGTATTTTGATGTTTGGTATTCACCAGTCAGACACTGGACATAAAAGAACTCATTATTACAGTTCCTTAAGAAATAACCCACTTTTGGGGCACCTGGGTGGATCAGTTGGTTAAGCGTCCAACTTCGGCTCAGGTCATGATCTCACGGTCCGTGAGTTCAAGCCCTGAGTCGGGCTCTGTGCTGACAGCTCAGAGCCTGGAGCCTGTTTCAGATTCTGTGTCTCCCTCTCTCTGACCCTCCCCTGTTCATGCTCTGTCTCTCTCTGTCTCAAAAATAAATAAACGTTAAAAAAAAAAAAAAGAAATAACCCACTTTTTACCAACTCTACTCCTGGATATGACCGGCAACTCTGGGCCTGCTTGCTGCTAACCCAGCATAGTGCAGGTGGGCACTTTAAGTAAAACCACGTGTGATTTGAGGCTTCCTTTAAGTGGGTCATTTTGGGTTTCCATATAAGAGGAAGCTTGGTGGTGGTGATACATGTTTAAGGCAAAATAGGAAGAATGCCGAAGGAAAAATACCTATCTAGAATTGTGGCAGAAAGTAGTGTTTAAGGCATGCACTTTTACATTGACAAAACTCAGCAAAGAATTCACACTTACTAAGCACTTACTATGCGCCAGGTGCTAAAAGCTAAAAGCTTTCCATTGATTATTTCATTCGTTTCCTCCCACTAATTCTGTGAGGTAAGCGTTCTTACAACCTCTGTTCCGCTAGTCAGGAAGAAGAGTCTCAGGGAGGATAAGTGACCTGCAGAACGTCACATGCCCTGAAGCTGCACATGACAAGATTCAAATCCAGGCAGTCTGACTATGGGTCTGTGCTCCTAACCTCACCTACTATAGCAGCTTATTTAGGGTTCAAGCTCCTGACTATCGGGGGCAAAGGCATAAGGGGCATCTGGCTCTTTCACCGAGGACATGGTGCAGAGCTCCGTTCGTGGACACATCTATGCCTTTACAGGTGGGGTCATGCAAATCCTTTCCTTCTCAGTCCCTGGGTTTATCACTGGACCTGGCATATTTATGAGTAAATTTGTGCTTGTAATTAGATTAAATATCCAACATTCTTCCATAAAAGCCGAGTGCAAAGTAAGCGGTCGAGGGAAACCAAGGCCAGAGATAAGGGACTTGGAAGACATTTGCTGGATCCTTCCAGGCACCAGATGTTGAGGCTGAAAATGATCATAATATGATATGCCTCAATCTACTGGGAAAAAACCTTGTTTAATCACCCATCCCTCAATAAAAATGTAAAAATAAGGCAGTACATTCTTTGAGAGCAGATCTTTTATAATTCTCCCCACACATCTTGTGGATGTCAATTAAAAAAATCTTCAGTGTAAGAACTTACGATGGCTTCTAAGTTATGTAAAATTTCTCTATTGACTTAAAATTGTTTGCTATCTACTTTCTAGAGTCCCGGTTTCTACTTAATATTAGTAGCAAGGGCTGCTCTTTGCAGTGGAAGATGGTGCCAGTGACTCACTTTCTGGAGGGCCACATGCTCTGAGTGGCTTCTCCTCGTGGGAAGGATTTGCATCCTTTACATTTGGAGGTTGACGTTCTTCCCCATGTAAGGTGAATAGGTCATCGTGGGACTCAAACCTTAAACTCAGCATTGACACCACACTGTTTCCATGGACTAAGAAAAACACTAATGACAATATATGTTGAACCCTAAATGAAATACCTATTTTAAAATGATTATACCATGAAAAAGATTCATGAACATTTAATCCCAGAAGGGACGTTGAAAATCACCTACTGTAATCACCAGGGGCACCCAGGTGGCTCAGTTGGTTGAGCATTTGACTTCAGCTCAGGTCATGATCTCGTGGGTTCGTGAGTTTGAGCCCCACTTCAGGCTCACTGCTCTCAGCCTGTCAGGGCAAAGCCTCTGTCCCCCTCACTCTGCCTCTCCCCTGCTTGTACTCTCCCCCCAAATAAATAAATATTAAAAAAAAAATCACCTACTGTAAGCTTATATTTTTATACTGGCAGTAAGAGCTTTTAACAAATAACTCTTTTTTAATTTATTTACTTAAGGATTTTTTTAAAACATTTATTCATTTTTGAGGGACTGAGACAGAGCACGAGTGGGGGAGGGGCAGAGAGAGAGAGGGAGACACAGAATCTGAAGCAGGTTCCAGGCTCCATGCTGTCAGCACAGAGCCCAACATGGGGCTCAAACTTGTGAACCGTGAGATCATGACCTGAGCTGAAGTCGGACACTCAACTGACTGAGCCACCCAAATACTTTTTTTTTTTTTTAAATGGGTGAGAACAATAAGCACCCAGAGGAATGTGATGTGCCCAAGGTCCTATTGCTACTAGTAATCAACCCTGACTGCACAATGGAGTAACTGGAAGAGTTCTTTAAAAATACTGATGCTTGGGTCACACTGTAGACAGATGAATCAGAATTTCTGGGCCTCCACCCTGGGTACTGGCACTTTTTAAAAAGCTCCCAGGTGTCTTACTCTGAAGCCAAGAGTTGAGAACCACTGAGCTAGGCAAGAACCTAGAGTAATCAAATCCACTGTAGTCTGTCATGCCTCATCCCTGAGCCCATAACAGACTTGCTTAGTGGATCATGGAATGCTTTCCTGCTGTGCCTCACCTGGCCTCCTCCTCATACTGTTCCTGGAAGCTACCACCTGCCCATCGGCATTGGGTGACAACCTGAGACCTAGCTATTTCTGGGCACTCACGGTATCTTGCTTCCTCTAAACAAAATTCTAGAAAATATCTGAAGGTATTATTCTGGTCAAACCAGGATCATATATTCTCATAGTCCAGCGTGTTCATCTGTTTGTCCACCAGGGCTCTGCTAGGGCATACCAGGGTGAAGGCCGTGGATTACTCAACTAAGGTTCTGCTCTAGCTCATCCTGTGGAAAGCAATTTTCCCTTTCCCTCCACACACAGATGCAGTTGGGTTGATCTAGGTTTTTAAAAAATTATTTATTTTTAATTTATTTTAGGGAGAGAGAGAGAGAGAGCACGAGTCAGGGGGAGGTGCAGGGGGGGGAGAGAGAATCCTAAGCAGGCTCTATGCTCAGTGCAGAGCCCAATGCAGGGCTTGATTCCCATGACCCTGGGACCATGACCTGAGCAGAAATCAACAGGTGGATGTTCAATCGACTGAGCCACACAGGCACCCCAGGTTGATCGAGGTTTGAATCCTACTCTGCTATTTACAACCCATATGATTTTGGGCAAGTTCTTTATGTGTCAGTTTCCTCAACCCTTAGTAAGAATAATGATGAAACTGTCTCATGGGTTCATTCTTCTTGCCTCTCTTCTGGTATTGGTCTCTAGCAAATTGAGGCCTTCTTTATCTGAACCCTCTGGGCTCCTTGATAACAGCTTGTTCTGACGAACAAATTCTTGACAAGAAAGGATTGGTGCTTAGGCCTCACTCCCTAGTACTCCAAGAGCCTATAATGGCCTTCTGAAGACAATGACTATGTTTCAACACATTTTTTTTCTTGGGGACTTTGTACTCCCCTAGCCAGAGATAAGCTTCGAAATTTCCTAACAATCTGGATTATTTGAATCGATTCTATTCAAAACTGAGAGCAAAGGATGCAGACTTTTGATCCAGATGCAGGAAACAGCAGTCCAGCAGCCTGGGTCACCACTCAGGGCCATGAGAGAGTCATGCAGACACTGCCTTGTTTCTAATTGGAACCAGAGGTTCATTTAGATCCTTGAGGCAGGCCAATCCCCCAGAGCTCTGATCCCTATTGTTTTTTGGTTGAAGTGTGAAGTTCCTTCCAGCCTCTGCTTTCAACACTGCTCCATTCTTGGCCAACTCTGTTCACCACGAGTTCTGGAACTCCCGTTCTATGGTAAACTCCACATGCTCTCCCTCTGCCTTCACTGAACATAGCTTTCCTGGGAATGCCTCCTTAAGGTTCTTTCATTGTCAGGGTGTGGGATATCATTCTTAACCCTCTGAGCTCAACAGGTGAGGATGTGCAGTCCTCTTGGAGGGAGGGGAAAGAGTGTGAACAAGAGCACCACACACACTCATATCCCTCAGAAAAAGTGTTTGTCAGCTTTCTCTCTCAGCTGCTTCTCCCTGTTAGTTCAATTTCTATTCCATGGGACTGTAATGGACAGGTTTCCTCATTCAACCCTACTTGCCTGGGTAGCCTCAGATCTTACTGCTGCATTCCTCCACCCACATTCACTACAAAAAATCAAACCATATCAATTTACTTGTAATTCTTCAAACACGTCAAGACAGCTTGAGAATAATCTTCTCCAAGGAGGAAGAACCTTCTTCTCTCCCAACCTGATTTAAATGCCTGTCCTCTGTAAGGACCCTGTTTACTTCTGAGAGCAGTCATGGTCTCTGTAGTAAGTGGTTCACTTGTTTCCCCCACTGACTGAAGGCTCTAAGAGGATGCATAGTGTCTTTTTGAAACCCATGTTTCTCTGACCCTAGAATCTGGGTACTTCTCCACTACAAGTACTGCACCTCTCAGTGTATGGATGGTACAACACTGGGTCCCCAAGTCCTTTTAAGAGGAACAGTATTCATACCATTTTCAAGCCAAAAGGAAACATGTTATTAAATCCAACTCTTATTTTAAAATTTTTTTCAACGTTTTTTATTTATTGTTGGGACAGAGAGAGACAGAGCATGAACGGGGGAGGGGCAGAGAGAGAGGGAGACACAGAATCGGAAACAGGCTCCGAGCCATCAGCCCAGAGCCTGACGCGGGGCTCGAACTCACGGACCGCGAGATCGCGAGATCGTGACCTGGCTGAAGTCGGACGCTTAACCGACTGCGCCACCCAGGCACCCCTAAATCCAACTCTTATTTTATACATGGGCCAAAGACACAGTGGCTTCCCCGTGGTGCCCCAGGAAGTTAGTGGCACAGCTGTCTCAGACAGTTCCTCATATACCAGTGAGAGATCATTCAAGACTTTAAAGAACTTGAAATCTAATCTTCAGGGTGACTATAGTAAGCCACAAAAAATACAAGGTATTATATGAGAAAAAGAAAGTTTGAAAGCAGATGAAAGGGGGAGAAATCATATCTTCAGGCTGGCATGGGGTGTGGGTAAGGAGGATACAAAGGATTTGTAGAACAGCTCTCATCTTTGGTCTCAAGACCTTTTTACACTCTTAAAAATTATGTGAACCCCAAAGAGCTTGTTTTTTGCAGTTATATCTATTGATATTTATATTATAAATTAAAACTGAGAACATTATTAAAAACTATTTAAAAGTAATGAACAATTATATTTTTATGAAAATAACTATATTTTACAAAACAAATATAGTTAGAAGAGTGGAAATTTGGATTAACGGATGGCTCAGTTGGTTAAGCATTCGACTCTTAATTTTGGCTCAGGTCATGATCTCACAGTCATGGGTTCAAGCTCTGTGTCGGGCTCTGCACTGATAGCGCAAAGTCTACTTGGGATTCTGTCTCCCTCTCTCTTTTTCTCAAGATAAATAAACTTAAAAAAAAAAGTGGCATTTAATGTTTCTGCCAATCCCTTTAACTCTGACTTACTAGAAGACAGCTAGGGTCTCATATCTACCACTGCCTTCAGTCTCTTGAGATCTTGTTTTGGTTGAAGACTTAGACGAAAATTCAGCCTCATGTAGACATGTATTTGGAAAAGGGAAGAGTATTTTAAGAGCCTTTTCAGGTAACTGTGGCTCTTCTTCAATTCTATATCAAAACTCGAAAAGTGCTAGTTTCTTAAAAGCCAGTTACCCTGTGGAAACGGAAATCCTATCGATGAACTTTTAGTATTCTCTTACATTAAAATCCATTGGTCTATCTTGTGTCTTATTTGTATGTATGTATGTATATATGTATGTATGTATGTGTGTGTGTATGTTTATCTTTGAGACAGAGAGACAGAGCATGAGGTGGGGAGGGGCAGAGAGAGAGGGAGACAGAATCCGAAGCAGGCTCCAGGCTCTGAGCTGTCAGCACAGAGCCCGACACGGAGCTCAAACCTACTGTGAGATCATGACCTGAACCAAAGTCGGAGGCTTAACTGACTGAGCCACCCAGGTGCCCCATATCCTTCATTTTAAATGCATAGTTTTGTGATATCATGCGTTGGCCATTTAGCAATGTTGATTTGCTGAATTATACAGATTTTCCAAATATTTTCACATTTCATTACATAGTATGGAAAAAAAATCACTTGTCTATATCACCACTAGTCTCGTCAGGAAAGTCTTTAAGTATTCAGGATGATGTCATACAGTGCGCAATACCTTTTCCAGAATTCTTATTTTTGCTTTGAAGACTTGAATTTTATCATTGGCAACAAACACTGTCAGTTATTTTTTGGAGGTGACTCACTCAGTTAATTTTTGAGAAAACATATGCCAAATATTCAAGTCTGATTTTGCAGTGTTCTTTCACGCAAAAATGAATTCGATGGAAAAAGTGGTTTGTTCAGCTCACAACTCAATTGCACCAGTGCTTTTGGTGAACTCCCCATTTAGTCACACAGTGTATTAAAAAGATACGTTCTTGAAGACCAAAATTAATAATTTTTACTGCCTTTACCAAGGACATTCTTAAGTAAAACTGGCTTTTTCTACTGCATATGCCTGTGCCACTCACTACTTTATATCATGCTCAATAAGGTGTCAGGAGGTGGGCCTACATTTGCACCGTCAGTATGAATGTCAACACAGGGAAAAGGGAAGTTAATGTCTTCGCGTTATGAAAATAGGTTTGATCGTGTGGACCCTCTCCTGAGAGTGTACAAGGCTCTGACAACTATAAAAGGTACAGACTTTGAAAAATGAGTCAGATTTTGATAGGATAAGATGAAGGAGAGTAGGAACATCAAGAGGCTGTAAAACGTGAGGTGTATCTAAGGAATAGTGGGTGGGATATATGTCTGGTTGGAAGAGGAGGGAAGCAGAGGGAGATAAGCTGAGGAGACACCCTGAAATGCCCAGATGCCTTCATGACAGTTATTTAGGTTTAAACCAGACAGGAAGAGGAGGCTAGGGTGAGTGGTTTTTTTCTTTTGTTTTGTTTCTGAAAGCTTTAGTTTCAAGTTATGTAAAAATAAAGCTTGCCATGTTTACATTTGCTAGTTATGAAATAAAAATGAAAGCATAGTTGTTTTCCTCATAAGTAATGTTAGGGAATGAAAAATAAACATGTGGTCAAACGCTTTGCTGTACAAAACATGCTGCACTATTTGATTTAGACAGTATTATTTTCAGAAGGAAAAAGAATGAGAACATTTATTAAGCACTTATTGTGAACTAAACACAATGCTAGTCACTTTTTGTATAATTTAATCCTTACAACAAGCTTATAAAAGACAGATCATTCATACAGATGAGGCAGAAAAACCCCAGAGAGTTGAGTAACTTTCCAAGGGACATGACTCAACTCTGATTTAGTAACATTTCATATTGTCACCTATTATTTCAACACATTTGGGGAGAGTTTGAAAACAAATTAACAACCACATACACATCAATATATCCATATATCCATTCAATCTTTCAAAATAGGGTATAAAATGGTGTCACAAACCCAAATAAATACATTAAATCTTTAAAAAGATGCATATTTTGAATTTTTCTTCCCTTCAAAAACTATTTTTTAAACAATAGGTAAAGCTGTATTACTAGTAGTGTGTTGGCTGACAGAAGTTTTGTTAAAATGTAGCATACGAGGGGTGCCTGGCTGGTCAGTTGGTAGAGCATGCGACTCTTGACTCTTGACCTTTTGACTCTTGATCTCAGAGTTGTGAGTTTGAGCCCCAGAGTGGGCATGGAGATTGCTTAAAAATAAAATCTTAAAAAAAAAAAAAAAAGTAACAACAGAGAAAAGTCAGCATTTGAAAGTTACTGCTAAGCTTTACCACAGGACTTACTGGATGCAAACACCTTTTTATTCCATATTTTAAAATATCACAGAGAAAAGGAGGGACAGCAATTCAAAATCATAGTCTGATGCAATCTTCTTTGGCCCAAGAGAAAAAAGACACCGAGTTCACAGACGTCAACAAGGGTGTAGACATATACCACCATACCAACATGGCTCGTTCTTGTACTTGGACCTGCTCCTTTGAATGTCAATGCTCCAGAAGCTCCCCGCACAGTGTGGTTGTGTTTGCAGCCTGTGTGAGGAGGCACTTTGGAACCAGTCTCCTGGTGAGCAGCACACAGAAACCTGGAGCCGGTGGAGCCCACACCTAACCTGGAGCCCAGAAGGCCATGAAGACAGTACCATTTCCTCAGTGGTGGACTGCTGCAGTAAGAATGTCTTTCCCCTCTCATTTGAGCTGCCCTCCCATGGGAATCCCAGCACTCCCATCAGGGATCCCGCCCCTACAGTTCCTGGCTTTCCTCCACCTGTACCTCCAGGGACTCCAATGAGTCTTGTACCAATGAACATTATGGCTGCTGCTGCTCCAAAGGTCTTAGTACCCACTGTGTCTATGGTTGGAAAGCATTTGGGAATAAGAAAGGATTATCCAGGCTTAAAGACTAAAGAAAATGATGAAAACTGTGATCCCACCACTACAGTTTTTTTGGTAACACCTCTGAGTAAGCCTTGGACATGCTTATAAGACAACTCCTTGCTAAATGTGGCTTGGTTTTGAGCTGGAAGAGAGTACAAGGTGAATCTGGAAAACTTCAAGCCTTCAGATTCTGTGAGTATAAAGAGCCTGAATCTATCCCTATGGCATTCAGGTTATGGCATGATCTGCAGATTGGATGGTAGAAGCTACTTGTTAAAGTAGATGCAAAGACAAAGGCACAACTGGATGAGTGGAAAACAAAGAAGAAAGCTTCTGATGGAAATGCCAGGCCAGAAACTCACTAACGATAAGAAGCCTCAGATGAAGAAGCAAAGAGATCAAATGGGCCTTTGGGCCTTTGAACTTTTAATACTGAATACTCCAGTGAACTCAATGCCCCCCTCACAAGAATTTGACTCTCACTCCATGAAGAAGAAAAGCAGCACATTTTCCTCAGACTTCCAGCGGCTCCACTAATCCCTTACCCACTCACCACTAAGGAGGATATAAATGCTATAGAAATGTTAGAAGACAAGAGACCTGAGATCAGTAAATTCAGACACACACACACAAGAAACTGGGAGAAAGGAAAAAAGGAAATGGAGAGACAGGAAATTGACAAAAGACAGAGAGAAGGAGAGAAAGAATGTGAAGGGGAGCAAGAAAGGTGAGAGTGGGCATGAAAAAGGGAGAGAACGTGAATGAGAATGAGAATGGGCGAATGGGATAGGGACCATGACTATGATTGGGAGAGGAGCTCACATAGGAATAAGCATTGGAGTTGATCAGGAGAAAAGAGCAGAGATCCCGAAAGGGAATGGGGAGAAAGAATGTAGAGAGAGAAAGGAAGTGGGAGTGCAGGGGGAGAAGACAAGAAGTAGGACTGTGAAGAGGGTGAAGATGCAGATGAATGAAGAAAACCTGAAAACTTTGAGAGAAAGACTTCTTACCAAGAGTGCCTTAAGAATTGGGAATGCAGAGACTGGAAGAAAACCCAGGAGTATGAGAAAGAGGCTGAAAGAGAAGAGAGAAGAGAAATGGCAAAAGAAGCTGAATGCCTAACGGAATTCTTGGAAGATTATGATGGTAAAGATGACCGAGTATTACAGAGGAGCTTCCTTCAGAAAAGGGTGCATGATAGGGAAAAGGAAATGGAAGCAGATGAACGGGATTGAGGAGAGAGAAGGAAGAACTAGAGGAAATCAGGAAGGGCCTTCTGGCTGAAGGGCGCCAGGATCCAGATGAAGAGCTCCAGAGGATGCAATGAGAGGGTGAGAGGGCGCAGACAAGCACAAGAAAAGCAAGAACCAGAACCAGAGGAAGGAGAAAAGCAAGAAAAAGAAGAAAAATGAGAAGAACCCATGAAAGAGGAAGAGCCAGAGCAAAAGCCTGGTCTCAAACTCACTCTGAGGCCATCAGTTCTGCCCCATCTGTTCCCTCTGCCAGTGGCAATGCAACCCCCAAAAGTCTTGGGGATGAGTCTCCCTGTGATATTATTATTGCTCATGAAGACTCCCCAGATCAACAACAACCTGAAGAACATAGGCCAAACAATAGGGCTAAGTCTTTTTTTTTTTTTTTTTTAATATTAATGTTTACTTACTTTTTGTGGGGGGCAGAGAGAGAGGGAGATACAGAATCCAAAGCAGGTTCCAGGCTCTGAGCAGCCAGCACAGAGCCCCACGTGGGGCTCAAACTCACAAACCATGAGATAATGAAATGAGCTGAAGTCGGATGCCTACCCAACTGAGCCAGACAGGTACCCATGAGTAGGGCTAAGTCTTTTTTTTTTTTTTTTTTTTTAACGTTTATTTATTTTGGAGACAGAGAGAGACAGAGCATGAATGGGGGAGGGTCACAGAGAGAGGGAGACACAGAATCTGAAACAGGCTCCAGGCTCTGAGCTGTCAGCACAGAGCCCGACGCGGGGCTCGAACTCACGGACCGCGAGATCATGACCTGAGCCAAAGTCGGTCGCTCAACCGACTGAGCCACCCAGGCGCCCCTAGTAGGGCTAAGTCTTAAATGGGGTACTTCCAACAGTCCTGGTCAGTCTAATTCTGTGAAGGGAGAGAAACTCCCCATAGATGGTGTCTTAAATTTGAGGATGAAGTCAGTGATGATATACTATGAAAAAGGAAACTTGGATTACCGTGAGGATGACAAAATGCCGCCCAAAGGCACGGTAAACACTGAAGAAAAGCACAAACGTGTAAGAGTCTCACTGAGAAGATCCTTACAACCAAACCTGAGCTCTCTGCGTATCTCCCAGGTTGGTCTATTGTGGATTCTCTATTGACAGAAGGACAGATTAGACCGTTGATTAATAAGAAAATCATAGAAGGGGCATCTGGGTGGTTCACTCAGTTGAGTGTCTGGCTCTTGGTTTCACCCCAGGTCATGATCCCAGTGTTGTAAGATCGAGTCCCGTGTCGGGCTCCTTGCTGAGCATGGAGCCTGCTTAAGATTCTCTCTTTCCCTCTGCCTCTCTCCCCTGATCACTCTTTCTCTCTTAAAAATAAATAAATAAATAATGAAAATCATAGAATACAGGTGAAAAAGGAGCTACATGAGTTGTTTTTGTCTGTTCCAAGGTTATGGCTCACAGTTTACCTCTAAGTATTTTCGATGATGTTGCCATGGCACTTGATAAAGAAACAGGAAGTTTTTATATCAAAACGTGGAGATTACTGATATATGAAACAAAAAAATTGGTCTTGTGGAGTGAGACTCTTTTTCACATTAGAAAAAAAATACCACTGCTCTTTAATCATACATGTACACACACACACTTAAACTTATGGCATGTTTCTCTTCTCCAATGTAAATAAATAAATTCTCTGCTCAACTGGATGGTTTGAAACTCTTGTTATCATTTTAAAAGAAATTACCGAAATTATTTCAAATTAATCCTCATATGAATATTTTACTATGAAATAAAACAACTAAATACAGAATAAAGCTATTTATTATTTATAGGCAGGATTTATTATTTATTTATTATTCTAGGCAGGATAAGGATCTGAGAGTATAATACAGCTCAAGGAAAGTAGCTACCTAGCTTGACAAAAAATAGGTAATTGCTAAAGTAGAAAATGAGAAATATTGAAAACAAATAGGCAAAACATCTTGAAAGTTTTATAGACTTTGCATTTTAAAATTATAACTTATCAGAAACTATACTTTTCTTATGCATTGTTACTAAAATAGTTGCATTTTGGCTTAAATTATTTATCCATCAGTATACAAACATAATATTCTTTCTACATTTTAGATTACAGATTGTACAACTGCCAACAACAATGTGAGCTCATATATACATTTCTGACATTGGGGAATTATGTTATGGAATGTCAAACATGAGCAACGTATCTAGGATATAGAATAGGTATGAAACAATAAAAAAGAAAAAAAATTTCAAATTAATGATTTAGTAAATTTGCACATTTGAATATAAAGAAAACGTCATCATTATGACCAATGGTTTCTCAATCAAATCCCCTTGTTTCTCATATAATTACACACAGATAAAATTTTAGGGAGTAAAAACTTTTTATTCAAAAATAAAGTAAGTAAGGTCTGTATACATTGTCAATACAAAAATGTAAGCATCTGCCACTATGAGTTCACTATGTGTTCCGTTGCAATGCTAGACCTACTAGAGTAAGTTTTACAGGTAAGCAAATGTGTCACGGCTAGGAAAAGGATTTTAATGGCTGATCTTTCTTCTTACTTGAATCAGGTGACTGGAATGGATTCAGCTTAAGACTAAGCAATCACAACTTTGCTTCAATTACTCTCTTTCAGCATACCTTGTGTCACACATTTGATTGATATCTTAGACACATGCAATAAAGAGCTTATGGTAGATTGCAAAGCCCCCAAAATTTCTTGATGGTGCTGGGAACTGATAGTTTTTAGGTAACTGACTTCCTGAATGGGCTGCTATTGTAGGGTTTCTCAAGTCTCAGTGATGTAAAGGAGAAGCCTAACAGATCACCTGTTGGTTCAATTATGCTTTATCTCTCTTTCATGCACTCCTGTAGTAAATAATATATTAACCTGATCCTACCAAAAAATCAACAGGCTGCCTGAGAAAATATCTTACTTGATGTTCACTTGATGGAATTTTAGGCACTGAAGGCTAGAAAGTACTTGGAAAAAATCTAACAATGATCTATCTGTATTAGGATTTTTCCTTGTGATTTTAGGTGCATCGAAAAAAATTTTTTTTATATATAAATGGATTATTTGTTAAAAGAGCAAACTAAGTAACTTTTGATATCTAAATCAACAAAAGAAGAAATAAGTTAAAACTAGTAATACATATTTATCATTATTATGCATATCACTGTGAGTTGTTGAGGTAAGGTCAGATATAGGCAGTGTTTTCATTTACAGCATACCAGTACTCCTAAAAATCCTTCAGTGAGCCACTGATCACATGGTTTCTGCCATGTATAAATTATGATCTTTGGCAACAATAGATTTGACCGGAGGGGATGATGTATACACCTCTCAGTGACCTCTCTACACTGGCTGGCTTTATCCCCTTTAAATATTATACGTGAGGAATATTTAGCAAATGTATTAGCAGTGACTAATACTGCAGTTGCTAATGAATGGCTATATGTTTGTATAAAACATCATAATTAAACTTCCATTTAATAGGAGATAGGTTAGCAAAGAATTTGGATGAACTGCTATCTTATTTACTAAGTAAAATGCCCATATATCGAAAAGAAATAATTCCAAAATTATTGGACACATTATCTTCTCAAGTCCATTTGGTCTTTGAAAATCTATGCTGTATAGCCATTAAATGAAATTTCCTGTCTTTTTCCAAAGGGCATGATACTGCTATGTACCTTTACCTAAATATGATGATGATTAGTGGAGATTGCTCTCACGGATACATTTGTTTAAACACAAAAAGTTTGTATTCTTAATGTTTACCACAAACCCAACGAAGCTGATGATCGGTCTGAAGGTCAGTCAGTTCTTCAATAGTTCTCCAGCTGCACTGGCAGGCATATGCCCGTGTTCCTTTCTTCTTTACCAACTTTGTTCTTAATTTGTGGAATTCTGGCATGTTGTTCCTATTAATAAAAAATGAAGATTTTAGCATAGTGGCTTTGTCTTATCAGAGATGACATGATATGAGAAGAGAGTAGGAGGGATGGTGGTTCATCTCCTACCTCAAATACTCACCTATACCATATTTTTAAAAGCCTGCAATACGGTCAGTGGAAGGCACATAAGAGGCATAAAGACAATAGGCTTCTGATGGGTTAACTATAGCAATTTCTCATTAATAGAGAAAAAGTGCCTGTTTTTTCTATTTGTTGAACTAATACTGTATCTTTCATTTATCAGCAAGATATACTATTAGCAACAGAATAAATGTCTATGCTGCATTAATGTTTATTCATTTTTGAGAGAGACAGAGAGACAGAGCATGAGCTGGGGGAGGAGCAGAGAGAGAGGGAGACACAGAACCTGAAGCAGGCTCCAGGCTCTGAGCTGTCAGCACACAGCCTGACATGGGGCTCGAACTCACAAATTGTGAGATCATGAACTGAGCCAAAGTCGCATGCTTAACTGACTGAGCCATCCAGAAGCCCCTGTCAGTAATGTTAAAACAATTAAATCAATGGGCAGGACCATTATAAAAAATGATAACTATCTGACTTGATGCTACTATAAAAAAAAAAGAAGTTAATTTGTTTAATTAACTGAAAATCAATTATGGTTTTCATGATAATCAATGTATCAAATTTATGTAACAGAAAAAAAGGAAAAATTCAAAATGAAGTGATGAAAAAGTACAAAGCAAAATTATGAAACACAGTATAAATATTAAAAAAAGAGACAAAAAGTGCTATTACTTTTGAGGTCACTGCAATGGAAGGCAGGCTACAAAGTGCCCTCTGGTGGCCAGTGGGCACCATACTCAGTACTGTATTGTACTAAACCCAGGCATAATTTAGGTTTGAACCTAACAAAATCTCAGAGATTTTCCTGGCCAACTTTGTTTTCAGGAAACTGACACTTTGACTAGGTAAGTGTTACAGCAAACTAGGGGAAGAAATGAATAATCTAAGTTTTATCAGAAAGGAAAAAACTCCACAAAACTGTGTTTAATGAAAACTAAGTGGTTAAATGAAGAAAAAAAAGTTCTTTATTCAAGCTGTAATATATTGTGACAAATTTAACATTTGATACTTGACTGAATCCTTAATTGGAGATTTTATGAGCAGGAATCATGAATAGCCAGGAAACTAATTAATGTATTCTGAATTTTTTTAAGGAAGCACATATCTTAAAAGCTTAGAGGGGTCCCTGTTGGGGGGCTCAGTCAGTTAAGCATTCGACTTTGGCTCAGGTCATGATCTCATGGTTTGCGAGTTTGAGCCCTACGTTGGGCTCTCTGCTGTCAGCACAGAGCCTGCTTTGGATCCTCTGTCTCCTTCTCTCTCTGCTCCTCCTCCACTTGTTCTCTCTCTCTTTCTCAAAATAAACAAAAAAAAGCTTAGAAATATAATTTTCTGTAAAGAAAATGATTTAGTAGAAAAACAAAAGAATTTTATTTAGCTATTATGGCAGGATGATCAAATAGAGCTTATACTTCTCTTTGAAAATTCCAGAACTTGTCAAAGCTAGAATAAACTATTTCTCTCATCTATAAAATAAGGACAATAAAACAAACCAAGGTACAGACTGATACCACTATAAATGGTTCCCTGTGTTCTGTCAGGCAATTAATGGCATCCTGCAAACGTTTTAACTTGCCTTCTTTGGTGACCACCTACTTGTGCTTTTCTTCAGCTGTGATTCCCTACCCTCCTCAAGTGTTTCATCTTCCCTCCAGTCCTTTACTTTCTGTAGATCACATCCTCATTCAGACAGCTAGGTCATCAAATGTGAAAAATCTTCCATTTCCTAGCTTTCCCCCTGAATACATCACTATTTTACCTCCCTCTACTCAGTCACAGAGGGCTCATCCCAGGATTGATACTACATGCATTCTATTATTCTACACTAGTTTTATAAAAATTTATGGTTTATAATGGTGACATATGGGGGTTACTGACCACTCATTACATTAACCGGAAATTAGTATAGAGCACAGGATTGAGAAAAGTCAGAAATGGCAAAATGGATCTGAAATCACAAGCTAACTTTTCCAACTCTAGAATTAACAAGTGGGCTAACCTGATCTGGGATTTGGGGACTTTACTAGGCTTTATTTGGGTTGGGAAATGTGAAACCTCTCAAATTGTAATTTTTCCATGTACTTGTATATTTGAAGTTTTGTGGAGAGGATTCAAAGTTTTCATAAGATTTTGAAAGCGGTTTGATGTGAGACAGTTTAAAAATAATTCAAGTAGAGAAGATTCCTATGGATTTACGTGAGAATGGCTGCCAAAAGAGGTGCAGAAGAAACTCTCACCTTTTTCCTTCTCTTCACTACTGGAGACAGCTGCAATGTATTCTGATTACTTGTATCAGAAAATACAATTCTTATTCAGGCCCAGGTTTGGGCGGGGGAGGGGGAGTGCAAAATGCATACCTTATGCGCTTTTATTAGTTTTCAGCTCTTAATTTTTATTTGAAAATGTGATGTACAATTCAGATACATTTTTATAACTTACATCATCTTAAAAATGTTAGGTATGGTGTAAGTATTCAAGAATTTACACACTGTGGGGCACCTGGGTAGCTCAGTCAGTTAAGGGTTTGACTCTTGATTTCAGCTCAGGTCATGATTTCACGGTTCATGAGTTTGAGCCCCGTATCGGGCTCTGCGCTGACAGCGAGGAGCCTGCTTGGGATTCTCTCTCTCTGCCCTTCTGCCACTCACACCAGTGCACTCTCTCTCTCAAAAGTAAATAAACATAAAAAAAAAAAAAGAATGTGCAAACTGCAAAATATGAGTAAGACACTATCCTGAGCACAAGGAGGAAGGCAGACGTATACCAACTAAGATTTTCAATCTTCTATTCCAGTGAGTGCTATGATAGGTACAAAGTGCTGTGGAGACACAGGAAAAAAAGAAATTACTTCCAAGTTGACAGGAGTAGTGAGGGAATCATGGAAGACACGCAATGAACTGTACCCTGAGGGGCAGTTCAGGTTTAAGTAGATAAATGGTGGGATGGTGGGAAGGTGTCCCAGGACGGGAAGAGCTTGCATTGTCTGAAGAAATGGCAGTACTGAGTACTCTGACGCAGCAAAAATCTTGTGAAGGTGAGAAGTAAACTGGGGAAGGGCAAGGTGGATGACAGACAGATGGGGGCTGGCTTGTGAAGCGTCTTGCTCTGTACTAAGGAACCTGGACATGCTTCCATAAGCAGAAGACTTTTGGGCAAGAGAATGGCACACTCAGAGTTATGCTTTAATTCTCAGCAAGGAAAGGGTGGTCAGAAAGAAGAGAAGGTAGGCAGAAAAATCAGTGAGGAGGCTCTTTCTACACTCCTGCCAGAAGTAACAAATCATCACATAGCCTGACAGCAGATGGAGAGATGAAATGGTCAAGAGGTGGAGGCTACATGATCTTGCCAAGTCCACCAAGAGACGTTAGAACAAAATAAGAAATAAAAAGGTATACTGGTACGTTTTTTCACAGAGGGAAGTTCTCTGGAAACATACCTGAAAAACAGATAATCGCATGATTTGTCCCACATAAAGTCGTCGTAGCTTACTACCCAGAAATCACATGCTACACAACGCAGATGGTCACAAGCTCTGTTCAGAGAAAAAGAACAGTACATTAAAGATTACTGGTAAAATTAAATAGGGAATTCTCATGATTTATTAATAGGATACACCACATATTAGAGATGACTGAGTAAACAACAGAAAAGTAAAGATTAATATGATTACATCTTATTTTTTAACTAAAGGACTGATTATTTTTCAGGTAAAAATTTTCAGGTTAAATTTCTGCACAAACTTGCAAGTTTGATTTCTGTACAAACCTAAATATTTTACTAAGATCTTACATACTGATACACACACACACATGCATACTGTACAGATATAAGACAGACAAAAGGGATGTGCAGATCTTTTAGTTCAGTGGTTTTCAAATTGTGTCTGAGGGAGATCTTCACTTAGGATAACTTCTTTAAGTTGCTTCCCTTCCTATTGAAAATTCCAGGGGTGCCCCTATCACAGAATTTGCCACATTATATGGAAATAAATCTATCACCCCATAAGCTACTTAAATGCTGGGACAGTATCTTACTTGCTTCAGTTGCCCCACTATTTGGCATTAATGTATTCATTCAGTCACTTAAAAGATATTTACCCAAAGCATACTATGTGCTGATAATACTCTGTCCTCATGGAGCTTAGATTCTAATGAGAGAAGAAATAAACAATACTCATAATAACTAAATAATATAGTATGTTAGAAGGTGAAAAGTGTTTCCAGTTTTTGAAATGATAAGTAAATAAAATTGGGAGTATCGGGAGGGAGCGGATTGCAATTTTAAGTAGAGTAGTCTGCACAGGCCTCACTGAGAAGTACATCTGAGCAGGTTCTTTAAAGGGAGTGAGAGGTGGTTAAGAAAACGGATTAAGAGAAGGTTATATTTAAGAAGCCAGGAAAAAAAGCATATTTTTATGTTGATGGTAAAGATGCAGAGAAAAGAAAAACACTGATGATACAGGAGAAAGAGGGTAGAATGACTGGAATGACACTTAACAGGTACTAGGTGCTTACTGAAAATGTGAGGAATTGAAATGTCACGTTTCTCAAAACTCATACTACACAGTAAGTTTAGGAGTAAAATGACAATATGTGGAAATACTTATGAAATGCTGCTGCAAACAATTTGATTTGTATAGTGACTGTGATTTACTTTAAAAAAGAAGACATTTCCTCCACTGTTTGAAGTATTTAAAAACTAGAATCAATGTACGGGGTACCTGTGTGGCTCAGTTGGTTAAGTGCCATACTTCAGCTCAGGGCATGATCTCATGTCTTTGTGGGTTCGAGCCCCGAGTCGGGCTCTGTGCTGACAGCTTGGAGCCTGGAGCCTGCTTTGGATTCTGTGTCTCCCTCTCTCTCTGCCCCTCCCCCGCTCATTCATTTTCTCTCTCTCTCTCTTAAAAATAAATAAACATTAAAAAAAATTAAACAAATGTAGATACACATTTGATCATCTAAAAATTAAAAGGAAATAAAAAGAGGCTTTAAGATACCAAAAACAAAGTGAAAAGACCAGTGGTGATAGAGTGGAAGAAAATATTTTCAACACGTTGCTGAATACTTAACGCTATAAAAGAGTGCTTACAAGTGACAACAACAACAAAAAACCCTTAAAAATATATTCAATCTCTCTAATACAGGCATCATAGTATAGACGTGGAGATAGACTGCCTAGCTTCAAATGTGATTCTACTATTTACTAGCTGTAGTCAAAAAACTTCATTGTGACTCAGTTTCCCACCTATAAAATGGGGGTAATAAGAATACTTCTATACCTCCTAGAATTATTATTGGGACCTAATGAGTTAATACCGGTAAAGTGCTAATAACAGTGCCTGGCATAGTGTTTGTTAAATAGTTAAAAAATAACATAATGAAAATTTAAAGCAACCACAAATAAATGTTTTAATCTAGCACTTTCAGACACTCCTGGTGGGTATGTAAATTGCTATAACCTTTTGGGAAAAATCTTAGCACTATCTTAAAATCAAAATTATTGCTAGCTGTTGCACTAGCAACCCCATTTTTGGGCACCTATTACATATAAACAAAAACATCAGTATATAAGCATTTATCAAGAATCTGTACTGAACTGCAGCACTGCTGAAGTGGCAAAAACAGGATAGCACCTGGATACCTATTAAAAAGGGAAAAGACTGAACAACATGAAATATATTTATACTATGGAATATTAGGTAGCTGGATGATAAAGAGAATTAGATTTATCTATTGACCTAGAGGGATGTCTAAAGTAAGGTGCACAGTTAACATATATGGCATGATCCTATTTTTGTAAAAACAACCGAAAAAATTTCCTATATAGGTGTTTGCAGGTTTGGAAGAACATGGAGAAAAGTGTGGAAGGTTATATACTATGCGACTAACACTGGCTGCCTCAGGGGTAGTGGGAATGGAGGGGAGAGAAGATTATTACCTTTCTCTTCATACATTTTTAAATTTCGTTTTTATTTTTTAAAATAAGCATTCAAGACATTTGCAATTAAAAAATAATAAAAAAACCCCATCATTATATATATTTCCACTTCTCTCTAAAATTCAGATATGGTAACTTTAAAATCGCGAATATTTTTTGTGCTGACAATTTCTTTGAAAATAAATGCTTTAATTTTAAAAACGATTACTCATAAAAAAATAAACACTCAAAATCTATACAAGTTTCATAAACAATTCTGTATTTTCTTTCAAACTGTTAACAATTTATAGGGTTGTATTTGTACATATGGCAATTTAACACAATTACATTCGTACGTATTTGAACTTGGAGTTTGAACGTACAAGTCAGGAAATGCAAAATGATGATTCCCAAAGCTGCCGTAACTTGCTTTCTTATGCATATGTAGTTTATTACATGATTGCACAGAGTGTTAACTTTAATGCCTTAATACATATGTGCAATTTGGCTAAATTATTGCTGTTGCGGGAACTATAATTCAGAATCTCCTGACATTTTGTATGTGTAAAATCTCAACCATAATGTTAAATATAGCTTTTTAATTTAATTTAAAATTTAGTAGTTTATTCAAATCTACTCACACTACCACATTTTCCTACAAACACTGCCCTGTGAGAAAAATAAAACTAACTTGCAGCTAAGAAATCATTCTGCTGCTACGATTCACTCTATTAGATCATAATTAGTAGCAGCCTATGAAATAATCCAGTCTTACAAGTAGTTTAAAAAATAGGAGAGTAAAATTCGATCTGGCTTGAAAATAACACTTTGGTTTTATCTATACTTTACTAATGCCACCATGCTTCCTGCTACTACTCTTTCTTCTTTCCACCAACTGGGTAAAAGACTCAAATCTTTACACTCTAAATTCATTCAGCATTACTCCCAAACCAGAGCTTCAGCTAGAAATCAGACAAATAAAACATATGGAAAATTAGACTCAATTTCCTTTATGCTCTTGGCATGTAAATAAGTGCTTATTTTTAGGGCTTAAATACATTTCTCTCTCATAACTATGTACATATTAGAGCACCTCTAAAAAAAAAAAAAAAAGGCATGATTCTAATGAAAGATAAATTGTCAGAATTCTTCCTCCAAAATGTGGAGGGAACTCAAATACCAAGTTGTCACCATCAGCTTTGTCCTTTTGTCCAGTTAGTAAGTATAATCTTTACAATTTTAAAGATGTTCATGATGGGAATACCCAAAATACAGTCCAATATAGTCTTCTGCTTAGACTCTGGTTCTCAGTTAAATCCTGTCAGATATGCACAGCGGACTAGGAAGCCTTGATGTTTGGCAGTTGGAAAATGACAGTAGCAGCAATAGAAAAAACATCTAAGATTCATCCCTTTTGCATATATTACATGGTCTTCTGCAAACTGGTATACTAGAAAGCATCATAGGCCAAGAACACGTTACATATTTGAGTCCTTGATTTGTAGTAATTTTTGTGACCTTGGCAAGGCACATTACTTGGGGTGTCATTCTTGACAATGTTCTCTCTTAATTCCCATAGCCATTTAAACACTGAGTTCTGTCAGTTCTAGATTCTAAATAGCATAGACATGACACCTTTTCCCTACAGCTACTGTCACCACTCAGGTTACAGCAACCATCACTGTCTCTTTCCTGGAGCACCATAACTACTACCTGCTGACTGGTCTCCCTGTGTCCTCACCAGTCTTGTCCCTCCAACTTCTTATCTATGTTCCATTCAGCAGCCAAAATGACTTCCTTTAGCAATACAAATACGATTGTCACTCCATCTGCTAAAAACAAAATCCAGTCCCCCTTCCTCAAACAAACAAAACAACTAATGGCTTCCACTGCATGTATCAATACATTTTCTAAAATCCTCCAGAGGGCTACAGGACCCCAAACAAAAATGTCCCTCAACTACCTTGCCAGCCCCATCAAGAACCATTCTCTCCCCCACTCACTATGCTCCAGCTCACCTGGCTGTCCTGTGCTACTCCAAAACTCCTTCCCAGCTCAGGGATCATCTAACACCATGTGCCCTCTGGCTCTAATGGTCTCCTCTCTTTGCTAATTCATTTTTCATACTCTAGTCTGGTTAAATGTTATTTGCTTAGGGAAGCATTCTCTAACCCTTCCTATTAACTGGGTGCTAATTATCTATGCTTATAGTACCCTGCACTTTCCCTTCAAATTATGTATTATATGGAAATTAAATACTTATTTGTGGAATTACCTATTTAAAGTCTTTCTTATCTAGACTGATAACTCACTGAGGGCAGAGAAGTGTGCATTTATTTATCACTGACAACCTAGGACCTAGTAAACAGGTGGCTAATATGTGTTCAATGAATTTGACACCAGTGTCTCAACTTCCTAATTTATAAAATGGGGTTAAAAAATCTTGCTCTCTTTGCATCCTGGTTTTTTTCCTGTGGAGTTGAACCAATAAGCATATTTAAAACAGTGCTCTGGACAGCATAAAGTACTTCACACATAAAATGTTTTACATGCATATGAACAGGTCTATCCTTACCCTCCTGTGGGTATAGATCTGTGTTATGAAAAGGATGGTCTATGAGGGTATCTTTGTAATGGTAAGGAAGAAAAGATCCATGAATATAAACATTTATCTATGCATATATATGCTAACAGTATGTGTTTTTTCCTTTTGTAGCTGTGCAGAAAGTAGGAAGGGGTTTGATGGATATTGGCATGCTCATGGGTCAATATTATCTAATAGGATCCTCCAGGTATAAAAATAGGCTGTTCTTTTGTCTACTTAAATTCCATCTGGAGCAAGACTCTTCTGTGCTAGAACCAAAGTACATGTAAAAAACACTATATAAAAGAAAATCTTCATGAAATATTTACTTTTTGGAAGTGAACCAGAATGTATTATCTTAGAGACCATTTGTAAAATCAGAAGACACCTGTAAGTAAACACTGATACATATTTCCTGAGATAAAATGGAAAAGTAGTAGGAAAATATAGGATTAGCAGCACTGCCATTTGAGAAAGACCCACAAATAATTGCAAACTATTACTCAAAGTATCTTAGCTATGTTTTGCACCATCGGCATACTCTAATGTACCATTGCATTTAATCCTCACGATATCTCCATGGAGTATGTTCAGTTTTTACAGGTGAGGAAAATGAAGTTTTAGAAGATAGATCCCTTCTCTCAAGGCTTCCCATCTCACAAGTGGCACAGTGAAGGATCTGAACTCAGGCATTCTGCCATCAGGGCCCTTTCTCTTCATGCTCTGCAGGGGTCATCATTTGCTTCTTTACCAGTTCCTCTCCTGGATAGGGTTGTATGTATGTATGTATGTATGTATGTATGTATGTATGTATGTATTTATTATTTTTGGCATCTAGTATTTAGCATAAGGGCTGGGACATGCTGGGCATTTTAAGAATATCATATAAAGAAAAGAAAAAAGAAGCTCAAATAGAATGAGAAAAAAATTTGTAGATAAGCAAAGACAGCAAGGACATACATTAGAAAGGACAGTCATTCTAGAAAAAGGAATAAATATGAAAAACATTCAGAGGCAGAAAAATGTAAGTGGAAAGTAGAGGATAACAAATGTTCTGGTGGAAGTGAAGTATCCTAACCCGGCTTTCACTGGAGGTGAAGCCAGGAAGAACACGATCTGGCAAAGCAAATAATGACTCTAGAGTTAATGTGAGATGAATGGTAGCTTTCATTTTCCCTCTGAACAGGGGAGATGTGCTCAAAAGAATATGTTAGGGATATTATCCTTCATGTTATATATGGGCGAAGCTAGAGAAGAAGGAGTGGGTGGTAACGGGGAAACTACTGCAGTTCCTAGGTGATCTGAGAGAAGCTGGGGTTGGAGGGAGTGTGGTCTGGAAACACGGAGACAAGTCCCAGTGGCTCCACATGGGTAAGTAAGGACTGCCAGCAAGCAGACTGTACTCTTCTGTGAGGGCCAGCTTGTGTTTCTAATTCTTTGAATAGATGGCCCTCAACGCACAATGATTCAAGTGCTATTAATTGTTATTTACAGCCCTTACAGCAGACAGCACCCTGGGGGACTTCTAGTAGCCCATCTGAGCCATTCTGCTGCCTGGTGTTTCCAATACAGGGTTCCCCACACTCCCAACCTCCCTTCAGTCCCATGGCCTTTCTTTCTAGGCTTCCTAGGATCTAGGCCAGCACCATTACAAACCCTCCTACAATGACGTTTTAGATCCCACTTCTATTATTCAATATAACCATTATTCCTCCTAAAATGTGGTCAACATGCAATTATATATCTCATTCTTTTTTTTCTTAAAAAATTAACAGAAAGTAGAAAAGTGTTTTAGAAATGACTAGACAAAATATAATAATCTAGACAAACAGGCCTCTGCAAAAACAGAATCAACAGTCTCAGGACAACAGAAAGATATGCTTAAACCAATTTGTTTCCCTACATTATGACAATGATGATGGACTATGCTAGCAGTAATGGGGTGGGTGGTATCAGGACCATAAGACTGTCCTGAAAGAAGTAATGAATGAGACAGTGGGTGTCAGGGGTGGGGAAGAGACAAAGAAAGGAGGGTTTCTGCTTTTTAAGCATGTAAAATCAAGCGACTATGTTTGAGAACTTTCTGGGTACTGAAGACCCAGCTTTCTTATGCTGTTTGGCCAAGATAATGGGTAACACATCATGTAGCTGCACGGCCACATTTGCCTGTCTCATCCACTGGCTTCTACTGCCCAGAAGGCAAAAATGGCAAGGCGGAAGCTCTCTCTTAGTGTCTTGTGGAAAGCAGACTTGGATGGGAGTGAACCAGGCACTTCAAGTGGGGCTTAGAAATGGGCATCAACACAATGAACAGCACACACCCAACATCACAGCTTTCAACAGCTATCGCCCAGAATAACAAACATTTCAGTACAGTGTTCTTAACCTGACTAATAAAATACACCTCTCATTACAAAACAGTTGGATGCCAAGATGAGAAGAGCTACATTTTAAGGACAGGGTATCAACTGGGAAAAACCTAGTTAAGAAAGATAATCTATTTCTGACCTCCTACCTCTGTGAAGTATTTGTTCCAATTCCACATGGAGCAGTGCTTCCACCAAGGTACACTGGGCTGCAGCTAGACGTGTTCAATAGATGGGAGAAAAAATTACAATAAAAAAACATGAGAAGTGAGTTTGGCCTCATTGACTCTATATACTTGTAATCAAATAGTATATTTTCCTGATCAGGCTAACTTTCAAAGAAGAGGTATTTATTCCAGGATCATTGTGTTATTGGATATAACCTGTACATTCCGGAAAACTCAAGGAGTTAAAATGAGTCACAGAAAAATGTGTTTGCCAAATAATATAAGGGACAAAGTAAACACTGAAGAATATAACAGAACATTAATTTTGAGGAACTGTTCACACTTATTTTTTTTTCATGTGGCAGAAAATTATTTACAATGCAATAATCTTCCATTCAAGTTCTTTTACACTGTGGGGTCACAGACCGTAAGAACACCGAAGATATTGCTATTGGTCTTTCTCTTGAAAACCAACCAGTGCTTTGTTGTTCAATGTCACTGTTGTTTAAATGCTTACAAAATCTACTAGACTATGCTCATAGTGTTTGCTCACTAGTGTGTATAATTCACTAAAGCAATCTCAACTTACCTTTTACCAAGGCCTTGAATGGGAGCTCTGACAGATGTATTACCTGAAGATTTAGATTTTAATTTCTGTTAAAAAAACAAAACAATAAAGGCCAAGGGTAACTTGAAGAATTCTAACATAAAATCTAATATTCTTTATTTTATAACAAGAATATTTTTTAAATGACTTAAATAAAAATTTTGTATAATTTTAAAGTTACTGAAATAAAAACAATGATCAAAACCTTTTAAAGGCAAAAGGGAAGTAGACCTCCCTAAGGAATTTGTAAATTACTCAGCTTTTAGTCTAGGAAACTGATATACTGCCATTATTAGCATGCTAAGATTTAGAGTCACTTTATAACTCTTCAGTTAATACTAAGTTCAATGATTTAATATGAAGGACCTGCTATTTAAAACTTCATCCTGGAAAAATTCAATTGAGGAGGAAAAAAACCTCAGACTCATTTTTAAAGGCTGTAAATGGTACTCACCTGAACTGAAAATAAACTAACCAAACTCCTGGGTAACTTCAGAAATATTAATTTTGATCAAATGGAATGGTACCAACCAATAGACATTCAAGGAAATTGTAGAACTACCTAGTTACAACCATACAGTAGTTCCTATATGGTTACATAACATCATCATTATTAGCAAGCATTTATTAAGTGTTAACTGGTATATGGTACCAAACAACATAAACCAACCACATACCAGGACCACCGCCAAGGAAAGGAAGTAAGATGGAGAAAATGCAATTTAAACTATGCAGAGACATGCCTTTATTTTACCTAGTAGGTGAGGAAATTTAACGGAGGCAGAAGTATTTTGTTTCACTATTTCTTTTTTATTTGATGTTAAACAGAACTGGAAAAATTTTTGATGCGTGCCTAAAAGATAAAAACGTGGATGAGTCTTTTTTTTTTTTATTTGGGGGAACATGTTTCATGTACCATCCAGGCTTGCACGCACAGTATTTGTTGTTCTCGGGCTTTCTTGTGTGGGTCTGAGAGCAGTTCAGAAATTCAATAGGAGTGAGCAATGGGGGAGGAAGCAGTGCTCTCTTCTCTGGAAGATGAGCTGCTAAGAATAAGGTGGGCACAGATACCTCTTCAAAGACACCTCTCTTCCTCACCCAATCCATGTTTTACATAGATCTGCTCTCCTCCAGAAGTTTATTTAGATTGTTTTTTCCCCTCACGATCTGGAGAACTGGATACAATAACTAAAAAAAAGGAGTATCAGAAAAAATGCAAAGAAGTTCATCTACCCACAATTGTAGAAATTATTATTTCAATTTAGTGTATTTAAAAAAATTTTTTTTTTCAACGTTTTTTTTTTAATTTATTTTTGGGACAGAGAGAGACAGAGCATGAACGGGGGAGGGGCAGAGAGAGAGGGAGACACAGAATCGGAAACAGGCTGCAGGCTCCGAGCCATCAGCCCAGAGCCTGACGCGGGGCTCGAACTCACGGACCGCGAGATCGTGACCTGGCTGAAGTCGGACGCTTAACCGACTGCGCCACCCAGGCGCCCCACAATTTGGTGTATTTTAAAGCCAAAGCAGAGAAGTATTTCCGTCTCCTTCTGAACTGTCTTGAATTAAAGAGATAGTACCTCACATACAGATACATGCCCTATGGTACTTAGTAACAAATTGTTCAGATGATCCTTGAATAACAAGAACATCATGCAGTTTTATCCTACTATTGATTAAATTAGCATTGCTATTTGGCATTTATGATGCATTCTTGTTTGCAGAGTACTCATCATTCTTACTACGTTGATATGTTAATCAACTAGGTCATCAGCCTATTAATTTACCATCTGCTTATGAACAGAAAATGTTAAATTTAGAGAAATAAAGATCTTAAGCTCTATACTAGTCATTTGATTTTTAGTCTGGCTACCAAAAATAAAAGTGGCTCTTACCTGTATCCTTACCACCACCACTGCCTAGTAATTTTCTCCCTTAAAAAAAAGCCTCTTTGAGGGGCGCTTGGGTGGCTCAGTTGGTTGAGCGTCTGACTTTGACTTTGGCCTGGGTCATGATCTCACAGTTTGTGAGTTCGAGCTCTGCACTGACAGCTCAGCGCCTGGAGCTGCTTCAGATTCTGTCTCCCTTTCTCTTCCTTCCTCAGCTTGTGCTCTCTCAAAAATAAATAAACATTAAAAAAGCCCTCTATGATAATATATTTTTCTTTCTTTTTTTTATGTTTATTTTTTGAGAGCAAGCAAGCGAGCGTGAGCACACAAGCAGGGGAATGGCAGAGAGAGGGACAGAAGATCTGAAGTGGACTCTGTGACTGATAGCAGAGAGCCTGATGTGGGGCTCCAACTTATGAACCATGAGATCATGACCTGAGCTGAAATCAGGAGTCAGATGCTTAACTGAGCCACCCAAGCGCCCCTGGTATTATATTTATCTCTTAGATTTTTTTTCCCTTCGTGGTCCTTGTAATTTAGACTTCCATCTGGCCTCCTTCTCTTAAATTTCACAAATGTATTTTCACCAAACCAGTAAAAATTAACGTATACAGACTCTCATCCACTGCTGGCCACAATAGAAATGGTATAGTCACTTTAGAAAACATTTTGGCAATGGGTAGAAAAGTTGAAGATAAGCACACCTTATGACCTAGCAATTCCTCCTCTAGGTTTGTACACCCTAGAGAAACTCTCGTACGTGGATAAAAGAAGCCATGCAAAGAATATTTGAAGAAGCAATGTTCCTAAATGCAACAACTGGTCACAATCTAAAGGTCTATTACCAGGGAAGTGGGTAAACAAACTGTGGCAGAATTACATAATGGACTATTGTACATCAGTTAAAATGGTTTAGGATTATGTAAGTATGTAATTAAAATATAAAAGTATAGATGGAAAGGATAGGTTACCTGTGGGAAGGAAGGCAGTAGAGTAGGATTTGGAGTTCTTAAACTATAATTTTTATTTCTTTAAAAATAAATCCAGAGAAGCAAATATGACAAAACATTAAGATATGTTCACTATGGGTGGTAAGTATATAGCTGGCTGTTATATTATTTTATAAGCTTTTTATAAAGTTGATAGATAGAAAAGCACTTAAACATAAAAATACAAACAATGTACTCATCATACATGTTCATGGGATAACAGCAATGTCATTGCATCTGAAACATTAAGCATATTTCTATAATTAAAGCTGTTTTCAATCTTTTATTTATTTTTATTTTGTTTTTAGAGAGACAGAGCATGGATAGGGGAGAGGGGCAGGGAGACAGGGGTAGAGGGACACAAGAGACAGACACACAAGAGAAGAACACAAGAGACAGACAATCTTAAACGGGCTCCACATGGGGCTCAATCCCACAACCCCGGATCATGACCTGAGCAGAAATCAAGGATCTGATGCCCAGGTACCCGTTTTCAGTCTTTTAGAAAAGTGTTCTTAGAGTATACAAATAAATGTAAGAAACCTATTTCATCTGTGAGCTGACTTCTGCTCTATCAGCTTTTCTAGTTTCATGCTTGCTGAGAAATGCTGAGAAATGAACAGCGAAACACATACTGAGAGTTTTTAGTATTTTATTTTTTCTATAACTCTGAGTAGAATAATTCCTTTAAAATAATTGTATTTCTCAGAATTCAAAGGACTACAGATACTTGTGCATTCTATACATTTACAGACTATTCTAAACATGTCTTGAAATAATGAAAGAATTACTGCACATTTATAATACTTGACTTACAAAAGGTTTTTTGTCAAAGTTGGGCTCTTCAAATATTTCACTAATAAGACTGTCAAGATCATCTTCTTTTGCAAATGTTTCTGTTGATCTGAAAACAAAACAGCTGAAGCTTAAGTGCAGATAAAGTCAGTCAGTATCAGAAGAATTTTGTCTAATTGGTTTATTATTAGAGTTGATAACAGGAGGATAAATGTGACGTTAATTATTTTCCTTCTATAGACATAGTTGAAGACTGTTGACACAAAGATGCAGTTTATTAGGTACAAATTCACATATGTACTTTACTATTTCACACTTAAAATAAGACATTTAAAGCTATATTCAAGAGAAAGCTGGGCATTACCTTTCTAAATTACATCAACCACTTATTTAAAGAACACAAGATACGTACAATTATAAGTAGAACCTGAGAATTATAAACAAAGATAATTTTAATTAGTCTTTCTAATTGTTTCCCTAAGAGTTCCATTGTAAGTCAATAACCATATCTCTTAACTACAGGAGCCGAATGTTATATAATCAAATGATCTATATCTATCTATCTATCTATGCTATCTATCTATCAAGAGCATTCACTTGACAGAATATCTCAACTACCTTTCTACTTTGTGCAGGGAAAGCCATCACAGGATTATTGATATGAACTGTTACTGCACAAAACTCTTTAATAGCTAACATTTACTGAATACTTACTATACAGATGAAGAAGCAGGGACTGAGAAATTCAGAAACTCACCCAAGATCATATAACTAGTGGGAAGAGAGGTTTGGAATTCAATCTAGGGCAGTCCGCACACCTAATGCTAAACAAGAGGAACTCTTTTTAGAGTTTGTTACAGATGCTTTATATCAACTTCATAACTTCATTAGACCATTAAAGTATATATTTTAGAAGATAAGTTTAGTCAGACTGATTTCAGAAATGTATCTACTCTGAAAATTCTTTTATTTATTTATTTATTTATTTATTTATTTATTTATTTTAGAGAGAGAATCTTCAGCAGGTTTCACACTCAGCACAGAGCCTGATGTGGGGCTCGATCACATGACCTTGGGATCATGACCTGAGCTGAAATCAGGAGTTGGATGCTCAACCAACCAACTGAGCTACCCAAGTGCTCCTGAAAATTCTTAACTTCAGGATTATAATCCTTCTTTGTTATTGCCTGGAGTAATTAACCCAATGTAAGAAAATCCAGACACTGAATGTCTGATTCCATCTATCTCCAGGCTTTGCCTATTCAGTTGTTCCCTCTATAACTTTTACCCTTAAATTCTTCCACTCTATACTGGCTTGTTCCCTTGACTTACAAATATATACAGGACTCCAAAAATTCTCTTAAGCTGCCACCCTCTCACTCACTCCTGAAGTCTATATCCATTATTTCTACTCTCTCACAAATATATGGGATGGTGATCTGGGTGAGGGTTTCTCAAACATAGAACTACTGACATTTGGGACCACATCATTCTTTGGTGTGTGTGTGTGTGTGTGTGTGTGTGTGTGTGTGTGGTGGTGGTGGTGGTGGTAGAAGCAGGGCTGTTGTGCACTGCAGGATGTTTTATAGCATCCCTAACTTCTACTCAATAGATGCCAGTAGCATACCCCTCCCCAGTTGTGACAAATATGCCAAGACATTGCCAAATGCCCTTGAGTGGTAAAATCATCACTGGTTGAGAGCTACTGACCTAGTTTAAACTTTTTAACCTCTCTGAACCTCAGATATTTTACCTGTAAAAATGAGATCTAGATAACTATTTAAGACTTTTTCCAGGTTTAATATACTATCTCTGGCCTCTACATCCCTCAACTGTAGTGAAACTTTTCTCTCAAATGTCAACACTGCCTACATCACAAAATTTAATGGCTGTTTTCAGTTCCACCCCCCTTTAATCTTTCAAAAATGCCCAAGGCTGTGAGGCCTTGGCCAATTCCTTCAATTTCTTTTATGACAGCAGGTTGCTAAGTTGTTCTCCTGAAATTCTCTCCTCCTTTAGTTTTTAGGATATTCACAGTTTCAAGAATCAGATGCACTCAAACTTTATGAACCCAATAGAACTACTAGGGATCCACACTTACATAAGAGTCTGGTCTGTTATACCATTTCATGATGCATACAATTGCCTATGCTTTATTATAGAAATGAAAAAAAGAAGAAAAGAATGCCATTATTTCAGTGAGAACTCATACAAATTTTAATGGACCCTATAATACTTTTTTTTGGTCTTTTGATGCTATAATACAGTAATCTTTTTTTTAGTTCATTTACTTATTTTTTTAGTAATCTCTACATCCAACATGGGGCTTGAATTCATGACCCCAAGATCAAGAGTTGCATGCTTTTCCAACTGAGCCACAAGGCATTCCTATAATACAATAATCTTTTTTTTTTAATGTTTTTAAATTAATTTTGAAACAGAGAGAGTCAGAGCATGAGCAGGGGAGGGGCAGAGAGAGAGGGAGACACAGAATCCGAAGCAGGCTCCAGGCTCTGCGCTGTCAGCCCAGAGCCCGACGCGGGGCTCGAACCCACAGACTGTGAGATCATGACCTGAGCGGAAGCCGGATGCGTAACTGACTGAGCCACCCAGGCGCCCCACAATAATCTTAATCAAAGGTTAATAAACACTTATTGGTCCCCCCCAACTTGGCTTCTTATATTCTAATCTTGATTAAAGATACAGTTTTTGTCAAAAGTAAAAGGCATACTCTAAAATATACACACACACACACACACAAACAGTTCAGACCCAAATTAAATGTAAACGGTATATATAAAAGCTTAAATCTAGATCTACAATATCCTGGTAGACCTGGAAATATGACCTTGGGCAAGTAACTTTTACTTAGTTTGGTCAGTGAAATGGGGATAATAATATTATTTACCTCACAGGGTTGTGGATATTAAATGATATGACACATACAAAGCACTTAGCATATATAAATGACTCAATAAATGTTGGCTATTATTATAGCTATCATCTAGGAGGTTATATTATCTGTAAATATTCCCATCTGTATCATCCTGAACCACTTTAGTCCTATTGCAGTTCAACCCAGTTTTTTTTTTTTTAAACTAACCAGTCCTTCTCTTTATCATTTGAATACTTCAACAAATTGTATAGGTTTTGACCTCTTACATAAGCAGTTGTTCCTGGTATCCAGATGTAGCATGGTCATTTATTATTTGTGGAGCTATCATTTTAAGAGACAATTTCAGTATTTTAACTCTTATAAGGGGAAGAGATACTGGCTACATTGCTGTACAATTGACAGGTAGTCTGTTAACAAATTCATAATATAAATAGGTTCCTAATTTTTTTTAAACATTTAAAAATTTTTTTTATTTATTTTTGAGAGAGTGAGAGACAGAGTGAGAGCAGGAGAGGAACAGAGAGAGGGGGAGACACAGAATCTGAAGCAGGCTCCAGGCTCTGAGCGGTCAGCACAGAGCCTGACATGGGGCTCAAACTCACGGACTATGAGATCATGACCTGAGCTGAAGTCGGACGCTCAACGACTGAGCCACCCAGGTTCCCCAGTTCCTAATTTTTAATATCAGTTTGGCTCATGATAAAATTTTAATGTTTGACCTCATATACCAGGTAGGGACTGTATTTGGTTTTAGGTTTAGGGCCTTTGCTGCTGTTTTTTGCATAATTTACCTTTACAAGTACATGGCCAAATGAAAAGTTTTAACACACAAATAACAGCAGTACTGGTTTGCTACAGCTTTTATAAGAGTATTACTTAAAAATTTGATGTAGTAAGATGGGGTGGGATGCCAGAAACATTATGGATGGATTTTAGTAGTGCAAGAACAGGCCATGGAGAGGCATAAAGGACCCGTTTTTAAAGAGGATCCACCTTAGCAGCCCTTTCTATTTTGAGCAGCATGCTCCAAGACATCCTATCCATCTGCATGCTAGCTCTCCTAAGATGAAGGCTTTGGAAAGCTCTTTGATAAATTCTCTCCATCCCCCAAAGGAATGAATAAAAAGAACCAAAGAAATTGCAAAATAACATTGCTGTGGAATGTGGACGGTGGGATGTACTGGGAATGAGTACATAAGACCTCCAGCATACAAGGCAAAAATATATAAATTAACGAGTGATATTTGCATAACTGTTCAGTCAAATAAGTATTAGCCCCTTCAAAGTAGTCATTTTAGTTGGCTCTACATTTGTTTTTTTAGAATACTGCCCAGTACTTAACTAATTTTTAGAATTTGTTTCTGAACGTTAGAATCTTTTCAATGTTTTTATCTTCTGAGGGTCAATTTTTATAAACAAATGTCACTAGAGGTTAGGTCGGATAATTTGGGTACCAATGTTGGGTAAATACTTCTGGGAAATCATGCACCTGTACATCAAGGCCAAACAAAACCAAACTACAGACTCAGACATAAATTGACAAGAATGACTTTCTTGAGTTGTTCCAAAGCTGCCTCTGTGTAATTACACAAACATTTCCAACATAGTCACTACAGAGATTCCCAGGTCATCACTTTGAAGGGCAATATTCATTCTGACACAAAAATTTTGACTTTTTGGGATTGAGGAAAAAGAAGTCTTATTATTTCATGATTATACAGAATCAAAAAGATGGACAAATTTGAAAGGTAGTTTTTAGGATCAAAACCCAGAATACTTAAGAAGTCTGAAATTTCAATTTGGATGCCTGAGATTCCCTGAGACCCTTACCTGGGGGCCACTGGGAGAAGATAGGTGGCTGTACTAACATTGTATTCACAATAATTAACTATTTATCCAAAATTTAATATTACTCACTTCTCTGAGTTTAAAAAAAATGAGCTAATGATGACACAGTATAGAACGGAATCGTTTTCTCGAACAACCGGCCCAAGGATTATTCTGCCTGGGGAATTGGGTCAGAGGCGATAGACTGAGGTTCTCTGCACGAACGAATCTTACAGTGGGATGAGGACTCACGCTAAGGCAAACACCCTGGTCAGAGTGGCCCTCTAGGGCGGGTCTCAGGAGAGGACCCCAAAGCTGCACCTCGCACTCCCCCGCTCCATTTGGGCCCCCGGGACCTGTCTAGGTGAAAGAGACTGGCTGAGGGCTCTCACGGGCGGATCGCTGGTCCTTGCTAAGAAATGCCCAAATCCTCTCGGACAGGGAATTGACGTGTATGCTGCCCTAGGAGTGGGAGCTGAGGATCTCGGCCCGAGTAGGGAGAGGAGCTGGAGATCGTGGGCAGCGGGCGGCTTTAGGGCGTGTAGCAGGCTTTACCAGGACAGCTCACCCCTCCCGCCTGTTAACCTGAGATTCTCTTTCGCTTCGGCTTGGTTCCGGTCGTTGCTGAGGATGCCGCCGACGCAGCCTCTGGGCCGCTCGACCATGCCCAGTCTGAGTGGGTCTGGTCTGCAAAACTTGGACTCGACCTCATCCAAGAGCTCGTCCAGGTCCTTCGCCATCTTGAATCGTTACGTCTTTCTCCCGTTCACATCGCGACAGCGCCGGGTGGTTTCCAGGGGCAACGTGAGGATATTACAGCTCGCGCTCTCGCTCGCGGCCACTCCCGCGCATGCGCTTGTCGTCCCAAGGCTGCCCAGGCGTCCGAGAGGCCCGGACGCTGACGCGCTCGCGCAAAGGGGCGCAGGGGGTCCGCGAGTCCTGGCGGAGCTGGCCAGCCCGCGGGGCCGGAGGTCGGAGCTGTCCTTTTTTGCGCGACCTCGCGACGCTTTGCTTTTCTTCGCTCCATATTGGCGTGTTTTGTTCCGTCTCCCCCTCCTGGGCTCAGGTTGTAACCACAATCACGCGACACCCTAGCTCCCTCACGCGCTCCTTTTACGGTCCCACTGGGGTCCCCATTGTATTCCAACCGTTCAAAATTCCTTAAATAATCTGCGGGAAACACTGGGAAGAACTCTCCGAAACGAAAACAAGTATCGGCAGCAAAAGTTCACCTTCCCGTAGTCGGCAGGATTCGAACCTGCGCGGGGAGACCCCAATGGATTTCTAGTCCATCGCCTTAACCACTCGGCCACGACTACTGCTGCTGTTAATTTTGGCAGTGAGATCTATGTAGACTCTTCACACGAGTGTGTACAGTGTAACAGGTATGTTTGGATCGGGGAGAAAAACCATTCAAAGCTGTTCTGTCAGATAAAAGCGTATTTGAATGTTATGGTTCTAATTTATCTTTTTGAGGGATTCTTAGAGGATATCCCGCCCAACTCTTTTCTATCAGAAAAAACTGAGTTCTAGTCTGACTTCTTAAGTTAGAGTCAGAAAACAGGAGGGAGCTAGGAAAGCCTGGTACTATAACGTACACCTGCTTTCTCAGTAATGGAGCCGTTGCCGGGACGGAATCTGGAACCTAGGGGCTCTGGCCAGCTCTAGGCTTCCTTGCCTGGCTCCCAGTTCCTTCCTTACACTTCTCTCTTGTACAGATAGCTCCCAGGAATTTCTTTTCATGCACCAGACACTAGAATGCTATTATTACTCACCGATTTAAATTCACTACGCAGGATCAGACTGTCCCATTGTGCCCTAAACTTGAAGAGTGTAATGCGTGATACAAATGTAAGGTGTTGTCATTTAATGGTATCCCTGTAAATACTACTCACAGTGTAACCCTTGGAATCCCTGAAAATAGTTTGATCCAGGTGATTTAGTAGCTTCATTTATTTGGTTTGTTGTTTGTTTAAAATGTCTTTAATGTCCCTGAAGAACAAAATGCAGTGGTGTGCTGGAGCCAATGGTACCTGCTCACTAGAGCCCACCTTTATATTTTTATGAATTTTGGGAGCCAATTGTTAAATGCAACCATTAATTAGAACTAAATTATATAAACTTACAATTAAAATAATGACACTAAAAACAACAGTAATGCTCAAAATTCACCATAGTCTAGTTATTTCCCCACATTTTATTATAATTTATGCTGTTGAGATTAGTTATGTCTGTGTCTGAAATATACAGAGGTTGTTACGGTGAATCTCATGCAGGGATATCACTTTGGGTAGTTTGAAATCAGCCTTCATGGGTGTAATAACACCAGGGAAATTGCAAATGCTATAAAACATGGCTTTTTCTCCGTAAGAGCTGATTGTCAAGCATCTACCAGCAACTACTAATGTTACTATCAGACCAACTGAATATTCCCAGCAAGGCAACACTCCTCTTATCCGTAGGGCTGCCCTGCTTATTCTCCCTGCAGCTTTGTTTTAGCCATAAGAATCCTGACATACTGTCTGATTTTCCACTCAGTTCTTTAAAGTTCCCCTCCCTTGCCCCCCCTCCAAGTTGCCTTACTAGGTGATTGTACTTGGAAATGGCCTCCAGCAGAAAGACAGGAGTAAGCCATTTGATACTGAAGTTGCCCTTGCAACGTGGGTTCCAGGGGGAGTAATGCACAGTCGCCATCCAGTTTAACAGGCTTAAATTAATGATTTGATTTTTCTCTAGAAATGATGACATCTGAGGTGGTAGGGCCAATAGTTGAAAGATCTATTGGCATGTAGAAGATTTGCATGAAGGACCATGAAAAGTTAAAAGTGGAAATGCTTGTAGTTGTGTGTTTTGTTTGTTATGAATATTAGAAAAAATTGGAGCTTGTTTCCATCTTCTTCCACTCACATCCTCATTTTAATAAAATACCACGTATGGATAGATCATCCAGAGGTTGGTGCTTTCAGAATTTGGCTTACAGCTCATTCAACTCTCCATTGGGTTTCTTGACTTTAGTCATGTTGTCTTTCTGGTTTGCCTTAGAGAAAAGTTCAGTGTTTACAAGGAGAAATGTCACATGTCACATATGTGTGTGGCTATGTGATAAACTGTAAATCATAGAGAGTAGACTATTAAAAATCTCTAGGTGTCAGGAGTGATACCAGGTGTGCTTCAGTGGACTGTAAACAATGGAAGTGGATGTACATGATGAATGTATACGTAGCTTTAGAAGATTCTACATTCATGCAAATCATATTAGATTAAAAAAACTATTATATATATATTTTTGGTATTTTCTTTTTGTTTTCCAAAGTGAGGAATCTTATTATTTCTATAGTTGTTAATATGTGTAGACAGTTATGTAAATCCTTGTCCCCTAAGTCTTTCCTAGTTTTGGAAAGCGTAGTGTCAGATGTGTCGTAAGGGAGAATAGCCAAGTGTCTTCAGATGATACAATTATTAAACATGGTAAAAGGAGCATGCTGTGTATTATTACATTACTTAGTATTCCAAGGAAGTATTTTAGGAAAAAAGTGTCCAAAATAAGAAAATAAAGCCCTGTTGGCTTTTCCAAGTAACTGAAGAAAGCTCTGAGCCTGCCTTCTTGCTAGCACTGTTCTAAATGAGTTAGGGGTGGTGATACAGCTGGTTCTGTTGTCCCACACAGCTCCAGGCCAACCTCTTCAGTTACAAGGTGTTTTAAAATCCTCCTGGCCATTCACATAATGAATTGCAAGGCCTCTTTAAATTCCCATGTACTTGAGTTTAATTTCCCCAGCCCTGCTTTTCACCCACACACCCCAGACCTTCTAAATGAACATCCACTGTTGCCCAATGACAGTGGTGCGAGGGGAGGCATCCTCCCAGAACATTTGCCAGCCCCCAGCAGCTGATGCTGTGGAAGAAACAGAACAGCACTGAGGCAGCTCCGGTTCTTTTAAGTGGTCCCTGAGTTAGGCCTCGATGTCGTGTAGGTAAATTCAGTCCAGAACACGCAGGATCTTTATTGGAATTTGCCCATTCTACTCTCACAGCTGTGGAGAGTTTAGACTAATCACAACCCTCACTGGGATACTATCATCTTCATAATTTGAAAAAGGATCAGGAGCCTGCAGGCTTGGAACATCTTGAGAAAACTCTGGCCCCAAAATACATCATCACACGTGGGGGACACCACTCACAGCATCATCGCAGAGGGCTTAAGAATGCTGAAATCAAGTATTTCTCTGGCGTGATTTCAAATGGCCTGAGAAATCTGAGAACTGCTTTTTTTTTTATCTTTAAATCTTTTTTTACTGCAAAACAGATTCTTTCCTCTTCCATCAACCCTGTTGCTGTCAATGTGTCCGATGTTAGGTGCCAGAAATGAGCATAGCCTCTTAATGATAACAATGCCAAGGTTAACATGGCCACCAGGGGCTCTCTCAGAAATCTGTTAGGGTGTATTTTGATCCACAGACACGTTCGGAAGGCGTGCACCTCCTTAGTCTTTCCAGTCTCAGTACATTTCTCTTCAGCAGCCTGGATAAAACCTGTCACTTTTTGCCAGACCTTCTCATGCTTGGGGGCCCTTGGACACTATTTTTCATTGACCCCATGTGTCCATATGGCAGAGCTAGGTTCAAAGTTGGTATTTGGGAAGCAGCCTCTGACAGCACAGAAGCCTGGTGAACTATGGTCATTTGTTCAAAAGGCCAGTATTCACAGATGTGCTCTAAGAGTGTAATACAATTTTTGACCCCACCCAAATAGATATTTTATCACCCTCCATATAGCAACCAACCAACAGATCAGTCTGAGGAGGCCAGTGCTAATGTATGTGGCTCAAACCACTTAGCCCTCTGAGGAGTCAGTAGTCCAGCCTTTCTTTTGAGGCTTAAACATTACAATGTTCCTTTCAGTTCTACAGTTCTCTGAGTACAGCTCCCTTTCCCCCAATTCCTTGTTTCATATTAGTTTTTTCTTTATGATTTTCAACCTTCAGAAAGTTAAACCTGACTCAAGAGAAAAAAAAAAAGGATCGATTGGAGAACTATGTGGGAGGGGGAGTAGGAATTACAGCTGGGTGTTAGAATGAAAGAAAAGTGAGAACGAAACTGACCGAGGCAATCAGAAATGTCTCAAGGCCAGGGCTTAAGTTTTGTGTCTATCAGTCTTCCATTCCCTGATTGGCCATATTACCTTTTAGGGAGGAACCCAGAGTTTTAAGCAGACCTGTCTGCTCTATTTTCTCAGTCACATTTCCACATGTCAGCCATTCTATGGCCTTAAAAAAAGATGTCTATAGGTTTCTGAAAATCCAAAAGTTCTCCACATCCACAAAAAACTCGTGGGAGTCAATAAGGATAAAGCCAACAGGGCTATCTCTCTTATGGTAAACTGCCCAAAGAATATTTGGAAGCTGGAAAAGACTTTGGTGATTATGTATAAAACTCCTCCATTTTATAGAAGGAGCAATCAAGGCCAGAGAATTGAAACAATCAAAAATATTTTTTTTGATTAAAATTTTGATTAAAATTTTGATTTTTTTTAATGTTTATTTATTTTTGAGACAGAGACAGAGCATGAAAGGGGGGAGGGTCAGAGAGAGAGGGAGACACAGAGTCTGAAGCAGGCTCCAGGCTCTGAGCTGTCAGCCCAGAGCCCAATGTGGGGCTTGAACTCATGGACCAAGAGATCATGATCTGAGCTGAAGTCAGACACTTAACTGACTGAGCCACCCAGGCGTCCCTTAAAAAATTTTTTTTAACATTTATTTATTTTTTTGAGAGACAGATAGAGGCAGAGCATGAGCACGGGAGGGGGAGAGAGATACAGAATCTGAAGCAGGCTCCAGGCTCTGAGCTGTTTGTTAGCACAGAGACTGACATGGGGCTCGAATTCATGAACTGCAAGACCGTGACCTGAGCTGAAGTTGGACACTCAACCGACTGAGCCACCCAGGCACCCCGAGAATTGAAATAATTTAGAAATTCTTTGATTATTAAGAGCTTTTCATTGCAGCCATTACATTGTCTTATTTCATTATCATGCTGGGTTATTCTGGATAAGACTCTTTCTGGTGGCCATGAATGATGATACAAGTTTAATATCAGATTGCCACATTTAGGAACCCTTTCATGCCTGCATTGATATATCAATAAAAACATCTCTTATCCCTTCAAGTTCTTTAATCTCTGATTGTCTGTGTCACTCTAATGTACCCGCTGCTTTATAGTTTAGTGGTTATGTGTAGACCTCATATTATATATGAGAGCACAGGCTCCTTGAAGTACAGGGATGCATCTCTGTTTGTATGCAGATGTAACTGATGCATATCTGTTTCTTTTGTAGTGCCTAGGAGGGAGAAGTATGGCTTTTGAGAAAATCTAAGCTGGAATCCTATTATAATGGTACTTTTAGGGGTCAGGGAATCCTGCTGTCTTCTAACAATAAGACAGATTCTGTGACTTGTGACTTGGAAGCCTATAGAGATGGCCAGTTCTTCCTTTCCCTGATTCTTCTTTCTTGCTAACATGGGCATAAAATGCCACAGAAACTTTTGGCTGACTGAAGGAGAATGAGTCTTGTCGCACATGCAGGGAGGTCTTGTTCTAAGAGAGACTGTGGGGGCTACAGGGGGGGACTGACCGGAGGTGGAGCTCCGGAGGGCAAAGCCTGGCCTCATCTCTGTGCCTCTAGTGCTGACATGTGCCTAGCATGTGACTTCTCCATTGTAGGAGAAGCATGTTTTGTGGCTTTTTTTATCCCACCGCCGAAACCAACTCATCTTAGACTGCATATGACCAGGTTCTACAAGATATTTATCATTTATTAGCAGAACATCACTGATTGCTCTGTCCGTTCCTGTTTGCCTGCTCTCCTGTGGGTACTGAAATATCTCACCTGAAGGATGAACTCCACCAGCCTCTGAGTCAGCTCAGCACTTGCTCACTCTTCTCCATCAGGGTTCAATCTGGAATTGGTCTGGATAGCCTAACTCTGGTATCTGGTAAGTGAAAGGCCATGCTGCTGTCTGCCCCATGAACTCCTGTATGATGGACTTCTCTTCTACCATTAGATTGAACTCTGTTTCTATTCTTGGGCTTGAACTTCACCCAAACCTCAAACCACTGTCCAGGGCTGCAGTAGTTTGCTAGTGCTGCCAATAACAAATTGCCACAAACTTGGTGGTTTAAAAGAACAGAAATTATTCTCTCAGTTCTGGAGGCCAGATGTCTGAAATCAAGTTGTGGGCAAGACCACACTCCGTCTGAAGGTTCAAGGAACAATCTATTCCTTGCCTCTTCCAGCTTCCCATGGCTATTAGCATTCCTTGGCTTATAGGCTCATCACTACAATCTCTGCCTCTGTCTTCACACTGCCTTCTCCTCTGTGTGTCTTCTCCTGTGTGTCAGTTTTAAAGGAGACATGTGATTGCCTTTAGGTACTCCCAGATAATCCAGGATGAGCTCCTCCTTTCAGGATTCTTAACTTAATTACATCTGCAGAGACCCTCCCCCCCTTTTCTAAATAAGGTAACATTTATAGAGTCCAGGGGTTTAACATGGATAGGTTTTTGGGGGCCATTTCTTTTTTTTTTTTAATTTTTAAAAATGTTTTTATTTATTTTTGAGACGGAGAGAGACAGAGCATGAGCAGGGGAGGGGCAGAGAGAGAGGGAGACACAGAATCTGAAGCAGGCTCCAGGCTCTGAGCTGTCAGCACAGAGCCTGACGTGGGGCTCGAACTCACGGACTGTGAGATAATGACCTGAGCCGAAGTTGGATGCTCAACCGACTGAGCCACCCAGGCACCCCTTTGGGGGCCATTTCTTAGCTTACCATAAGGACCCTGACAAACTCCTGGCCCATGCTGACCTCTTGTCTCTTGTGGTTATGACATTCAACATGAATGAGTCTGTCTGGAATCAAATTCTGTCATCCACTTAACTATGAATATCTCCACACCTCACACATTCTTACTGCCTTTCCAGGCCTCCACTTCCATCCTCTTGGGTATCAGTGTCAGGCTGGATCAGATCCAAGGTTGCCTTTGAATACTATGCTTTTTTCCTGGTGGACTCCTTTTCTACAAATAAGTCCAGAGTCAGGTCAGTTCTTTTAGCCTCAGCCAAACTGCAATGGTTTTTATCCTCTTGTCAGCCTGGCAGTGAGGTGTCCACATGCCTCAGGGCAGTGATCATTTGGGTGTAGTAGTCTCATGTCTATAATATAATTTATTGTATGTACACTTACCATTTTCTGATGTCTTTCTATAACTTATTTTATTTAATTGTCACAGCTGAAGAACTAGGGGCAGAGAGGTAGAGTTACTTGCCCAAAGTCATATAGCTTGGGTTTTGAAATTGGGTCTAAGTCATGTTCATTTTACCATGTCATACTATAGTTTACATGTTTTCATTATTTATTTTAAGGTTATTTTTTCTCCTCCCCATTAAAAAAAGAAACTGAGGCAAGTGTAGGAATTTGCTTTCTTTTTTTGTTTTTAAAGTTTATTTATTTATTTTGAGAGTGAGAGAGAGAGACCATGCGTGTGCCAGTGAGGGAAAGGGCAAAGAGAGAAAATCCCAAGCAGGCTCTGAACTGACAGTGGGGCTTGAACTCACAAACCATGAGATCATGGCCTGAGCCAAAATCAAGAATCGGATGTGTAACCGACAAAGCCACCCAGGTGCTCCAGACAACTTAATTCTTAAAAAAATTTTTTTAAAACATTTATTTATTTTTGAGAGAGAGAGAGAGAGAGACAGAGCGCAAACAGGGAAGAGGCAGACAGAGAGGGAGACAGAGAATCCAAAGCAGGCTCCAGGCTCCGAACTGTCAGCACAGAGCCTGATGTGGAGCTCAAACTCATGAAGCCTGCTTTGGATTCTCTGTCTCCTTCTCTCTCTGCCCTTCCCCCACTTGTGTGTGTGCGCTCCCTCTCTCTCTCAAATAGGTAAATGTTTAAAAAATAAACCATATTTAAATAGAATTCATCTATTTACTGGCTGTGTTATTTAACCTATTTAATTTTCAGAGCTTCTATTTCCGCTTCTGTAAAAATGGGGACCAATGATATCACTCTCACTGTTAGGTCTGTTACGAGGATTCAGTGAATTAATACATGTGAAGCACTTAAACCATATTTGGTTAGTGTCTGCTAGTGGAACAATGCATATCGTATGTCCTGGCAATTCCACTTCTAGGTGTATATATAATATATATGAATACATGTATTTACCAAAAGACATGTTCTAGAATGTTCACAGTTGCAGGATTTATAATAGCCTCAAACTGGAAGCTACCAAATGCCCATCAACAGTGGAATGGATAAATGGCAGTGTATTTATGTAATAGAATATTATATGGCAACAATAATGAATAAACTGTATGTACTTGCAAAAAAATAAATTAATCTTGGGGTACCTGGGTGGCTCAGTCAGTTAAGCATCTGACTCTGGATTTCGGCTCAGGTCATGATCTCATGTGTAATGAGTTTGAGCCCTGAGTCAGGCTCTGTGCTGACAGTGCAGATCCTGCTTGGGATTTTCTCTCTCTCTCCCTCTTTCTCTGCCCCTCCCTGGCTTGTGCTCTCTCTCTCTCTCTCTCTCAAAATAAATAAATAAACTTAAAAAAAAATTAAAAAACATGGATGAATCTCACAAGTGTATTGTAGAATAAAAGAAACCAGATACAAAAGGTAAATGCAGTGTGATTTTATTTATATAAAGATCAGAAACAGGCAAAACTAGAAAATAGGATAGTGACTGCCCTAGTTGGGGAGAATGACTAGCTAGTGGCATGAGGAGGGTTTCTGGGGGTGCTAGAAATGTTGTGTTCCCTGTTGTGGTACTGACTACCTGGGTGTGCTCAGTTTTTGAAAATTCACCAAGCTGCATATTTGTGATTTGTGTACTTTTCTGTATGTACATTAATTAAAAAAATTTTTTTAAAGTACATGGTGATATAAAGTGCTTAATGCACATTAGATATTATTATTATCAGCCAAAAAGCCCAAGTTTCGAGTGCTGACTTTGTGGTTATTGAGATGGCCCAATTTTTTATTAAAATTAAAATTAAATTAAATTAAATTTTTAAATATAATTTATTGTCAAGTTAGCTAACATACAGCGTATACAGTGTGTTCTTGGTTTTGGGAGTAGATTTCCATGATTCATCGCTTACATATAATACCCAGGGCTCATCCCAACAAGTGCCCTCCTCAATGCCCATCATCCATTTTCTCTCCCCAACCCCCCCAGCCCCCGCCTCGTTATACGAATCTCTTATGGTTTGATTCCCTCTCTGTTTGAAACTATTTTCTCCCCTTCCCTTCCCCCATGGTCTTCTGTTAAGTTTCTCAACTTCCACATATGAATGAAAACATTTGATATCTGTCTTTCTCTGACTGACTTATTTCACTTAGCATAATACTCTCCAGTTCCATCCACATTGCTGCAAATGGCAAGATTTCATTCTTTCTCATTGCCAAGTAGTATTTCATTGTATCTATAAACCACATCTTTATCTGTTCATCAGTTGATGGACATTTGGAGACAGCCCCATGTTTTAATTCTTCCTTTTTAAAACTCCTCCTTTAAAATTCTTTTAAATTCTTCCCTTCTAAAACAATAAACAGAAATCATGATGCCTGTCTTGAGGAGATTTAGGTGCTATTGAGAACTAGTGAGATGAGATTTTTACACACTTTAAAAAAAAGTTTTATTTATTTTGAGAGAGAGAGCGAGAGAGAGAGGGAAAGAGAGAGATATTAAGCACACATGCAAGCAGGGGAGGGGTAGAGAGAGAATCCCAAGCAGGCTCTGCACTATCAGTGCAGAATCCAACAGGTGGGGCTCAAGCTCATGAACCGAGAGATCATGACCTGAGCTGAAATCAAGAGTCAGACCCGTAATCGACTGAACCACCAAGGTGCCCTGGTGAGATGAAATTTTTAAAATGGAACCAGCCTCTCACGTCCACCAGCAGCCGTAGAGCCAATTTTTATTATAATAGGAAAAGTCATGTGAGTGCCTCCCTTAGTTGTGAAAAAGTAAGGCCAGTAACCTCTTACCCCTGAGGTAATATTATTAAGGGATTTTTGTTTATGGTTTGACAAAGGTAGCCCCCTCACCATAGAACTTGGTAAATAGAACTGATCTTGAGTAGAAGTTGGTGATTTTGCCAATGTTTAGTATGCCCATGATGTAGCCACGAAAGCAAATGGTACCTGGTGAGCTAGTAGAACATTCTAGTTATTTCGCTCATCTGGCATTTGGAAGTATGATTGACCTTTTATTTTACTTATTTTATTTATTTTAAATGTTTATTATTTATTTATTTAACGTTTATTTTTATTTTTGAGACGGAGAGAGACAGAGCATGAATGGGGGAGGGTCAGAGAGAGAGGGAGACACAGAATCCGAAACAGGCTCCAGGCTCTGAGCGGTCAGCACAGAGCCCGACACGGGGCTCAAACTAACGGACCGCGAGATCATGACCTGAGCTGAAGTCGGACGCTTAACCAACTGAGCCACCCAGGCGCCCCTAAATGTTTATTTTTGAGAGAGACAGAGACAGAGTGGGGGAGGGGCAGGGGGAGGGGGAGGGGCAGAGAGAGAGGGAGACACAGAATCCCAAGCAGCCTCCAGGCTGTCAGCACAGAGCCCGAAGCAGGGCTTGAATTCATGAATCGTGAGATCATGACCTGAGCTGAAGTCAGACACTCAACCAACTGAACCAACCAGATGCCGCTGATTGACCTTTTAGAACTGAAAAAGGCCCTAGGATGTTGGGCCGTGTAAGGATGGAGGAAGGGGGAAGGCCCTAAGGAAGGAGTTCCAGACTTCCTGCTGATCTCAAGCAGTTCTTTGGGTCTCCAGCAGTTCACTAGAAGGGTAAAATGTATTTGGAGCTAGTAAAGCATACATACTGGTTAAGAATAATAGCTCTGGGGCACCTGGATGGCTCAGTGGGTGAAGCATCTGACTTTGGCTCAGGTCATGATCTTGTGGTCCATGAGTTCAAGCCCTGTATTGGGTTCTGTGCTGACACCTCAGAGCCTGGAACCTGTTTTGAGTTCTGTGTCTCCCCATCTCTGCCCTTCCCTGCTCGCTCTCTGTCTGTCTCAAGAATAAGTGAACATTAAAAAAAATAATTATAGCTCTACTAAAAGCTATCATTTATTGGACACTTACTGGGTGTCCAGCATGGAGACTGATTTTTGTTCACCACAATTTGTCCTCTCCTCCTTCCTAGACATGTGAGGAGACTAACTTTCTCAACATCCTTTGAATTACCTGTCATTCTGTGACTAATTTCAGAGGAGCAACATTGTATAGTACTTCTGGTGTTAGACCTCAGGGCAATTGAAGGTTCTCTGGTGCTCTCTTCTCCTGCTGCTGTTTGGACTCCATAGTTATCCAGGCAGTAGTTAGCAATGTCCTAGGGATGACAGAGCAACATAAAGGAAAGAAGCTGGGTCCCTGAATGACTGTGTGGAGTTAGGCTTCCCTGCTACTCTGCACAGGAACTGTTATGAGAGGAAAAATAAATTTCTTTGATTTCTGAGCTTGCATTTCCCAGCTTTAAGGGGCACAAGAATCACGTGGGGATCTTGTTAAAGTGCAAATCCTGATTCAGTAGGTCTTGACTGGGGGTTTGAGTGGGGCTTGAGAGTCTGCATTTCTAATGAGTTCCTAAGTGATATTAGTGATATTAATGATGTTGGTAGTCCATGTGTACTTTAAATCCTTCCCCTAGGAATTCGGATTTAATTCGCTGGGGTGGGGTTCAGGGACATATGGTACTAATCGTCTTCCACCCCCACCCCTCCCCAGGTGATTCTAATTTACAGACAGGATTACAACCCACTGGATGGGAGGAATATTTTCTGAGGGTTCAGGAATCCTTTTCCTTTCCTGGTGCCCTTCAGAGGAGGAGATTATTCCTTATAGCTCTTCTAAGCAACCTTGTCATCCTATCTTTTTATTAACCACTTATGGGTAATGCTTCTGGTTACTTGTCTGCACTGTTGGGAGTACTTGTCTTCCTAAACTTCGTTTCAGCCAGAAACTTCTTTTTTTTGACATCTTCTTGTTTGACATCTTGTTTTGGATGCTCAGCCTTGTCTTTGAACAAAATAATTCAAGATGGTGATGTACAGAGAAGCTGATTGTTGGCTCTTCCCCAAACCTGCCTTTAGGGACCACATATTGAGCACTGAGTCTTCAACCCTGCAGCAACAGTCTAACCTGGGATCTCAGTGCTGAGACAGACACTCTCCATTACGGAGATGGATGATGTAATAATTAAACTACTATTTTGTGCAATCAGTTTCACCTGAAGGTTCTAAAGCCTTAAGAACATCTGGTGGCAATTTGTAGTTAACACAACATTATTTTGCATTTATTAAGTGTTGATAATGCCCTAGGTGTTGTTACAGAATACAATCCCTGTTCAGAGGTCAAGACAGAGGGCAAATATGTCCCATAAGAAAGGAGGTGAGGCTCATAATAGTTAAGGACTTTTCCTAAAAACCCCTCTATCTAGGTTAGTTGAAACTTTATAATTTTGGAAAAGGCTGCCATTTGTATAGATTTTCTGCAGTTTATAAAATGTTTTTATATAGATTATCTAATTTTAGGTAATGTCTATTTCATAGGGGAGTGGGAGGGTGGAGGGGTGACCTACAGTGACAGGCTTGGGTGCCTGAACCAATTACTGGCAAGGAAGGATGGGATTATTATGATTGGCATAGACTATTCAGGATCCACTCTTGGAGCTGAGCATGGAGTTCATTACCCTTGGGTCACATGGAGTGGGGGAGATGAATGAATAAAGTCAGGGTACTGATAGGAAATAAGCAGGGGGGAATGGTTGCTGGTAAGTCTCAATGGGGTGTAGTCCAAGTATTTGGTGTCACTTTATAGAGGAAAAACACCTGGGGTTATGGAAGTTGAGTGACTGCCCAAGTTAGGTGGGTGGCAGAACAGAGACTTATTACAAACTGTTGTCCATCTTAATGGTAGAACCAACACAAGGTGCTCCTCAAAGCGGAGGTTTGTCTGAAGTGCCTCCTTTCCTCCTACTCTCTCAACCTGTTTCCCTTACAGTTTAGGGGGAAAAAGCATTTACTGGCATTGTTGTGTCCTCCCAGCCTATACAGTGATGCTCTCAGCTAAAAATGCCTGAGGCATTTGCCAAGCCCAGCTGGTATTATTTGTAGGAAGCCCCTGCAGACATTTCCCTAGCCTGGGCCAATGTTGTGGCTGTACTGGCCCTTGTGGTTTTTATTATGATTATGGCATGCACTCAGCAAAACCATCAGGGAATTTTGAGGATCAGGGTTTATTACTCATGAGTCCTGAAGGGTACACGGCACACCCAAAGGCCACAGTGAAGTGAAAAGCAAGAGGGTGAGGTGGAGAGAGAGAGAGAGGGTGGCAGGGGTGCAGGGAGGGGAGAGGAAATGAACCTGGGATTTTGTTTTGGTTAGGGTCTGAGGGTAGGATGTCCAAGGTTTGCAAGTTCACTTTTTATTGGCTAATTTACAGCACAAGAGCAGGAATTAGGGTGTGGGAAGGATGAAGCAAGGTCACTCGGGTGGTCAGTTATTTGGGTTACCCAGGGCTTTCTGAAAGATCAAACTTCATGGTGGGGGCAGCCTAATTCCTTATCTGGTTGTTTTGCTGGTACCTGTTTCACATAGCTGATAATATATTTTTTTAAGATGGATGTCTTTTAAAATGGATGCCTTGGCAATCAAAAACTTAATGTTAGGCACTCACAGTATAGGCATGAAGATACCAGTATCTGCACTGTCATGAACCCTAGACCTTTGGGCACATTATTTTGATTCTTTGGGTTTCCATTCTTCAAGGAGGGCATTAGAACTATTGTAGCATTTGCTGAGAATTCCAATTTTCATGCATTTTATAATTCTTTCCTCCCTCATCCCCCATTTCCCCTGAAGCCTCTATTTATGAGTGGTTTCAGACTTTTTTGGTAAATACACATGGTCAGGTGTGTATTTTATAGAAAGACTTAGTGCATGTGTGGACACACACATATACACAAATGCCCCTGAATTAAAAACTTCATTGAACAATATTTATTCTTAGTATAGAATGTAATTCACTCTTCTAGTATAGTCTATTGTAGTTTACTTTATATCTTACCCTGTCTTAATCTATTCTATTCCATCTTATCTTATTACTATTTTTTTTTTTAATTCTGGAGAAAAATGGACTACATTGATTTCATGACCCTTCCATGGATCTCAAGCTGTAGTAAATCTTTCGGGGTCAACCTTTGACTCTTTGGGCCTTAGACTTGGCAAGTCTGTACTCTCTCAGTCTCCCTATCCAGTACCTGACACTTGACACCAAATTTCTCAATCTTGCATTTTATTTCCTTGCCATTATGGCTCCTGCTTTGCCCTGTGACAATTTGTTAGATACACTGGCTCACCATTGTGCTCTAACAATCTTTATTCTGCCCAACCCTCTCTGGCCCAAAGTATTATGGAAGCCACTGGTTAGATCTGGTTGAGTCCTCACAGGGCATTTAGTTACAGTTGGGTCTCTCTTGACTTCTGATAACTATAAGTCATAAATGAGACAGAAAGAAACTTCTTTTTTAGAAGAGATAAAAGACTAGATTAAAGCATTAAGAAAAGTGAACCACTTCTTTCCTCAGAATTCTGTAAAATCAGCTCCTCTCTTTCTTCTTTTTCTACTTCACTCCATGCCCTTCATCTTTTCCTCTCCTCAGAGTGAGGTGGTTAAGTCTAAGACTTAGTAATGGTTTATCCCACCTAAATATTGAACCTCATCGCCATGAAACTTTGATGTTTGGTTTGCCTGTAGAACTGTAGCTCTGCCTAGAATTCCTGCAGAAATTCTGGATTCGTGCAGGTTCACCAGCAACTTTCACCCAGAAATCAAGTCCAGTCTAGCTATTCGTAAGTACATAAATCATTTTAGGGAAGGTGAAAGTTCATCTGGCCCAATATTTCTCCTCTGTTTTTGGTTTATCTTAATCCCGTTTCGCTGTTTTTTCACCACGCCCTCAATCTTCTCTGTCTCCAAAAGAAGCATAACTGCCCCTCCTCAACTTTTACAAACTCTGTTAGAGCCACTTTCTTCAGTAACTTATTCCATATGTTGCATCCGCAAGCTCCATCAGGATCCTCCCTCCCCTGCTCTGCTTCCCTATTTTGGTATGGCATCCCTCAGTGTTTGAATCATTACAAGTAAGGGTAGAAAATACTCTCCAATCCCACAGCAATGGGACCTTTCTCTTTGGTGTGTTCAGTCATTTAAAAGGCTTTGTGGAAATTTTTCTTTTTTTATTTAAATGTTTATTATTTATTTTGAGATAGAGACAGTGTGAGGGAGAGTGGGAGTGCACACGGGGGAGGGGCAGAGAGAGGCTCCACCCTCAGTGAGGAGCTGTATGTAGGGCCTTATGCAGGGCTTGATCTCATGACCAGGAAATCACTACCTGAGTAGTGATATCAAGAGTCAGAAGCTTAACCGACTGAGCCACCCAGGTGCCTTCACTGTCCTCCTTCTTCCCTTAAAAGCCACATGTGGCTTGGGTGGTGCTGCTCCCTGCTCAGGACACTGTGCTTCCTAGGATAAAGGACAGAATAGGCCTCCCTCTTCCTTACAGGGGTCCAGTAAGAACTCTGAGCAGACACAGGACACCTCTCTGGTATTCCAGTCAATTCCTTTTGTAAACATACTTCCAGATTTTAGCTGTTTTTCAATGCAACTGGGTATGGGACTGATGATTTTTTAAAACAGATTTTTTTTTTCTGTTTCTAAATAGCTACACTTCTTTCCATTTTGGTTCTTTTTCTGATCTGTGCCCAGATTTAACTGTTCCAGGAGAGACATGCTCTGTTGTCTCTCTGCTCCCAGAGTATTCCATTGTCTTCTAGTAATAATTACTTTTCCCTTTCAGGTAGATATAGTTTCTGCTTGTGATGATATCTTTTCTGTGCACAGCAGGCTTTATCACCCTTTATCTCCTTCCAAATCTCTCTGAAACGGGGCTTTGCCCACCCTGCCCTGAGGCCAGGGCCCCACAGGTGCCAGGAGCTGCCAACAGTTCACAGGGCCTGGCAGGGCTGCAGGCAGGGAGTTGCACTTCATTATTGTTGATTTGTAAGTCTGACCTTTCTTCTACACTGCCAGGAAGCTACTTTAGAGTATTTGCCATGCCTCAGAGGCATGGCACCCTGTGGATGTGGTCAGCCTATAGAGGCTATACCAAGGTTTATGAAAGGGAGAGTGATGAGTGGTATTTTTTCACAGTACCAAATTCTTCCTTCCTTTTCCCCTCAGTCTTCTATTTTTTAATTTTTAAATGTGTGTTTATTTTGGGAGAGAGAACTCGTGAGCAGGGGAGGGGCAGAGAGAGGAGAGAGAGTATCTGAAGCAGGATCTACACTTTTAGCACAGAGCCTGACACAGGTCTCGATCCCATGAACTGAGAGATCACGACCTGAGCCTGAGCTGAAATCAAGAGTTGAATGCTCAACCCACCAGCCACCCATGTGCCCCGCCCCTTTCCAGTTTTGGTTTGCTCCACAGGTCCAAATGACTAACCTCTTTACAAACACTGCCCTTATATGTGCTGATGCTCATTGTTGGAGGCACTTTAAAGGCAAAGGGGATTTGATAGATTGCTTTCTCATTTGACCCCATAGTGCATTTATTTAAGTGGATTCTTTTGTTTAGCCCCCTAATATAGTATTTAAATAAATAAACTCTGACACCATACTGCCTAGATAAAATATCCCAGCTCTGCTACTTACTGTGGATCTTGGGGAAGTTACTTAATTTTTCTGTATCTCAGTTTCCTCACCTGTAAGATGAGGCTGATTACACTACTCTCCTGAGAAATAAAGGGGTTAATGTATGAGAGTGCTTAGAAGAGGGCCTGGCACACAGTAGGCATCCAGCACATCTTGGCTATTGTTATTTGGCATTTCTGAGTTCTAGCTCCATTCTCCAGCCCATCCCTCCAACCCCTGACACATTCATGAATGGACAGTTAGGACAGCTCTGTTAGGTCACAGTGGTCCCTGGAAATGTATTATTTTTTCCTATCTCTGGTTTTATTTTGCTAACTTCTGAGGTTCTAGACTTATGCATAGTTTGGACACAGGATTTTTGCATTTGTGACTCCCTGTAGGGAAAACAAAAGAAGTGTTCAGCCAGTCTCTGTCTCTCCAGGGAGGCAGTTATATCATTTCCCCAGTTGACTCAAGGGAATCAGTTCCATCCAGGTGTCTCTGCCTAATTACCCCTTATTACCTGCTCTGATTCAGCTGTAACTTTGGTATTTATTAATTATGCTGCGACCGGTATGTCTTTTGTTTATGCAACTTAGCCAGGATCATGTTTTGGGGTGGTAATGATAAACAGCTGCTATAGCTTGACTCTCTAAGCTCTTTCCATACCTAACTTTTAGTTTATGTTGGTAATTTATGAAATAATGTAATCACTTTCTAACCCTTGTGTATTTCCCTGGGTGAACTGCCATTTTAATTGGCCAGTGAGCCATAGGTAAAATCTGTGGTTATCACAAAGCGTGTCGAATACCTTTGACTGAATTGAACACAAAGTTAACTGAATCTTTTACTAAATTGGCAAGTTAATTGAATGAATTAATTGATTTATTAGTTTCTGCAGTCAACTTTCTTGAGTAGTTGGTTTGTTATCATATACATAGAACCTGCAATAGTTTTACTTCCCCTAGCTTCTTGTAAACACAAGTATTGATTCGCTGTAGTTTCTCAAGCAGCACTTCTCAAAACCCTGCTTCAGGGGATATTTTCAGATACCATTACATGGATTGTCTTTGGAATTCTTCTTACTCCATGTGTGAATCAGTTCATCAGAATAACAGACTGTCTGAACTACCAGGCAGTTTCTCTGACTTGAATCATTTGTCAAGTTGTTTTGACCTTGAAGGGGCAAAACTTAGCATCGGCATGTGTCCTTTCTTTATCACCAAGCAGACCAATTCTATAGGCACTTGGGGGCAAGAGAAGTCTCTGAAGATGGCTTATTTCTTAGCTTGGGTATGCTATTGTGTCAGTGTTTGTGGGTAACTCAGTTCTTATGGTTATAGGGTCTGCCTTCTAGCTTTATAGGCCTCAATATTTGTTAATTTCCAGGCAGTGATAATAACTACAACATAACCCTTACTATGTAGGCACAGCTCTAAGTACTTTAGATGTGTTTCTCCTTTTTCAACAGCCCTATGTTTTCAACAGCCCTATGAGGTAAGTTCTATTATTATACCCACTTCACAGATGAGGAAACAAAAAGTGCCTCGGAGAGATGAGGTTCTGCCTGAGGTCCTATAGCAAGTAAATGGTAAAATCCAAGGTTTCAGAGCTAGTGAGGGTAGTGCTAGGATTTAAACTCAAGCAGTCTGGTTCTGAGTCATATATACTATACTGAGGGGCTGATTTAACTCCTGCTGAAACCAGAATGGAAGTTGATTTATTTGCAACAGGAGATGTAATAAGTGGTTATTTTCTCTGGTCACTTCCTTCCATTGAGAAAATCCACTTGAAAGTCCAAGTCATGATCAACTGTTGCAAGATGAGCATAAAATCAGAACAAAGACATTAAAAAAATGAATTGGATTGGATGGATATGGAACCAGGGACCTTCGTTGGTCCCTCTGGACTCCAGGTCACAGGGCCTCAGCCTTCTTTTTTAGAGACATCAGTGTTTGGAGCTGAGAGGTGATGTCTGGGTCTTACTTCACAAAGTCTTAGGTCAGTGCCAAGAGTTTGGGGCACTGTTACCAGCTCCACCCTGGGAAATAAGCAGAGGGGGAGCCAAGGTGAGAAGCCAAGAGAACTGAGAACCATGTGTGATGTGTGAGAAGGCTCCAGGCAGGCTATGTGGAGGCATTCTGGAAGAATTTCCTGAGGCCGAGTCCAGTGTTTGCCATGGCTTTTTATGTGTGCCTCTGGTGTGGGTATCCTGGGAAGAGCTAAAGGAGCTGCCAGGGAGGAGGCTTGATTTCTAGGACTCTGAGGAAACTGCATGGATCAACCTTCTTCCTTCTAGGGATGTGCTTAGAACTCTGATGATGGTCCCAGAATCAGACCATCTTCTATCTTGGGTAGATCAAACTCACAAAAACACTCTTATTCTCAAATCCCTTTCCAAAAATCTTTTTATTTTGAAATAATTATAGATTCATAGGAAGTTGTAAAAATAGTACAGTGAGGTCCTTCACTCCATTTTCCCAATGGTAACATTTTACCTAATTAGAGTACAGTATCAACCAGGGAGTTGACACTGGTACAATCCACAGAACTTTTTCAGACTTTACCTGTTTTACATGCACTTATTTGTGTGTGTGAATTGCTCTTTTCAGTTTTACCACATTTGTAGCTTTGTGTAAACACCATAATCAAGATACAGAACTCTTTCATTACTGCAAAGACCCCCAGATTCCCTTTAAAGAGGAAGAATCCACTCCTGAAATCAGTAGCTCATGTGGCTGTAATACAATTGAAGGGTTGGAGTTTCCTTTATATCCTTTACATTTCATTAATGTTTTTGTGTAGATATATCCTGTTCACCTCTAAGGACCTAAAAACCCTTGGATCTTTTTGACTGGATTGGGAAATTGAGTCCCATTATCATCATAACCTTAGGCAAGCCACCTAAGGAGGCAGGCATTTGGTCTGTCTTTACCACTCTTTCCAGAAGCACTTAGGACAGGGCAGAACACACAGGAGGCACCCAATAAACATTTCTGAGATGAATTAACTCATTCTGTCTTGATTCTTACTAACTAATGCTCTTAGTGAGGGGACCTCCCTCAAACCCATATAGTTCTGTCCCAGAACCTTGGTTGACCTTGATTTTGGGTCTGATTCCATCCTACAACTTTTACTACATGCTATTGTAATAGATTCTTGTCTCTAATGGACTACTATGCACTTTTAACAAAATTTTAATAAAATTTTTATAAAATTAAAGGATTTTTATTTAAAATTTTTAAAAATATATATATATTTTTGAGAGAGAGAGAGAGACAGAGTGTAAGTTGGTGAGGAGCAGAGAGAGAGGGAGACACAGAATTTGAAGCAGGCTCCATCCAGGCTCTGAGCTGTCAGGACAGAGCCCGACACGGGGCTCAAACTCACAGAACACGAGATCATGACTGAGCCGAAGTCAGATGCTTAACCTACTGAGCCACCCAGGCGCCCCCAAAATTAAAGAAATTTTAAACAAAATTGCTGTTAAAAATTGTTAAGCTGAGAGTAAATGTGTTTGACAAATATAAATGGGCACTGCTTGTATGCCTGTCCCTCTCCCTTTTCATCTGCCCGCTAGCCTGTTTCTTCTTACAGCTCTTTATTTTTTTATTATTTTTTTATTTTTTTAACGCTTATTTATTTTTGAGACAGAGAGAGACAGAGCATGAACGGGGGAGGGTCAGAGAGCGAGGGAGACACAGAATCTGAAACAGGCTCCAGGCTCTGAGCTGTCAGCACAGAGCCCGACGTGGGGCTCGAACTCACGGGCCGCGAGATCATGACCTGAGCCGAAGTCAGCTGCTTAACCGACTGAGCCACCCAGGCGCCCCTACAGCTCTTTATTTCATTGAGCTAAAACATCTACCAATTCAATGACATCCATGCTCCCCTCTCCCCCAATATAAGTTCTAATGAAAAATCTCATTAGCAGAGAGGGTGGAGCAAATTACATTTTTTTTTTTAAGTTCCAATGGTTTGAGTTTCACGATACCTGCTCTTGCTAAGGTGATGCACATCCAGTCACTGGACAAATGGATCAGAACTTGTTTTCATGACTGGACTAGAGTTATTTCATAGTTATTGAATGTCCCAGGCTGAGCGACTGCTGGTTGCGAAGGGAAACCTGTAGGTGGAATGAGGAGAGGTGGAAGGCCAGAATGGAAAATCACTAATAGAAGGGCAAAGATACTCTTTAACCATGGAGATATATACCTGACTTCTCTCACTGATACTGAAAATACAGGCAATTTGTTCATGGTTCAACAAAGTGCAGGCCTCAGATACTCAAATATACATTGGTTAAAGCTGCCATTTAAGCTAGCTTTTCTTTCCAGTATTCTCAGTTTGGACAGAGGCTTTTTTTCCTGCTCTGATTTTGATATCTGATTGAAATTCTCTATGCTTAGTATATTAGTTCCCATTGGTTCTTCCTCTGACACTGCCTTCACCTAATGTCCAGACTCTTGAAACTGTGTGTCTAAATGGTATCCTGACTTCAGAAACCACCCCTCCCTGCTTTCATACCCATAGGTACTGCCCATTATTTCCAGCTTAACCTTTAAAAAACCCAGCTTTAATCAAGGCTCCAAGAGCCTTGGACCATTGGACTTCCCATTGGACCAAGTCAAGTCAAAATTCCTGTCATTCACAGCTCTCCTCTTTAACCTGACCCCCTACCCTATGTCCCTGAAGTCTGTATGCTCCTTTGATGGTCCTCTTCACACAACATCTCACTCCTGTTAATATACACACCAAAGTGATGCACAATAGGTAGTAAATTTATAGTATTAATTTCCTAGGACTGCTATAACAAATTACCCAAACTTGGTGGCTTCAAACAATACAGATTTATTCTTTTCACAGTTTTGGAGCCCACAGGTTGAAAATCAAGGTATCTGAAGGGCTGTGTTCCCTCTGAAGGCTCTAGGGGAGATTCCTTCCTTCCCTCTTTCAGTTTCTGATGGCTGCATGTGTTCCTTGACTTGTGACTATTTTGCTCCATGGCCTTCTCTTTTCTCTGTCTCCCCTGAGTGTCTCTGATAAGGACATTTGTTATTAAATTTAGAGCCCACCCAGGTAATCCATGATGATCTCAAGATCTGTATAAATTAAATATATCTGCAAAGAGCCTTTTTTTTTCACATAAGGTCACATGCACATGTTTTAGGGGCTAGGATGGTGATACCTCTTTTTTGGCATTGCTATTCAACTGGCTGTAATAAATAAACTCAAAGAGCATTGATTCTGAGGTATCAACCAATGCAATTAAAATATTAGTAGCAATTTGGACAAAAATATAAAACATGCTTGTTAAATTTGTGGTTAAGATAAAGCTGGGTTGGGTAGTTATACACTTGGAAACAGAAGGAAGAGATTTTTATAGGTTATAAGAATGAATTAAAATTAACAAAACGGACTTTTACTTTGTACTTATCTCTATTATATTCTTATGTGGTTCTGCTCACCCATCTGACTGGAAGTTACTTGACGGTGTGTCTCATGCCTAGCATATCTGTTAAAAAAAATTAATAAAGGAAGAAATGTGAAGTCTCAAATTGGGTTCAAATAATGAACCATAGAGGTATGGGCTATGGGGAAATCCAGCTTTTTAGGAATTTACATGGAGAATTATTCAGTAGACTTCAAGCTCAAAATAACAAAATAATGTGACATGGCTGCTAAAAAATGTTGCACAATCTTAGGGTGTATTATTTGAAGTCCAGAGTCCAGCTCATAGAGGTAATAATTATTTATAATTTACGGAGGCTAGAAGACATGTGAAAAGTCTTCTGAACCACACATGGTAAGGACCCTTTAAGTTTTTTATAAGTTGATAGCCCCTTTTAGAGAAAGTGAAGATTTGTGTTGCCTTCTTATTGGGATTTCTGAGCACCTAGGGAAAGGGAAGTCAATGATGAAAGTTGAAGGAGGCAGAGCTAATCACTTGTCACACAACTCCTATTTTCATCAGTGCTCAGGTAAAGATGTATTGATCTGCTGTCTGCTCCAGTTGAGCATAAAAGGGAAGGTGCTAGCTGTGGGCTCTATTACTAAGTCAAACATTCTCCGTGGTTGCAGTGGTTGGTTTTATGTGTTTTATGTGTCAATCTTGTACCTTGGTGTTGCTATGGAGGTGTTTTGTGGATGTGATTAAGGCCCATGTCAGTTGACTTTAAGGGGGATTATCCCAGATAATCTGAGTGGGCCTGATTTAATCCACTGAAATGTCTTAAAAAGGCAAGGCCAAAGTTTCCCTGAGAGAGGAAATTTTTTCTAGGATAGTGTCTTTAGCTGTGTAGCCTTCTCTTCCTGATGGCCTGTCCTATGGATTTAGGACTTGCCTAAGCAGCCCCACAATCTTGGAAGCCAGTTCCTTACAATAAATCTCTTAATAATATCTTTTTACCAGTTTTGTTTCTCTGGTTGAAACTGATACAGTGATTTCCAGGATCCCTGGTAATGGGCTGAGTGGCTGGAGAGGAACTGGGAGGCAGTAGAGTGTTTATCAGTGTTCCTTAAACTTTAAAGCAGTATGACTCATCTGGGGGATCTTGTGAGTCAACAGGCCTGAGTGGACCCAGGTGATGTTGTTGCTGCCTCTGGATTGTGCCTTGAGTGGTAAGGATGTACCTGTGGTTCTCAACTCAGGCTACATGTTAGAATCATCTGAAGGGCTTTTGAAATGCCTAGGCTGCCCCTCTAATGATTGATTTAATTGACCTGTTTTAAATGCAGACAACGGTATAGAAGCAAGAGTTCTCGAAGTGCAGTTCCCAGACAACAACATCACTTGGGAACCTGTTAGAAATGCAAATGATCAGACCTCATGCTAAGCCTTCTGAATCTGAAACTCTGGGATTTGGTCCTGGTAAGCTCGTGATTCCCTACAGGTGATTCTGATGCCCACTTAATGTTTGAGAACCACTGGCGCAGATGATAAGAATCTAGGTTATATAATCAGGTTTTCTTCTTGGGGCAGGCAGTTCAAGCTCACTGTACCTGTTTCTCATGTCTGTAAAACAGGCCCTTCTGCGCTGCTGGAGCTGGATCAGGGAATTGACCCGGAGATCATGGTCAGGGAGGCCAAGGTTCAAATGCCAGGAGAGCATAGGTAAGTGTTAAACCTGGAGGAGGTTTAGGGATAGGGATAGAGGCAAGGTTTATAGTAAGTGAGACAAGAGTGAGAGAAAGTAGTTCATGCCTCCTACTGGGGTACAGAACCAAGGTTCAGAACACTGAAGCTGAGGGAAAGAAACCAGGCTCTAACAGGACAGAGATGGGAGGACTAGAAAGTGAGCTAGTTTGGGGTTTGCTTTTTAGAGCCAATGGGAGGGAAATGCCTAAACCCCAAGGTTTAGGGACCGTTGATGTGGCAGACAAGCCCACCAGTCCAAACTCTAGCCCTTCTGAGGCTTATATGGTGCCAGAGCTGTTCTGAGGTCCCAGGCCAAGCCAGGATAGGAACTCTTGTCTACTTTCCTAAGGTCAGTGGTGGGAATGTAGGGGTGGAGGCAACGTCAGTGAATCCTGCCTCTCCATTTGTCCTACCGCATGGCCTTTTTAAAGTTGCAAATTGATTTCTTGGCTCCCCTCTTGGACAATAAAGTACCTTGGCTGTAAGCACATTGTGAGTCTAGTTTACTGCTAAGAAGTTAGAAGTTGGTGTAACTAAGAATGAAACAACTGTATCTGGAGTGGTTGCCATGATAAAGGAAAAGGCAGGAGAGAGGCTTCTGGCTATGAAGCAAGGGGCTGCCAGAAAGTGAAGACTAGTTTCTCTTGTGATGTGTGAGGGGCACGAGAGAAGAGCTGCTGTTCTATCCACCTGAGTTTGGTACCCCAGGAGAACGGATGAATGTTAAACCTCCTTCCTGCCTTGAATTTATTTTTCTGTATTATTGCATTGGGCTGTTTCTGTATTATTGCATTGGGCTTTTCTTCCTCTTTGTCCTTTCCTTCCTTCTCTTCCATCTTTTTGATAAAAGAGAAGGGAGGGGGGCTGGCCAATAATCTGAGTTAATAAAACCTGCCATGCTGTTTGAGAAAATATGAATGCTGTATCCCAGACCTAAATAATTAAAAATCATTTACAACGTTAAACTAGTTGTTATGGAAACAACGCGTGTTGGGATTTGTTAGTGTGGAAAAAAACCCCTATTTCAGCTTTGAGGAACAAGCAAAGCTTATTGTGGGTTGTAGAGAAACACAGCTCACCGGAAGGCCTATATGCCTGGGCAGTGAGATGGTCTGGAGACTGGGGCAGGCTGTGAGAAACCATGAAATGATCTAGCGGTCCAGAGCTTGACAGTGTAAAAAGGACCTCCTAACTATCTTTCAGTAACTGAAGATGATCAATTTTCAGGAGTATTTTAAGGAGTTTAAGAAGGCACAGGAAAATCAGTGATGGTCGTCTTGAAGGGACATTTATTGGCTGGTAGGCTTGGCTTCTGGCATTTAGCCAGTGGATCACATTAACGGATTAGTAGCTAGGAAGTAAAGCACCAAATCCTTTGTATCCATTGAAGCTTTCAGAATTTTTCCAGAGAAGCTGAAAGTTGAGTTTTACAAATGGTGCTCTCAGTACCCTGGAGTCAGGCTAGGTTCAAATTCAGTTACAGGTGCACTTGCTCCCAGGGTGAGTTATTTCTCAGAACCTTGTTTTTTTTTTTTTTTTTCATCTTTGAAATGGGGATGATAATGGGAATGAAATAGAGTAATAACATGTGACTGTGGTTTGGAAAGTGCTATTCAGTACTACTTGTTATCCTTCCCAAGTCTTGTTTCTTAGACTAGAAGATTAAAAGAGACACCTTGAGAGGTCTCAGGTGTTTGTGTTTTCCTTACACTTAGAGGCATACACAGAATGTCTTCCAGCATCATCACCCGAACTGCAGTGGAACTCCTTGTCTTTCTTCCTTATCTATTAATGAATAAAGGAATAATTGCCGTCATTGCAAAGTTTTGTTAAAGCCAAGTTTTCCTCTCCTCCACATCAGGCTCTTTGAGTTGTGAGCCTGTGTGGAGAGAAAGGGAGGGCTTGGCTGGCTCCTCTGTTCCTCTCCTTGTTCTTCTACCTCAGCATCACTCCTTGGACTGCACTGGGTGGCAGTGGGAGGACATGAGCAAGAGCTGGAAGGTCTTATTTGACAGAACAGTTGTTATCTGGCATTGGGGTGCCTGGGTGGGTTGGATGCTACAGTGCTAGTATTTACTCCTGGGGAGAGGGAGGCTTTCAGTGAGTTTTCAGGGCTTCCAGTCATAGCATTTTGTCACCCACAGCTCCCCTGCTATGGGCAGTGGACATTTGTGTTTCTCAGTTCCTGACTCCTTGTGATGTCCCTATGTTGGGATCACTTTGACCTTCTAGGGGATCTATTTAAGATAAACCAAGTCTCTATTTATTTTTCTTCCATGCGGGTTTATGGTTGCCCAACAGGAAAGTCCTGAACATCTTTACCACACCAAACTCTGGAAAGGCTGGCTGTTCCTTTGTTGTCCTTGTCAGCAGGCGGGATACTTCAGCTAGTTTCTTACCTTTTAACACTTGAGGGACAAGTCCGGTGTCAGTCCTGCAGTCTCCAGGGAACAAAGGACAAACTCTAAGTTCTTTTGAAGAATCCCTCACTTCACAGAAAGTAGGGGTTGGGGGCGGGGAGGCACCACTTCCTCCTTGTCCATGATGAGGAGGACTCTTGGAGCACCAACTCTCTTAAAATATCTTCTACCTCCTAGCTCTGTTCTCTTCCAATGAATACATTGCTTTTTATATTGTCAGGATGTGGGTGATGAGCTCTCTTTGGAAAAAGAATTTCTTTGGTGACCCCCTTGCAAATCCTGTGGGGATGGCCTTGGCATCTATTTTCTAAGCTTTGGGACATGGCCCACACTTGGAGATGGGAGTGGTACCATCTGAACACCTTGCTACCCTAGGGAAAATTTAAGTGTTCACAAATTCCTTCAGGGTCCTTCTATAATTCCTTCAGGGTCCTTCTGCTGCCCTTGGGTACCTAAAGGCCCCTGGAACCCAGGCCTCTGGGCCTCCCTTCTTGAACGTGCTCCAGATTCCTTAATGCAAGTCTTAAAACTTTCAGTCCCAGTTAACCCCAAACCAAGTTGTTAGTCAAAGCCAATCTGTTTCAAGGAAATTCCACTAAAGCAAATGTAAAACCAATGCATATAACTTTCCCAGAGTTATTTGCATGTTGAAAGAGAAAGAAAATTCATGAGGGGAAAAAAATCGGAGAATTTCAGCATAGGGTTTTTGGCAGATGAAATCAATGTTCTGTCCTATTATGACCACCCTTTCTGGGTTGGGGGCCAGGATGGGGCAGCCCTTAAGATTTGAGGCACTTTGTTCCCCCCACTTGTGGGGTTCTCTTCTTTCTGTCTGTAGTTTGGAGTTCTTTCCCTTCTACTGACACTGGATCCTCACCAATGTGACTTAGAGGTATTTTCTGTAAGCTTGTAACTAGGGGAGTGTAGGTACCAAAATAATACCCAACTCGAAGGGCATATAGGGGGGGAAAATCCCAGGCCTACCACAGAATGAATCTCTTAGCACCCTTTAGAAAGTCCCTACCATTCCCTCCATTCCTTCAACCTCTTCTTAAAATGACCAGTAGGGGGCACTGCAGGGTGAGATTCCCAGCACTTCCTCCCACATCTTACCCATGAAAAGTTATTGGAACACCAAGTATCAAATATAATACACCTATTTTAGTGAGAATAGTACAATTTTGGCTGCAGTGCTTGCTGAGAGATTATAAATTTAAGGTCTCAGTTGCTCTTGGGATGTGATTAACTGAAGAAGGAAGTTTTAGCTTGACATGGGATACACTTCGGACATCAGAAGGATGTGAAGCACTGGGCCCTAATTGTCCCTGGAAGAACGGTTCCGACACCACCACGGTGGGACCATGATGCATTTGGCTAGAGCACTGCAAGAAGGATCTGGCAGCCATAGGTTGGAGGATGTGAGGGAGCCAGAGATGTGAAAGCTGAGTGTTTTAAAACTTCAGGAAGCAGCTATCTTCTCTGCCCAACTTTATTGGATGCTGTGAGCTCGGGCAATTGAACTTAAAGCCAGCAGCAAGTTTATCATAAAATCAAATGGAGGGACAAATAGTTCTTTTTCTCAAGGAAGGGAAATTGAGGTACCCATGGAGAGTAAAGAGAAAATAAATCATAGATTTTAAGAGTCCTATACTAAAACAAAATTGAAGGCAGATTTTGAAACTGGGTTTTTTTTTTTTTTTAAACAAAACTGTTTTTCAATCAGAATACATTTGAACTGTTACTCAAATCAAAAGGTACAAAGAGGTTGATGAAAAAGTCTCCCACCCCTTTCTACTGGGCATAAATTTCCCCTCCCCATGGCTCTCTAGATATATTTCATGTATATATATAAATTATTCTCCTGGTTTTATGTTTTTAGTAGGACTATCACTTGGAGAGAATATTTTTAGTACTGAAGGTGTTTCCTCATTCTTCTTTTTAAGTAATAAAAATGTTTAATGTCTAATACAATGTTTCCAGCAACAACTGAAATTAAAAAACTTAAAACACAGCTATAGAACCTATAATCAAGTTCTTGAGTATGCTGAAATAAAGTTGAACAATAAATAAAAATGAATAAGCATTTGTAGCTAAGCTGTCATGGATGCTTCATATACTCTGGTGATAAGGAGCACATGTGTCAAATTGTGTGTAAGTTCACATGTTCATGGTTTAAGAGCAAGGAAACTTTTTTTGGTAAGACTCAATTGGGACATATCAAAATGCAATTTCAATAAAACACTTATGACAATGTTCAGGTTATTTGCCAGATTTTACACCTTGAACTACAGGTAAACTGAAATTTATTTCAGCAATACGTAGGTCTGCATAGATCTACTTGCACACAGCCCTCTGTGTCCTGGGAAGTATTAAATATGCAATCAGCATTCCACAAATACTGATGCCATGGCATAGAAGAATATGTATTTTCTTTTCCAGGAATCTTCATGCTTTCCTGTGCTGGATTGCCAGCTTAGATAAGCTGGGAATTAAATTTCTTAGACTCTCCTTCCCTATATAGTTCTGGGTTAAAATCATCCCAAAGCAGGGTTTAATTTATCCAGTAAAACGTCAAAACTGGCTACATAATTTTCAGGGACTAGTGCAAAATGAAGATATGGGGCTCTACATTAATTTGCAAGGGCTAACATAACAAAATCCCTCAGACTGACAAATTGTTTTCCCACAATTCGGGAGAGACTGGAAGTGCCAAGATTAAGGCATCAGCAGGGTTGGTCTTTACAGAAGCTTTTCTCCTTGGCTTGCAAAGGCTCGCTTTCTCCATGTCCTCACACGGTCAGTCTTCCGTGTGATGTCTCTTTGTCCAATGTCTTCTCATAAAGCTATCAGTCCTATTGGGTTAGTACTCATCCTAAGGACCTGATTTTAACATAATTGCCTGTGTAAAGACCTTTTCTCCAAATACAGCCCTAGTCTGAAGGTACTGGTGATTAGGGCGTTAGCATATAAAATCATGCAGGACATAGTTCAGCTCATAACAGATCCCTTGTTCAGATAGCAGGAAAATAGTGCTGTTAAAGGCACTAAAATTAGAAAATGTTTCGCTTCTGCTGTCTTTCTCTTGACTTATAATGTTTACTTTGCTATTTAAGATCTCACTTTCAGGAATGTAGTGATAGTCTCTGGCCTCAGTCAGAGATTCTGCCCCGTGACTCAGTTTGCACACACACATGTACCTGCCAGCTGCTGGACCAACACACTAAATCCTGGCTGGGTGCAGAGAAGTCAGTTGACCCAGAGATCCCCTCCAGGTCCCTGTGCACAGGTCACTGCTGGGGGTGGAGAGCATGGAGGTCACTTGGTAGGGTGAGGGTAGGAAGGCCAGTCAAAGACCAGAGCCATAGTACTTACCTTCTGAAGGTCTTTTGTCCTCATTCTTTATTACTATAAAATATTCCATTGTCCATGGATAGACCCCTGGATTATTTTCAGACATTCCCTATTAGGACTTGTGGGACATCTTAAAGAAGCTGGAGCTCTGGAGGGCATACTAAAGGTCTCCACAGTAGCCAACTCTGTCTGGCTGCTTCGAGGGGGCTGTCCTGGGGGGAATATGTTCACAGGGGGAGACCAGGACTCCAAAAAATGTTTATAAGCCCACCAACTTAAGGTTGTAAAGGTCTATAGATGTCAGCTCTGATCCCAGACTAAATCTTCATAAAGTTTTTTTTTTTTTTAATTTTTTTTTTCTTTTTTCAACTTTTTTTTTTATTTATTTTTGGGACAGAGAGAGACAGAGCATGAACGGGGGAGGGGCAGAGAGAGAGGGAGACACAGAATCGGAAACAGGCTCCAGGCTCCGAGCCATCAGCCCAGAGCCTGACGCGGGGCTCGAACTCACGGACCGCAAGATCGTGACCTGGCTGAAGTCGGACGCTTAACCGACTGCGCCACCCAGGCGCCCCTTCATAAAGTTTTACGTATACCATCATGTTGCTCTATGGATCCCAAGGAACTTTCTGCTTTAATTCTCTTCCTTTGTTTGCTCTGGCCTCAGTATATCCATCTGTAAGACCCGAAAATTGGAGTATAAGATGTTCTCAACCTTTTTCTTAAGGGATAGTACTTTTTTTTTTCTTCATCAGATGAAATATAGGAGGAACTCTAATAAGTGCTCTAGATGGAAGCAAGGAACAGTATGCTTTCATAGTTGCCTTATTTTTTTGGTGAACGGTTTTCTGTGCCAAAATACCTCTGAGAAGCTATGGGAATCTATGGAGGATTGGATGGAAAAATAAAAAAGACATCAGGTTGAAGGCTTTCTGTTCATGTCTGTGACTACATTATAATGATGTCTGCCTAACTTTATTCATAGTGGCACAGGGGTCTGTTGAGTTTGTACCTTCCACCAGCTTCTATATAAATCATAATTATTAGATTGTCCAGTATGGAAAAGGCCAGAGACTTGGAATGTGAGAAGTATGTCTGGGTGGTTATGGTGGGGAGGTGGGTGGGAAGGAAAGAAAGAAAAGGTAAGAACTAGAGAAATAAGAGACATTCATGTGACCTTTAGATTCTTCAGGTGTTGAGCAGTAAGTACAGTTTTCCCCACTTATCTGGGGTTTCGCTTTCTGCAGTTTCAATTCCCCTGTGGTCAACTGCAGTCTGGAAGCACATAGTCTTCCTCCTGATGAATCATCTGAAGGTCAGTAGTAGCCTAACTCAATGTCACAGTGTCTATGTCCCTCAGCCTCCTTTCATCTCCTCACGTAGGCATTTTATCTCCCATCATCACAAGAAGAGTGAGTACTATAAAATAAGATACTTTGAGAGGGCCCTCATTCATATAACTTTTATTACAGTATATCATAATTGTTAGTCTCTTACCCTGCCTGACTCTTAAACTTTATCCTACGTACGTATGTAAAGGAAAACCATATATATGGTTTAGTACAATCTGTGGTTTCAGGCATCCACTGGGGAGGGTCTTGGAACATATCCCCCACGGGTAAGTGAGGTTTACTGTATCTTTGTGAGCTGATTCCTGCATATGGGAAGCTCGAGATGTAAAGGATGCTACACAGGTTGCACAAAGATTGAGATGCTTATAGTTGAGATCTTAAAAACCTCATGTTTATTTTTCAGCAACATAAATGACTTCCATCTATGGACTTTTATTTATTTATTTATTTTTTATTTTTATTTTTTTCCAATGTTTTTTTAAATTTATTTTTGGGACAGAGAGAGACAGAGCATGAACGGGGGAGGGGCAGAGAGAGAGGGAGACACAGAATCAGAAACAGGCTCCAGGCTCCAAGCCATCAGCCCGGAGCCTGACGCGGGGCTCGAACTCACGGACCGCGAGATCGTGACCTGGCTGAAGTCGGACGCTTAACCGACTGCGCCACCCAGGCGCCCCAACCATCTATGGACTTTTAGTTGGACACATTGTAAACATGGTATGGTTATATAGCCTGGTGGAAGCCTATTTCAACCATGTTCCATCTTGAGGAATCATAATGGGGGTGTGTTTTTGTTATATTGTAGGCAGATTGAACCATCAGTACTTGCCTGGGGGCTTGGCACCATTCACCCCTTACAAGTGTCCTCTGTGGGTCTGTGGTACCTGGGGAAATTGGGCTGAGTCAGGCAGAGTTCAGTGGAGATTTAGCCTTAAAACACTCCAGAATGCATACGTGGGGCCTTGGCGCTTTGAATGATTGCCCAGGAATTGGAAAAGGGATTTGACTTGTGAGTCCTGTCTAAAAGTCCCTGAGCAGCTTCATTTTACTCCTCAATCATAACAAATTATCCCCCACATCCAAGTTAAGAAAGACTGCCAGCATTGAAAAGCTAAATACCCACATTTCTAGAAAAACAAAACTTAGGAAATGTGAATATAGTAACTAAGAATAAGATCGGTGTTCTGAGCTCTTTTAATATTATGCTACCATTGCCACCACCTCTCCCTTCCTATAAGGTTTGCTGTCTGAGTTCTCTATCTGAATTTAACTTCAATCAGAAGAGGGAATGGGAAGTGCAAGGTGTGTGTGGGTGGGGAGGGGGCGTGTGTGTAGGAGGGAGGTGCGTGGTACAGTAGGCAAAAGAGTTAGGGCTTCAAACTTTATTCAGAGTTTCCTGAGTGTATCAGTATAGCAGCAACAAAGTTTGGTCCAAATAATGTCTTTCTTGACCTTTTAGTACTGTGTGGGATTATGAGAGATAATGGGATTTTTTTCCCCTGCAGCTATCTGGGAGGTTGTATGGATCTTCAAGGTAGGATTTAAAACTTTCTATGCAGCCTATCATCTGTAAGCCATCCTGTCCAAGAAATGCTTTATCACAGTACAGGGGAATTGTGAAGTCTTTTGATTAAAATGCATTTGCATAGACAAATAGCAAATAGCAGGAGAGTGCAGGAGATGAACCTGCCCTGAAAGGTCCTAGATTGGCTGATCAGCCTCTAAACTTGGGAGTAGAGAACTGACCAGGACAAGAATAGGGGTCTGATCTCCTCAGAGGCTGTTGAGGGATTTGCCAACCCCAGAACGAGCTTGCTGCTGCTGTTCACAGAAGGGTAGGTTCAGAGAGTATCTTCCCACAACCATTGAAAATCTAGTTCAAAATTGTTACTAATGTTCGGTTGATGATATCTCTGTACAATAAGGAGAAAATGTTGTTGTTGAAGAGACATAGCTAATCAAATGGCTTATTGACTACCTCCTTGGAGAAGTCTCTTAGAATGGTTATAATAATTGTGAATGAGCTAATCAAGCATTTTTTGACCTGATCCCTGTTGAACTATGCATCCTGACCATTGGCAAAGGCAGGATTGCTATCCACCTATGGCTAATAAAGGATACTAATCCACACATGAATTCCTTATGAGCAAAGAAGAGAGTAACTTTTTTTCCCCTTGAGGATAGTGAAAAATCTATTTTATTTTTTTTAAGTTTATTCATTTTGCGAGAGCAAGGGCATGAGCTGGGGTGGGGCAGAGAGAGAATCCCAAGCAGGCTCTGCACTGTCTGTGCAGAGCCTGACTTGGGTCTCAAACCCATGAACTGTGAGATCATGACCTGGGCCAAAATCAAGAGTGTGATGTTTAACTGAGCCACCAAGGCGCCCCCAAGATGTTTATTTTTAAAAGGAGTTCTTTGAAGAGATTGAAGCATCTAAAAGAGTAGGGACATTACATCTAATTTTTATCATGTCCCCTCTTCCCATGCCTTCTGGTGTGGTTTTGGGCAGAGTGCACACTTTTATTTTTTTAAATTTTTGTATGTTTGAAAGAGAGGGAGAAAGTACATGTGTGCTAGCAGGGGAGAGGCAGAGAGAGAGGGGACAGAGGATCTGATGCAGGCTCTGCTGACAGCAGAGAGCCTGATATGGATTCTTTGCTGAGAGAGCTCAGACTCCCAAACTGTGAGATTATGACGTGAGTGTTACAGACAGAACAACGTTCTAGCTTTCACTATTTGAAGCCATTCCTTCTCAAAGATCTGGAGAGAGGTTGTGATGATGGAGGGCAGTCTTATGAAGGTGATATGGAATTTGGAAGGAGATAGAAAAACTGGAGAGTTTATAGGAAGAGGCAAAATCTTCTTAGAAATGCTGGAAAAAAGATCCTAGACCAATCTGACCTCACTGAGCTGTCTTCATCCCCCCAGCTGTGTGACTGTGGGAAAGTTGCTAAAACTCCCAATGCTTGCATTTCCTCATTTATAAAACTGGAAGAATACTTTATGTACAACATAGGGCTGTTTCAGGAATTAAATGAACTAACATATTAGAACTTGGAGCAATGATTGGCAATAGTAATTTCTCAATAAATGTTAACTATTATCACATTCATTAAAGATCTTAGGGAAAGGATTAGTTTCTTTCCTCTCCCCTAAGTGTAAAATGTTTGGCTATGCTTCTTTAAAAATAACATTTTAATTATAGGAAGAGATTTTTGTGAACCTTCTAGCATAGTAATTCACAAGTGTGGAGTCTGTCATGCTTTTCCCTCATTTTGAGCTTTTTGGTGTCTCTGAAACGTCTTGGGAAATGGGTCTTTCTTTGGTGCTCCCTGGAGGGAAGACTCGTGAGGCAGTGCAGCCTGGTGGAAGGGGCCTCGCAGGTGGAGCAGACACCTGTTTCCACTTCTGCCTCTATTTACTGGCCCTGGGAGCTGTGGGAGTCACTTAACTTCTTATATATCGGTGGTACTTAGTGAGGCGGATGTGAGAAACCTCTGTAGGGTTTTAAGAAAAAAAAACATAGGAGGTTGTAGGAAGATTGGTAATATAACAAGTGTTACTTTTTACACATGTAAAGGAGTTTTTTTTGTTGTTTGTTTGTAAAATGTATTCACCTTGAGAGGCAAATGACACCCATAATACAGTACTCCTTTCAGAGTCTTCAGACTCATGGGTGAAAACGAGTCCTTCAACTTTATATCGAACCTTAAAACTTCTTTAATTAAAAAAATTTAACTTAAAATTTCAGATTCAAAGTGGTAAAAATTGGTTCCACATATTCTTCATCTGAATTCCCCAAATATCAACATCTTATATAACTATAGTATAATCACCAAAAGCAAGAAAATACCATTAATAAAATACTATGTAATTACATACTTTATTCAGATTTCACAAACTGTCCCACTGATGTCTGTTTTCTGGTCCCGAATCCAGTTAAGGAACACTGCATCTTGTATCCCCTTTGTTTCCTTTAACCTGGAACATTTCCTTGGTCTCTTCGATGATCTTGGCACTTTTGATGAGGATCAGCCAGTTATTTTGTTTTTTAAATTTTTTTTAAACATTTATTTATTTTTGAGACAGAGACAGAGCACGAGCAGGGGAGGGTCAGAGAGAGAGGGAGACACAGAATCCGAAACAGGCTCCAGGCTCTGAGCTGTCAGCCCAGAGCCCGATGCGGGGCTTGAACTCACGGACCGCGAGATCATGACCTGAGCCGAAGTTGGACACCCAACCGACTGAGCCACCCAGGCGCCCCTCAGCCAGTTATTTTGTAGATTCTCAATTTAGTTGCTCTGATGTTTTCTCATAAAGTTGTGCATTTTTGGCAAGGATACCATAGACATGGTAGCCTTCTCAGTACACATTATATTAAGATGCACATGATACTAATCTGTCTTATTATGGAGATATTAACTTTGCTTACTAGGTTAAGGTAGTGTCTGCTAGGCTTCTCCACTAAAGTTAGTACTTTCCCCTTTGTAAGTAAGTTCCTTGGCGGGGAGATAGTTTGAGACTATGGAAATGTCCTCTTTCATCATATTCTTTTTTTTTTTTTTTTAATTTTTTAAATGTTTGTTTATTTTTGAGAGAGACAGAGTTTGAGTGGGAGAGGGACAGAGAGAGAGGGAGACACAGAATGGGAAACAGGCTCCAGGCTCTGAGCTGTCATCACAGAGCCCGATGCGGGGCTGGAACTCATGGACTGTGAGATCATGACCTGAGCCGAAGTCAGACGCCCAACGACTGAGCCACCCAGGTGCGCCCCCCCTTTTTTTAAGTTTATTTATTTTGAGACAGAGAGAGAGAGAGAGAGAGAGAGAGAAAGAGGAAGGGGAGATGCAGAATCCCAGGCAGGCTCTGAACTGGCAGTGCAGAACCTGACGCAGGGCTCAAACTCTGAAACTGTGAGATCATGACCTGAGCTGAAACCAAGAGTCAGATACTTAACCGACTGAGCCACCCAGGCACCCCTCTCATATTCTAATTTTTGCATTAGAGTTCTCCACAAAACCAGAAAAAATTGTATGTGTATTTATATTATGAGGAATTGGCCAACATTATGAAGGCAGAGGAGTTCCATGATCTGCCATCTTTAAGTTGAAGATCCAAGAAGGCAGGTGGTATAATTTGAGTCTGAGTCCAAAGGCCTAAGAAACAGAGGAGCTAGTGATGTAAATCCCAGTCTAAGAGCAGGGGAAGATCAATGTTTCAGCTCTGGTAGGTAGGCAGGCAGGAAGAAAAAGGGGTGAGTCTCTCCTTTTCTCTACCTTTCTTGTTCTATTCAGGCCCTCAAGGGATTGGATGATGCCCACCCACACTGTGTGTGTGTGTGGGGGGGGGCAGTCTGCTTCAATGAGTCCACTGGTCCAAATGCTAATCTCATCTGGAAACCTATAGATACAGCCAAAAATACTGTTTAATTTGGGCACTTCCTGTTATGGTCAAATTGACATATAAAATTAACCTTCACAAGCATCTAAAATTCTTTCCCAGAACCATTATTACCTAGGCATTTGGCAAATGATCATGTTTGTTTTTAAAACTCCAAACCTGTATGTCCAAATGGATGGTTCAGTATAACACATTGGACTCAGGATGACTATGGGTTATTCCTCACATTGGAATCCAGTGCCAGTTAGAGCTATTCTTCTTTCTTATTCCCTTCCTCTCGGTCTTGTCCTATTTTACACTGCCTGAAGGGGGATTATCAGACCGAGGAAATCACATGTTCTTTGGAAGCAAACAGCTCTGGATTTCAGTCCTATACTCACCACATATTAGGTGGGTGACCCATTCAAGTAACTTAATCTCTTTGCATTTCAGGTGCCTCATAAAGAAAAAGAGGATTCTACTTCATGGATTGATTTTTTTTTTTTTTTTAACAGTATATAAGCTACCATGTATAAAAAGCTATCCATCAAGCATGATGTGAATCTCTTTGAATGTTGGCTCTTTTTATCTTTTTTCTTTCCAATGAAAACAGCTACAGTAAATACAAAGGCTGAATTTGGATTTCATTGGTCTGGATTGGAGTCAGGTTTAAAAACACTTCAGGTGATTCTAAAGTGTATCCACAGTTGAGAACCACTGATTTGAGCTCACTTTTAAGGTCTTACTGATTTAAACTGTAAGGTATCAATCAGAAGGACAACATGTGATTTCACTCATGCAGAATTTAAGAAATAAAACATAGGGGAAGGGAAGGAGAAATAAAACAAAAAATAAAATAAAACTGGGGCGGCACACCATGAGAGACTCTTAACTATAGAGAACAAACTAAGGGTTGTTGGAGGAGAGGTGGGTGGAGGCATGATCTAAAATGGGTGGTGGGTATTAAGAGCCACTTGTTGGGATAAACACTGGTTAATATGTAAGTGATGAATCACTAAATTCTACTCTTGAAACCAATACTACATGTATGGTTTCAACTAACCATTCAACTAACATGAATTTCAATAAAAGAAAAACATCTAAGATTAAAAATGAATATCTGGTTATTTTACAGATATTTATTGTAGCATGGTTACAATAAAAATAATGTAATACTGCATGTAGGGGGAAATTTTGTGAGAGGGGAATTTGAGGTATCGGTTCATTCATCCATTGAGGTAATCATTGTGGTTGGTTTCTTTTTTTGAGCCCTGCATTAGGCATTGTTAAGTACTGGCCATGTAAAGGTGAAATTGGCACAGTCAGGCAGCTACAACACAGTACAATGTGATGCAAGCTGAAAGCAGTTACAATAGTCTAGTACCATGGTTACTAGGTGTTTGCCATGCAGATGCACTCATTTTATTTTATTGGGTATTTGACAATGTATGAAGAATATTGAGTGGATGGGAATCAGTAAATATTATGTTAGAAATATAGCTCTGGTGTGCTTGGAATGGGTGAGGTAGGATAGGCAGGGGAGTAGAAGGAAGACTGAGGGCTTAATGCTGGGTTATGGCAGTGGGGATGAAAACGAGGGGCTGGACCTGAGATAGGTTGGAGATGGGATGGCAGGACTTGAAGACCAATTATGTGAGAGGGAGGCTTTGATGACTTCCAGATGCCTGAGTAGGTTGTAGCATCATTCACTGAACTAGTGGAAGGGCAAGGTTGTGGGTGGGGATCTTAGTTCAGTTTTGAGCCTGTTACAGTTGAGGCTCTTAGGAACGTAGAATATGATAAATGATTGCTATCTGGATCTGGAACTTGGGAGTGGAACCTCCATTAGAGATAAAGATGAGGGACTCTGCAGTTGGTATTTGTAGCCACAGGTATGGATAAAATTGTCCAGACATGACGTGTAGGAGAATAAGTGAAAAGCCAAGGACAGAGCTAAGGAGTTGTTAGCATTGAGCAGGGGAGGAAAAGGAACAGCTGGAGAGGAGAGTCTGAGAAGGAGAGGCAGAGGGCCTGAAGAGAACCAGGAGAGGGAATTCTCAGGGGCATCAAGGAAGGACAGATTTGAAGAAAGGCAAACTGGTAAGCAGTGCAAAAGCAGCAGAAGAGTTAAAGTAAGTTCTGAACTGCAAGAACTGGATTTGGCCTGTAGGTGGGCATAAGAGAGTCTGTTGAATGTGTGTAACAAAATTTGTGGAGTCCAAGAAGCACAGGTTGAGAATTTCCCCTCTTGCAAGAAACCTTCCCTAAATCCACACCACTTGTTGACTCAGTGCATCAAAAACTTTGAATGACCTCCTCTCTGGGATGGAAGTCACCTTGTTGGTCATTTAACTCAGGTCTCATTGAACAGATGAGGAAATTAAGGCCCAGAAAAGTCATTACTTGTGTGAGGATAAGTGGCACACTTAAGCCCTTAATCCAGACTATTCTCACACGCGCATTGGTGCAGCTAGTTTACTCTCCTTTCCTATGTGTTCACATGTTGTTTATTTACACTCTGGTTGTCTTGTATTTCTGTAGTTTGTAGGTTTTGCTGTTTTGAAGGAATTTAGAGGATGGTAACTCCATCTCTACTATTTTATTACTTTCTTACTATTGATCTTTTGACTTCACCGGCTATTTTAAAGAATAAGCTATGATCTTAGACAGAAAGACCCTACAAAGCAACTCCCATAATTTAGGAGAAATGTCATGGAACAAACTGTTTCTTAGGAGCCCACTCAGCAGAGTGTCAGAACCTGACACTCCAGGCTGGTTTGTCTGTTCATATCCTTTTATTGCAGAAAATCAAGCTCTGGCCATCAAATACTTTTTTTCCTTCTATTTTTAATTTATTTTTTTAAAAATTTTTTTTTTCAACGTTTATTTATTTTTGGGACAGAGAGAGACAGAGCATGAACGGGGGAGGGGCAGAGAGAGAGGGAGACACAGAATCGGAAACAGGCTCTAGGCTCCGAGCCATCAGCCCAGAGCCTGACGCGGGGCTCGAACTCACGGACCGTGAGATCGTGACCTGGCTGAAGTCGGACGCTTAACCGACTGCGCCACCCAGGCGCCCCTTAATTTAAATTTTAGTTAACATACAGTGCAATATTGGTTTCAGGAGTAGAATTCAGTGACTCATCCGTTTTATACAACACCCAGTGCTCCTCACAACAAGTGCCCTTCTTAGTACCCATCACCTATCTCCCTCCATCAACCCTCAGTTAACCCTCAGTTCTCTATCATAAAGAATCTCTTGGGTTTATTTCCCTCTATTCTTTCCCCCGCCTTCTATGCCCATCTGTTTTGTTTCTTAAATCCGACTGAAATCATATAGTACTTGTCTTCCTCTGATTGACTTCACTTTGCAAGTACATTCTAGCTCCATGCATGTCATTGCAAAGGGCAAGATTTCATTCTTTTTGATTGCTGAGCAACATTCCACTGTATGTATGTACACCACATCTTTATCCATTCATCAGTCGATGGACATTTGGGCTCTCTCCATAGTTTGGCTATTACTGATAATGCTGCTATAACATTGGGGTGCATGTACCTCTTTGAATATGTATTTTTGTATCCTTTGGGTAAGCACCTAATAGTGTAATTGCTGGGTGGTAGAGCAGTTCTATTTTTAGTTTCTTGAGGTACCTTGATACTGTTCTCCAGAGTGGCTGCACCAGTTTGCATTCCCACCAACAGTGCAAGAGCGTTCCCCTTTCTCTGAATCCTCAGCAACACCTTTGTTTCCTGAGTTATTAATTTTAGCCATTCTGTCAGGTGTGAGGTGGTGTGTCATTGTGGTTTTGATTTTTATTTCCTTGATTATGAGTGATAATCTATTAGCTATCTGGATGTCTTTGGAAAAGTGTCTATTCATGTCTTCTGCCAATGTCTTAACTGGGTTTTTTGTTTTTTGGGTGTTGAGTTTGAGAAGATCTTTATAGAATTTGGATACTAACCCTTTATCAGATACGGTGTTTGCATATATCTTCTCCCATTCTGTTGGTTGCTTTTAGTTTTTTGATGGTTTCCTTCTCTGTGCAGAAGCTTTTTATCTTGAAGTCCCAGTAGTTCATGTTTGCTTTTGTTTCACCTGCCTTTAGTGACGTGTCTAGTAAGAAGTTGCTGTGGCCGAGGGGTGCCTGGGTGGCTGAGTTAGTTAGGCATCCGACTTCAGCTCAGGTCATGATCTCACGGTCCGTGGGTTCGAGCCCTGCGTCAGACTCTGTACTGTCTCCCTCTTTCTCTGCCCCTCCCATGCTCCTGCTGGGTTTCTCTCTCAAAAATAAACATTAAAAAAGTTGCTGGGCCAAGGTCAAAGAGGTTGCTGCCTGTGTTCTTCTCTAGAGTTTTTATGGTTTTTTATCTCACATTTGGGTCTTCCATCCATTTTGAATTTATTTTTGTGTATGGTGTAAGATAGTGGTCCAGGTTCATTCTGCATGTCACTGTCCAGTTTTCCCAACACCATTTTTTGAGGGGACCATATTTTTTTCAGTGGGTATTCTTTCCTGCTTTGTCAAAAATGAGTTGACCGTATAGTTATGGGTCCATTTCTGGGTTTTCTATTCTGTTCTATAAATCTACGTGCCTGTTTTTGTGCTAGTACCATACTATCCTGATGACTAGAACTTTGTAATATAGCTTGAAATCCAGGATCATGATGCCTCCAGTTTTTTTTTTTTTTTTCTTTGTCAGGATTGCTTTGACCATTTCAGGTCTTTTGTGGTTCTATACAAATTTGAGGATTGTTTGTTCGAGCTCTGAAAGAAATAGTGTTGGTGTTTTGATAGGGATTGCATTAAATTTATAGATGGTTTTGGGTAGTATAGACATTTATGACAATGTTTGCTCTTCTAATCCATGAGCATGGAATGCTTTTCCATTTCCTTGTGTCCTCTTCAATTTCTTTCATAAGTATTCTGTAGTTTTCAGAGTATAGATCTTTTACCCCTTTAGTTAGGTTTATTTGTAGGTATTTTAAGGTTTTTGGTGCAGTTGCAAATGGGATCAATTCCTTGACTTTTCTGCTGCTTCACTATTGGTGTATAGAAATGCAACAGATTCTGTATGTTGATTTTTATATCCTGCGACTTTGATGAATTCATGTATTCTAGCAATGGCCATCAAATGTTTTGATGTTTGATACAGGGGATCGTTTAGCAAAGCTTTGAGATTCTGTCTCCTCCCCAATACCATTATCTTGGCTGAATGGCATTGGGGACTGTGGGGAGGTTAGGAGAGGAGTGCCCAAATCACTTGGACTTTTGAGACTCAGAGCCTAGTGTATGAGAGAGCCTGGTGTCTGAGAAAGTTCATCTAGAGACCTCCTGGTCTTCCAGAAGCATTTATTCATTCATAACATTGTAGGTGAGTTTTTATGACTCCTATCTCAACCATTTTTATTTTCTTACACTTATTTCTATCTTTTCAGGCTCTCTTTTCTCTGTGTCTCATTCAGGTTTTTTTTCCTGCTTTTTAAAAACTTTAAGTTCAAGTTAGTTAACATACAGTGTAGTATTGGTTTCAAAAGTAGAACCCAGTGATTTGTCACTTAATGCAACACCGAGTGCTCATCCCAACAGGTGCCTTCCTTAATGCCCATCCCCCATTTAACCCATCCCCCTTACCCACCTCCCCTCTAGCAACCCTCAGTTTCTTTTCTCTATTTAAGAGTCTATAGGGGCGCCTGAGTGGCTCAGTCACTTGAACCACCGACTTTGGCTCAGGTCATGATCTCACGGTTTGTGAGTTGGAGCCCTGCATTGGGTGCTGACAGCTCAGAGCCTAGAGCCTGCTTTGGATTCTGTGTCTCCCTCTCTCTCTGCCCTTCCCCCACTCATGCTCTGTCTCTCTCTGTCTCAGACATAAATAAACATTAAAAAAATTTAAAAAAAGAGTCTCTTTGTGTCTTTGTCTAGCTATAGATCTGTTTATATAGCTCGTCTCTATACATCTTTTTCTGTCTGTTGTGGGGAAAATGCCCCCTGGATAAAACTCTTTGCAAAAACAGTGATACATTGCTGTTCAATAAATATTGTAATTGGGTGATCATGGAACTAATGTGATGGGACCATGGAACTGATGAGTGAATAAAGTATATAATAATCAATAACTTATCTTTTTAGCATCAACATTTTGATCAAGGACCTCCAAGTACCATGTGGTACTGACTCAAAATTAGCTAGAGAGACAGCTTCCCTGGAGCTCAGAGAAGTTTGACCCTGTAGGCCTACCAGTGGGTAGGTACCCCTCTAGAAGTTACTGTTTCTGAATCTGCACCATAGAAATCCCACTCACAGACTTGTGATGTGCATACTGGGAGAATGGTGAGCCCATCAGGAATTTGTGAAGTTATTTAGTGTAATGGACATTAAAAATTCTTAGCCTACCCAGCATCTAATCTCCCTTCATAGAAACATCTTGATTTCCTTTTGAGTCAAGACCTGGCCCCACTGTGATGCTTGGGGATAATACACATGTCAGCAAGCCACTATGGAAATGGGAAGGACCAGATACTTTGTCCCTCCTGGTATGACCAGGAGCCACACACATGGCCCAGGCTTAAGTAATTGGACACATCCTCCTGGGAGTTAGAAACAGTTGGAATTTCCTTATTCCAACAGCAGCTTCCTGACCAGTGCTCAGTTCCTGATTCTTCATTCTCTGGAGCTGACTTGGATCCTGCCAGTTTCTGGGCTCATTCTCCATCTTCTGATCAGTTCTGCAAGTCCTTTGTTTCCTTTGGCTGGAGTTAGTCTGCTTGGATTGCCATAACAAAATGCTAAAAATTGCATGACTTAAATTTATCTTCTTACAGTTCTAGAGGCTGGGAAGTCTAAGACCAAGGTTCTGTTGGGGTTTGGTTTTGGTGAGAACTTTCTTCCTGTCTTGTAGATGGTTGTTTTGGCTTCACATAGTCTTTCCTCTGTATATGCACACTGAGAATGCAAGCTTGCTCTCTGGTGTCTCTTCTTATAAAGACACGAATCCTGTTTAACCAGTGTTCTACCCACATGACCTCATTTAACCTAAATTCCTTCAAATACACACTGGGGACTAGGACTTAAACATACGAATTTTGGAGGACCAGAAACATTTTGTCTATAACATCAGGTAAAGTCTATTGTCTGGCTTAGAAATGAGGAACTTTAGCAGATATACCTAAACCTAAATTTGCTAGTCTTACTTTATCCTTCTGAAAAATCACTCCCCCCCCCCCCCCCCGCTTTTTTCCATCTTGCTCTGCCAGTCTGGCTTTATTCAGTTGGTTGAAATAGGTCTATTTAACAAAAAGTGAGGGCCTTTTGACAACATTAATTCCCCCTCCTACCTCTTTTCTGTGGTCTCATTGGCATTTTTTGAGCAAGGCTGTCAGTCAAGCAGGTGATTGGAGACTCTCTGATGTCATTCTCCACACTGATGTCAGACGCCAACCTTGGGGCTGGCTGAGTGGAAAAATGACCAGCTTGGCTCTTACAGTTATGGCTCCATGTTGCAAGAAGTTGGCAATTCTCTTCTTGCTTTTTTCTTTTTATTGCTTGTTCCACAGTCTGGGAAGCATACACAGCTGCCTGGCAGTTCTGCTCCTGAAGCTATGGCACTCACCATCAAAGGCTCTTACTCTGCTTGCTGCTCCAGATAGAAGAACAGTGACAAATAATAGTAAGCCATGCCCTTCCCCTAAGGGTCTCTGAGCTAGAAGTCTTGTACGGAACTTACCAGAGGAAATCTGCCTGAAACAGTCCCCAGTAGCACATAGTGCCACATGTTACCTTTATGTGCAAAGAGTTACCAACCAGAAAGGTGTATGTGAATATGGCTCTGGTAAAACTTTTGGTTAATGTTCATTTCATTTTTTATTCTGCCCCACTATCCCCCTTCACACCTGGAAATCACTCAGTATGAAGTAAACTACAGTAGTTTCCAGAACTCTGTGTGTGTGTGTGTGTGTGTGTGTGTGTGTGTGTATTTTCAACTGCAGATGTCCAGGAAACAGTAAACTCTTGTTTTGAAGCTTTTTAAAAATTGAGCTTTTGATTCCAAGCAATTGAAAATTGTTCCTGTTTATGCTTCTTATTGGTGATAGTTTAACTAGCTCGATTTTGTTTTCTCTGGATTATGTTTTTTTTTAAATTTTTTTTTTATGGTTTTCCTTTAGGAGTTTACCAGTCCTTGGAGCTCACTGGTAGCAGAGGAAAAAAGTGTCTAGAGAAATTGAATTTCTTTCATGTTCACAGAAAAGGTGGCCACTTGCCATTATAGGATAAACTCAGGGCATTTTTCCCAGGGGTTCATGGATTAGTAAAAATCTGAGAAATATTCATACCCTTTTTTTTCTTCTTTTTTCAAGGCTAGAATATATAGCCTCTACCTACACTTTGGAAAGTATCTATAAAATTAAATCAAGATAATCACTTACTTCTGGCATTTGTAATGGGATAATTATACTAATAATTCTTTACTCTTGTAACTTAGCAAAAGGGATGTTTTACTTTTGTGGTGCTTGGGAAAGCATGACTAATGGTCATTCAAGTGTAGATGGTTTATTCAAATGTCTAAATCCTTCTCTTACATTTACTGTAACAGGTACTTGTTACTATCCTTCAGTATTTTCAACAGTTCTTCCCATATCCATCAACTAAAATCACCCAAGCAGTTACTGAGAATTCACTGTGTGTACATTCCTGAGTTCTGGGATGAGGGTTGAAGAATTGGTATAATGAATAAAGGCTTTGCCAGGGTATATTTCTTACAGGAGAGTTGAGGCTTTATGTGGATTATGTGGAATAGATGGTGAGAAGTGGTAATTCTAGGCTGGAAGATAGCTGAGAAGAGATGTGCATGGAAAAGCCGGTTGGTAAGAAAACCAAATACTATTGGACAGGCACTTTGCTAAATGCCTTACCATGTCATGAAACATTTAATCTCTATTAATTTACAGTATGGGAGGTTTTGCCTTTATTTAAAACTGAAGTCATTTAAAGAGCATATATTGGAGTTGATAATGAAATTCTAGTCTACTTGACTCCAAAGAATGCAAATGAGCAAGACTTGCTTGGGGGAGCTTTCCCTGGCTGGAAGGGAGGTCCTCCATAGGGTGGAGTGAGAGATGAAGTTTGATACTTTGGCAGGGGGATAGTGAAGGCACATTTATACCTCCTAGTAAAGATAATCCAGAGCTCCTGTAGATCCTAGAGTTGAGGCAGTGACATGAAGGGAATGAGGGTAGGGGGTTACTGGCTGGGGATCTTGTGCCCCTTCACAGGTAACTGAGAACAGTTAGCATGAAACCTTAACATCGTGACTTTCATTCTTGCCCAGCTTGCTCTTAGCCATCTACATTCTAATTGGTCCTGCTCTCAGCAGTGAGACTTGGCTCTTCTAAGTATCATTTGGAGTACATTCCTTTCTTCTCTTGGAATAGTTCTGAGGACCTCAACAGTGTGCTTCCTAATTGCAAGCCCACTGTCTCTTCTTTTGTACCTTCTCCAGCCCAGCACCCATCTACCCTTCTGATGGCAAAACTCTTGTATTCTGCCAGAGTTTCTCTATTTTGTTAAATGGATTTGACCTTTCCTGTTAAGGTCCATCTTTCTAGATGGAATAAACTTGGTTTTGAGGGTCATTCTAACAGGTCTCTTGGTTTTTGTGATTAAAATAGAGGTATATTCACTAATATTTTTCATTAACTGTGTTTACATAAACTGATGTGTAAATTCAAGGGCAGTCAAGGGACTGTCTTGTTTAAGGCTTTGCCATCTCCCCAAAATGCCTGGTTAAATACTTTGTCTTTGATAGTCACCAGATTGTTGCCCAAGTAGGTATAGCACACTTCTTCACCTCTTTGGTTAGGTTTATTCCTAGGTATTTTATGTGTGTTTTGTTTTTTTGTTTTCTGGGTTTTTTTTTTTTTTTGGTGCAGTTATAAATGGGATTGATTCCTTGATTTCTTTTTGTTGCTTCATTATTGATGTATAGAAATGAAATCATTTTCTGTGCATTGATGTTATATCCTGCGACTTTGCTGAATTCATGGATCAGTTCTAGCTGTTTTTTGGCGGAATCTTTTGGGTTTTCCATATACAGTATCACGTCATCTGAGAAGAAAGTTTGACTTCCTCCTTTCCGATTTGGATGCCTTTTATTCCTTCGTGTTGTCTGATTGCTGAGGCTAAGACTTCCAATACTATGTTGAATAACAGAGTGGACGAGTGGCGAGAGTGGACATCTGTGTCTTGGTCCTGACCTTAGAGGGAAAGCTCTCAGTTTTTCCCCATTGAGGAGGATACTAGTGTTGGGTCTTTCATATATGGCTTTTAGGATCTAGTGGTATGCTCCTTCTATCCCTACTTTCTTGAGGGTTTTTATCAAGAAAGGATGCTGTATTTTGTCAAATGCTTTCTCTGCATCTATTGAGAGGATCATATGGTTCTTGTCCTTTCTTTTATTAATGTGATGTATCACATTAATTGTCTGGTGGATATTGAACCAGCCCTGCATCCCAGGTATAAATCCCACCTGATCATGGTGAATAATTATTTTAATGTATTGTTGTACCTGGTTGGCTAGTATCTTGTTGAAGATTTTTGCATCCATGTTCATCAGGGAAATTGGTCTATAGTTCTCCTTTTTAGTGGGGTCTTTGTCTGGTTTTGGAATGGAGGCAATGCTGGCTTATAGAAAGAGTTGGGAAGTTTTCCTTCCATTTCTATTTTTGGAATGGCTTCAAGAGAATAGGTGTTAACACTTCCTTAAATTTTGGTAGAATTCCCCTGGAAAGCCATCTGGCCCTGGACTCTTGTTTTTTTTGGGGGGGAGATTTTTGATTACTGGTTCGATTTCTTTACCGGTTTTGGGTCTGTTCAAGTTTTTCTATTGCTTCCTGTTTCAGTTGTGGTAGTTGATATGTTTCTAGGAATTCATCCATTTCTTCCAGCTTGTCCAATTTGTTGGAATATAATTGCTTGTAACTCTTATTGTTTGTATTTCTGCAGTATTGTTTGTGATCTCTCCTCTTTCATTCATGCTTTTATCTATTTTGGTCCTATTTTCTTTTTGATGAGTCTGTCTAGGGGTTTGTCAATTTTGTTAATTCTTTCAAGAACCAGCTCTTGTTTTCATTTATCTGTTCTGTTTTTATTGATTTTGATATTGTTGATTTCTGCACTAATTTTTTTAAATTTTTTTATTTTTTCAAATTTACATCTAAATTAGTTAGCATATAGTGCAACAATGATTTCAGGAGTAGATTCCTTAGTGCCCCTTACCCATTTAGCTCATCCCCCCCTCCCACAATCTCTCCAGTAACCCTCAGTTTGTTCTCCGTATTTATGAGTATCTTATGTTTTATCTCCCTCCCTGTTTTTATGTTGTTTTTGTTTCCCTTCCCTTATGCTCATCAGTTTTGTCTCTTAAAGTCCTCATAGGAATGAAGTCATATGATTTTTGTCTTTCTCTGACTAATTTTGCTTAGCATAATACCCTCCAGTTCCATCCACATAGTTGCAAATGGCAAGATTTCATTCTTTTTGGTTGCCGAGCAATACTCCATTGTGTGTGTGTGTGTGTGTGTGTGTGTGTGTGTGTGTGTACCACATCTTCTTTATCCATTAATCTATCAATGGACATTTAGGCTCTTTCCATACTTGGGCTATTGTTGATAGTTCTGCTATAAACATGGGGGTGCATGTGTCCCTTTGAAACACCACACCTGTATCCCTTGGATAAATGCCTAGTAGTGCAACTCCTGGGTCGTAGGGTAGTTCTATTTTAAGTTTTTGAGGAACCTCCATACTGTTTTCCAGAGTGGCTGCACCAGCTTGTCTTCCCACCAACAATGCAATAGAGATACTCTTTCTCTGTGTCCTCGCCAACATCTGTTGTTGCCTGAGATGTTAATGTTAGCCATTCTGACAGGTGTAAGGTGGTATCTCATTGTGGTTTTAATTTGTATTTCCCTGATGATGAGTGATGTTGAGCATTTTTTCATGTGTCAGTTGGCCATCTGGATGTCTTCTTTGGAGAAGTGTCTATTCATGTCTTTTGCCCATTTCTTCACTGGATTATTTGTGTTTTGGGTGTTGAGTTTGATAAGTTATTTATAGATTATGGATACTAACCCTTTATCTGATATGTTACTTGCAAATATCTTCTCCCATTCTGTTAGTTGCCTTTTAGGTTTGCTGATTGTTTCCTTCCCTGTGCAGAAGCTTTTTATTTTGATGAGGTCCCAGTAGTTCATTTTTGCTTTTGTTTCCCTTGCCTCCGGAGACGTGTTGAGTAAGAAGTTGCTACGGCCAAGATCAGAGAGGTTTTTGCCTGCTTTCTCCTCGAGGATTTTGATGGCTTCCTGTCTTAAATTTAGGTCTTTGATCCATTTTTGAGTTTATTTTTGTGTATGGTGTAAGAAAGTGATCCAGGTTTATTCTTACATGTCGCTGTCCATTTTTCCCAGCACCACTTGCTGAAGAGACTGTCTTTATTCCATTGGATATTCTTTCCTGCTTTGTCAAAGATTAGTTGGCCATACGTTTGTGGGCTTATTTCTGGGTTGTCTATTCTGTTCCATTGATCTGAGTGTCTGTTCTTGCGCCAGTACCATACTGTCTTGATGATTACAGCTTTGTAGTATGGCTTGAAGTCTGGGATTGTGATGCCTCCTGCCTTGGTTTTCTTTTTCAAGATTGCTTTGGCTATTCGGGGTCTTTTCTGGTTCTGTACAAATTTTAGGATTCTTTGTTCTAGCTCTGTGAAGAATGCTGGTGTTATTTTGATAGAGATTGCATTGAATATGTAGATTGCTTTGGGAAGTATTGACATTTTAACAATATTTGTTCTGCTAATCCATGAGCATGGAATATGTTTCCATTTTTTGGTGTCTTCTTCAATTTCTTTCATAAGCTTTCTGTAGTTTTCAGTGTATAGATTTTTCACCCCTTTGGTTAGATTTATTACTAGATATTTTATGGTTTTTGGTGCAACTGTAAATGGGATCGATTCCTTAATTTCTCTTTCTGTCACTTCATCGTTGGTGTATAGGAATGCAACCGATATCTGTGCGTTGATTCTATATCGTGCAACTTTGGTCAATTCATGAATCAATTCTAGTAGTTTTTTTGTGGAATCTTTTGGATTTTCCATATAGAGTATCATGTCATCTCCGAAGAGTGAAAGTTTGACCTCCTCCTGGCCAATTTGGATGCCTTTTATTTCTTTGTGTTGTCTGATTGTAGAGGCTAAGACTTCCAATATTACGTTGAATAACAGTGGCGAGAGTGGACGTCCGTGTCTTGTTCCTGACCTTAGGGGGAAAGCTCTCAGTTTTCCCCACTGAGGATGATATTAGCATTGGGTCGTTCATATATGGCTTTTATGATCTCAAGATATGTTCCTTCTATCCCTACTTTCTTGAGGGTTTTTATCAAGAAAGGATGGTGTATTTTGCCAAATGCTTTCTCTGCATCTGTTGAGAGGATTATATGGTTCTTGTCCTTTCTTTTGTTGATGTGATGAATACGTTAATTGTTTTGTGGATACTGAGCCAGCCCTGTATCCCAGGTATAAATCCCACTTGGTTGTGGTGAATAATTTTTTAAATATATTGTTGGATCCGGTTGGCTAATATCTTGTTGAGGATTTTTGCGTCTGTGTTCATCAGGGAAATTGGTCTATAGTTCTCCTTTTTTAGTGGGGTCTCTGTCTGGTTTTGGAATCAAGGTAATGCTGACCTCCTAGAAAGAGTTGGGAAGTTTTCCTTCTATTTCTCTTTTTTGGAACAGCTTCAAGAGAATAGGTGTTAACTCTTCCTTAAATGTTTGGTAGAATTCCCCTGGAAAACCATTTGGCCCTGGACTCTTGTTTTTTGGCAGGTTTTTGATTACTAATTCGATTTCCCTACAGTTATGGGTCTGTTCAAATTTTCTATTTCTTCCTGTTTCAGATTTGGTAGTGTATGTTTCTAGGAATTTGTCCATTTATTCCAGATTTCCCATTTTATTGGCATATAATTGCTCTTAATATTCTCTTATTTTTATTTCTGCTGTGTTGGTTGTGATCTCTCCTCTTTAATTCTTGATTTTATTTATTTGGTCCTTTCCTTTTTTTTTTTTTTTTTTTTTGATCAAACTGGCTAGTGGTGTATTAATTTTGTTAATTCCTTCAAAGAACCAGCTTCTGGTTTCATTGATCTGTTCTACTGTTTTTTTGGATTCAATAGCATTAATTTTTGCTCTAATATATTTTTTAATTTTTTAAATGTTTTTATTTATTTTTGAGACGGAGGGAGACAGAGCATGAGCAGGGGAGGGGCAGAGAGACAGAGAGGGAGACATGGAATCTGAAGCAGACTCCAGGCTCTGAGCTGTCAGCACAGAGCCCAATGTGGGGCTTGAACTCATGGACTGTGAGATCATGACCTGAGCTGAAGTCGGACGCTTAACTGACTGAGCCACCCAGGTGCCCCATCTGCTCTAATCTTTATTATTTCCTGTCTTCTGCTGGTTTTGGGTTTCATTTGCTGTTCTTTTTCCAGCTCCTTAAGGCGTAAGGTTAGGTTGTGTATCTGCAATCTTCCTTCTTTAGGAAGGCCTGGATTGCTATATACTTTCCTCTTATGATCACCTTTGCTACATCCCAGAGGATTTGGGTTATGGTGTAATGATTTTCATTGGCTTCCATATACTTTTTAATTTCCTTTTTAACTTCTTGGTTAGTCCATTCATTCTTTAGTAGGATATTCTTTAGTCTCCAAGACTGTTTTTACCTTTCCAAATTTTTTCTTGTGATTGATTTCGAGTTTCATAGCGTTGTGGTCTGAAAATATGCACGGTATGATCTCGAACTTTTTGTACTTACTTAGGGCTGATTTGTGTCCCAGTATATGGTCTATTCTGGAGAACGTTCTATGTGCACTGGAGAAGAATGTATATTCTGCTGCTTTAGGATGAAATGTTCTGAATATATTTCTTAAGGCCATCTGGTCCAGTGTGTCATCCAAAGCCATTGTTTCCTTGTTGATTTTTTGATTAGATGATCTGTCCATTGCTGTGAGTGGAGTGTTGAAGTCTCCTATTAAGGTATTACTATTGATGAGTTTGTGATTAATTGATTTATATATTTTGGTGCACTCACATTTGGCACATAAATGTTTAGAATTGTTAGGTCTTCTTGGTGGATAGACCCCTCGATTATGATATAATGCCCTTCTGCATCTCTTGATACAGTCTTTATTTTAAAGTCTAGATTGCCTGACACAAGTATGGCTGCTCCACTTTCTTTTGTTGACCATTAGTATGATAGCTGGTTCTCCATCCCCTTATTTTCACTCTGAAGGTGTCTTTATGTCTAAAGTGGGTCTCTTGTAAACAGCATATAGATTGATCTTGTTTTCTTATCCATTCTATTACCCTATGTCTTTTGATTGGCGCATTGAATCCATTGATGTTTAGAGTGAGTACTGAAAGGTATGAATTTACTGCCATTATGATGCTTGGAGAGTTGGAGTTTCTGGTGGTGTTCTCTGGTCCTTTCTAGTCTTTGCTGCTTTTGGTCAGTGGTTTTTTTTTTTTTTTTTTTTTTGGTCTTACCTCCCCTCAGAGAGTCCTCTTTAAAATTTCTTGCAGGGCTGGTTTAGTGGTCACGAACTCCTTTAATTTTTGTTTGTCTGGGAAACTTTTAATCTATTTTCAATGACAGCCTTGCTGGATAAAGAATTCTTGGCCGCATGTTTTTCTGATTCAGCACATTGAATATATCCTGCCACTCCTACCTGGCCTGCCAAGTTTTTGTGGATAGGTCTGCTGCAAACCTGATCTGTCTTCCCTTGTAGGTTAGGGACTTTTTTCCCTTGCTGCTTTCATGATTCTCTCCTTGCCTGAGTATTTTGTGAATTTGACTATGATATGTCTTGTTGATGGTCGGTTTTTGTTGAATCTACTGGGGGTCCTCTGTGCTTCCTGGATTTTGATGTCTGTGTCTTTCCCCAGGTTAGGAAATTTTTCTGCTGTGATTTGCTCATATAACCCTTCTACCCCTATTTCTCTCTTCTTCTTCTGGGACCCCTATGATTCTGATGTTGTTCCTTTTTAATGGGTCACTGATTTCTCTAATTCTTAAATCATGCTCTTTTGCCTTGGTCTCCCTCTTTTTTTCTGCTTCATTATTCTCTATGATTTTGTCCTCTATATCACTGATTCTGTTCTGCCTCATCCATCCTTGCTGTCGTGGCATCCATCCGTGATTGCAGCTCAGTTTTAGCATTTTTAATTTTCATTCTGACTAGTTTTTACTTCATTTATCTCTGTAGAAAGGGATTCTAATCTATTTTTGACTCCAGCTAGTATTTTTATTATCGTGATCTAAATTCTGGTTCAGACATCTTGCTTGTATCTGTGTTGGTTAAATCCCTGGCTGTCGTTTCTTTGTGCTCTGTCTTTTGGGGTGAATTCCTTCATTTTGTCATTTTAAAGGGAGAAAAGGAATTAATGAGGTAGAAAAATTAAAATTAAAATATTAAAATTAAAAAATTAAACACACACGCAAAATTGAATAAATGATGCTAGATCCTAGGTGTGTTTTGGTCTGGGTGTTGAAAGTGGTTTGACAGATTAGAGAAAAAAGGGAGGTGGGAAAATGAAATCGTTTGAGAATTTGAAAAAATGAATACACTAAAGTGGACTAAAATGAGATGATGGGAGTAAATAGAATTTGAAAAAAATTGCACAAAAGTAAAGAAAAATATTAAAGTAGAAAAAAGTAGAAAAAAATTAAAAATATTTTTAATAAAGATTAAAAATAAAAATTTTTCTCTTTCTGCAAGAAAAAGAAAAGAAAAAAAATCGTTTGAAAATTTGAAAAAGTGAATACACTGAAGTTGACTAAAATAAAATGATGGAAGTAAAATAGAATTTGAAAAAATTTATGCAAAAGTAAAAAAATATAGTAAAAAAAATAAAAATATTTTTAATAAAAATTGAAAATAAAAATAAATTTTTTCTTTCTGTATTCAAGAAAAAGAAAAGTGATAAAGAGAAAAAATAAGAAAGAAAATTGAACAGATGGACCTGCTAACAGATTGAAATAGGACTAAAATTACTTTGTTTTTCCCCAGAAGTCAGACTATGAACTGCTTTATAGTCCATAAACTAAGCAGGCGGAGAGACTTGTGTTCTTGTAGAGCCAGGTTGGCCCAGTTGGGCGGGGCTCAGTGTAATGGCTCCGTTGTCCACTAGATGGCGCTGCTAGCCTACTGGGGTGGAGTGTTGTTGAGCTCGCAGGTGCATTTGAGCATGCACGGAGTGGTGAAAATGGCATCACCCAGTACCCAGTCTCTAATATCGGAGCTCTGTTCTCCCGGATCAGCAGTTGTGCACCTGTGCTCTGTCTTTAGCTTATGTCCACTCCCCGCTTTTTCACTGTCTGTGACCAGGCCCCAGGCAGTACCTCTCTCCCGAGTTTTGTCTCAGATGTGGCTGTTTTCCCCGGCCCTTTACTTCTGAAGGACTGCCGCTTTGACCTGTTCCGCCCCTCTGCGGGAGGGTCTCAATGAGCAACGGCTGAATGTTGGCTGTACCCAGGAACGCTTGCTGGACCCTGCTGCTGCTGGTGTCCCGAGATCGCGGCCAGGTGCCAGCCCACCCCAGAAAAAGTTCGTGAGATAGTGTAGCAGCACCTTTTCAGAGATTATGGAAAATCACAACACACATCTGGCACCGGACTTCACCCTTAACGACCTTGTTCCAGCACCCGGAAATGTGGCAGTTCTCTGGGGTCTGCTGGGACCAGGTGGTTTCAACAGTCTCTACCAAATGTCCTTCCAGCAGTGGAACCGCTTTCCCCTGTGTGGCCCAAGAACCTCCCGGACCCCACTCTGCTCCTGGGGATTCGCCCTTCCCACCAGAACACCACCTGGTATGGAGCTGTGGAGTTGCAGACTTTGTGCTCCCCTTGTTTACAGTCTTAATGGAATTTAAACCCTCTCCTTTCTCCTTTCTCCCTTTTTAGTTTAGTCCCTGTGGCTGTTTCCAATTTTCCACTTTTTCTCCAGCTGTTTTTGGGGAGGGGTGCTTTTCCCATATTCTTCCCCCTGCCCCAGCCTCTCTCTGCCTGCAAAAGCACCTCCCTTCCCGTGGCTTCTCGCTCCCCAAGTTCACCTCTCCGCACTGCATACCTGCTGAACTCTGTGGTTCATGTTGTGCAGATTGTGTTAATCCTCCAATCAGGTTTCTAGGTGTGCAGGATGGTTTGGTGTTAGTCTGGCTGTATTTTATGGACACGAGACACAAAAAACTTCGATGCTCTTCCACCATCTTGGCCCCACCCTCCCCAAGACCGATTTCTGCACTAATTTTTATTATTTACCTTCTTCTGCTGGTTTCGAGATTTATTTGCTGTTCTTTCTCCAGCTCTTCAAGGTGTAAGGTCAGGTTGTGTATCTGAGACCTTTCTTCTTTCTTCTTATGACTGCCTTTGCTGCATCCCAGGGGTTTTGGGCTGTGGTGTTATCATTTTCATTGGCTTCCATGTACTTTTTAATTTCCTCTTTAATTTCTTGGTTAACCCATTCATTCTTTAGTAGGATGTTCTTTAATCTCCAAGTATTTGTGGTCTTTCCAAATCTTTTCTTGGGGTTGATCTTGAGTTTCATAGTGTTGTAGTCTGAAAATAAGCAAGGTATGATCTCGATTTTTTGTACTTGTTGAGGGCTGATTTGTGACCCAGTATGTGATCTAGTCTGGAGAATGTTCCATGTGACCTTGAGAAGAATGTGTATTCTGCTGCTTTAGGATGAAATGTTCTGAATATATCTGTTAAGTCCGTCCAGTCCAGTGTGTCATTCAAAGCCATTGTTTCCTTGTTGATTTTCTGCTTTGGTGATCTATTGCAGTAAATGGGGTGTTGAAGTCCCCTACTATTATGGTAGTGATATCAATGAGTTTGTTTGTGATTAATTGATTATATATTTGGGTGCTTTCATATTGGGGGCATAAATATTTACAATTGTTAGATCTTCTTGGTGGATAGACCCCTTATTAAGATAGAATTCCCTTCTTTATCTCTTGTTATAGTCTTTATTTTAAAATCTAGAACCACAGTAGATGGTTCTCCATACCCTTACTTTCGATTTACAGGTGTTTAGGTCTAAAACGAGTCTCTTGTAAGCAGCATATAGATGGGTCTTGTTTTCTTACCCATTCTGATAAGTATAGCACACTTCTTAAACTTTTTCCTTCTGGTGAAAATTCTTGGCTGATAGTGGCTTCATTTTCTTTAGGCCTTAATGATTATTTTTGGTTCTTGGGCCTTCTCACTCCTCTTAGCATGTATGCTTAATACTACAGGTAGGTCAAGAGAAGCCTGCTGGAAATGAGGTTAGTGATTCTGCCTTATGTGGAGGTGGGGTACAGGGAAAGGAATAATAAAAAGAAATCCAAACCTCCTAATTCTCTTTTCTCTTGTACCCCCTTTGCAGCCCCAAAGCTCTCCTAGAGGGATCCTAGCTGCACTGCCCTCTGGAAACCCCATAGGGACATACACAGCTCAGCAACATGTCCTGCTGGGGTACCCAGCATAGTGTCTGGACAGCTGCCTGATTAGGCCAGAGAGGAGCCCTTTACTTGTCTCCTGGTACCTACATTATTCCCTTGCCTGTGAGTGGCCAGCCAGGATGCCTCTGCCTTATTAAGCCAGGTACTTAATATTGAGCTTATCCCTGCACATGCTTCTCACTTTAGATTAGTGTAACCATCTCTAGTTGACACAGGAATTGGCCTCTTTATGCACAATTGGATGTGTGTTCTTTAGGCACAGTGACAAACAAATTTCTTTGATTATTTTATGTTGATTATTATGTCAACCAGTCCTCTTTTTTGGTTAAAGCATATAACAATATTTATGGCTACTCTATATTTCATACTTTGATAGGGCGCCTGGTTGGCTTGGTCGGTTAAGCGTCCGACTTCGGCTCAGGTCATGATCTCACGGTCCGTGAGTTCAAGCCCTGAGTCGGGCTCTGTGCTGACAGCTCAGAGCCTGGAGCCTGCTTTGGATTCTGTGTCTTCCTCTTTCTCTGCCCCTCCCCCACCTATGTGCACGTGCTCTCTCTCTCTCTCTCTCTCTCATTCAAAAATAAACATTAAAAGATTTAATATTTTATAGTTAGAGATGCTAAAATAGTTAAAACTTAGCTAAGTGAGTCTCCTGTAATATCTCCTAGTTAGGAGGTATTCCTCCAGGAAGCTATTAAAATACTTAGTGAATCCTTTCTTGACTCAGGAGAGTTGATCTTTCACTGGGTTCTGTTCTCCAGATGAACTTGCTTCAATCATGGTCTTTCCTCTTCTTCCCAGAGCCCTAACTGAGCTTGCCAGTGGCTCACCCTTACTGAGAATGGTTTGATTATTGATATGTGTGTTTCTGAGAACCTATAACTGCTTCCTATCACTCTGTGAAGGAAGTGATAGCCTCTTTGGCTATCTTCTTCTTCTAGTCTCTTCTCATTCTTGTCTAACAGAATTAGTTGACAGGGTTTCAATCAAAAAAAGAAGAAAAGGTTTGTGCCTAATGTTTCTGGAGGTTAGTTCCCTTAGGTGTGGGCTGTTCTGGAGTATAAGAACATGAGGTTCAAGATTCTATCTGTTTAGGCTTTTTATGCAGCAACTAGCAGTTAACTATAAACATGCTTGGAGACCTAGCTCCAGGCTTACCTTTTAGATAGATCCCTTTAAGTCCGACCTTGGTCATGGAGTGCCCTGCCATTGTTTGCATTCATAGTGCGTATTTGTATAGTGTTCTTGGCGACTCTTCTTATTCTGATATCTCTAAGCTAAATCTCACACAGCTATTGAACTTCCATTTTTAAATTGCACTGTAACTTGCACATATCATTTTAAATTTCCTATCGATTAAATCTTACTTAATTTTTACATGTGTGTATAGCCATGTAATGACTACTCAGGTTATTTCCAACACTCCAGAAAATTGCCTTGTGCCCACTGGTAATATCTCTGTCAAAGTAGCCACTATTTAGACTTTTATCACCATAGATGCACATCAACTATTTTTAAACATACATATAGAATTCTATAGAGTACAGCTTCTGCTCGACATTATATCTGATATTCCTCCATGTTGTTGAAAGTTGGTATTTTTTTTTCTTATTGCTGTCATATCTTATATAAATAGATCATGATCTATTATTCCACTATTGATGAATATTTTGGTTTCCAGTATTGGGCTACTATGACAAAGCTGCTAATGACATTCTTATTCAGGTCTTTTAATGTTCAAACCCACTCATTTTTGTTGGAGATATACTTAGGAGTCATAGGCATACGTGTGTTTGGCTTCAGTAGGAACTTCTAAACCAAAATGTGTTGTACCCAGTTACATGCTTACCACCTGTGTAGGAGAGTTTCAGTCCATGTAACTTTCATATCTTGTCTCCCTGACATGACTTGACAGGACAGTGTGCAACCAGGCTCATATATTTTGTATTAGACATGGGGCCTGTACAGAGACTGTGGGTGGTAGGAGTGTGATAAGCCTCAAAAGACTGAACAACATGAAGCTCACACTGACCAGATCTCTACATTGCAAAAAGACTACTATAAACTGCAGGAAAATCAAGATCATTTAGATCCCGAGAAAGGGAACAGTATGACTCAAAACTTCCATGCACTGTTTGAAAATCTTACCGCAGTCCTTACGATTTAATGTCAGGATATTACCCAAGGTGAACTGAACGACTGTTTGTAGACAACGCAGCCAAAAAGCCTGTTTAAATAATAGTCTTCTGCAAACAGCGATCTTTTTTATTTGAGAATAATAAAATGGTTTTGTCATCTTAGATGATCTAACATTTTCTAGGAAATAACTGTAGCTCTTTGTTCTAAGCTCTCCTGTAGGTTCAGGCAAGGGTCTGAAATAACTTCTAGCTAGTTAATGACCATGGATGGGACACTCCTTGCAGAGACTGATGCATGATGTAGTAGAAAGCACATGATTTGGGTTTAAAATCTCACCTTTGATAAACCCTCGCTATGTGACCATGACCAAGGGTTTGTCTTTCTGGGTTTGTTTGCTCATCTTGGTGAGGACCATGTCTACCTGTCTTTGGGTTGAGAAGATGGTGATTGTGAATATGCACCTCTGGAGATGGCACATAGATGAGGCCTTAAAAAAATGTCAGCCTCTCTTCAGTTTTTTTTTTTTTTTACTAATTTTTTTTTAGCTTTATTAAGCTAGAATTGACCTATAACATCATGTAAGTTTAAGGTGTACAACGTGTTGATTGGATATGCTTATATGCTACACATGTTTTCATCAGTAATGCTAGCAGACCTGTTATCACATCACATAATCACCATTTTTTTTTTTTGTGGTGAGAACATTTAAGACCTACTCACTTAGCAACTTTCAAGTGTATAATACAGTATTATTAACTATAATCACCATGCTGTGCATTAGGTCCCCAGAACTTATTTCATACTTGGAAGTTTGTACTCTTTGGCCAACACTGCCCTCCTCTAGCCCCTGGTAACTACTAACTCTATTCTGTTTCTAGGAGTTGGACTTTTCAAGATTCCATACATAAGTGATATTGCAATGGTATTTGTCTTTCTGTATCTGACTTATTTCATTTAGCACGATGTTCTCAAGGTCCGTTCATGTTGCAAATGATAGGATTTCCTTCTTCATGGCTGAGTAGAATACCATTGTTAATATATACCACATTTTCTTTATCCATTCATCTATTGACAATTAGGTTGTTTGTGTTCTTTGGCTATTGTGAATAATGTAGTGAACATGGGGGTGCAGATATCTCTTTGGGATCCTGTTTTCATTTCCAAGAAGTGGGATCATATGGTAGTCCTATTTTTAATTTTCTGAGGGACCTGTGTACTATTTTCCATAATGACTTCCCTTCAATTCCTTGGTGATAGTGATGGTTGATGTTAGCATTGGTTTAGAGTCTGACCTGAATGGGAACCTGGAACCTGGCTTTGACATGAACTACCTGTTTGATTTGGACAAATTACTTAACCCTACTAAGCCTCAGGTTCTTCATTTGTAAGAAGATATTTCCTACTTTATAGTGTTGCAGTGGGATTAAATGAGCAAAGTAGACTTCTTAGTTATATGTAAAGCCACCTACTTAGAGGCTGATGCATAATAGTAGTTTGATATCTTTGTTTTCCTATTCTAGGATTTCTCCAACACAAGAATTGTGACTCTTAAGGTTTTGAATTTCCCAAGAATCTTAGCATAAAAGGTCCAAGTTGCAAGGTGTTCAGTGATATGAAAGACTTGCAGTTATCTGTTTATCTATAATCAGAATATGCAAATCTTGAGCTTTTGGGGCAGAAACTAAGTTTTCTAATTGAGTAAAAGAATGGTACTACTAAACGGTTTCAGTTTTATGAATAATCATGTAGTAGGTAGTATATAATCAGCTTTTCAGTTTGTATTTGTTGTATAGGTTTAACCCTTTCCCTCACCTCCCAAAAATAATTGAGAAACACTGCCTGTGAACCCAACTTCCACAGCAGTCAAGGTGGATGTACACTGAAGTTCAAAGGATAGCCTGTTTTCAGGTGGAGACTTTTATTCTTTATTTTTAATTTTATTTAAATCCAAGTTAGTTAACATATAATATAATAATGGTTTCAGGAGTAGAATTTAGTGATTTATCACTGACATATAACACCCAGTGCTCATCTGAATAAGTGCCCTCCTTAATTCCCATCACCCATCCGGTGAAGACTTGTAGATCAGTGGTTCTCATTGGGGACATTTCTGAAATCTCGGAGTGGGGTATTAATGTGCAGCACAGAGCCCAAGGATGCAGTGTCCCCATAATATGTGGAATTGCCTCACATATAAAAAAATATCCTATCTCCTGCATTTTTGAATGTCTTCATCTTCAAGGTTAATCCCTCATTTTCCTTATTGCCTTCAGATATGAAGTTGCCAAAGGTAAGTGTATATTATAATATAATTTAGTATGCACCAGTAACTTCTCTTTCATTTTCTTATCCTCATACAGAATGGTTTCTGATGTGTTCTCAAAAGCAAACATTCATAAAGAGCAAATATATGTGTCAGATCATTTCATTGTTTTCTGCTACTGTAATCCTGCACAAGCATTTACATGTTGAAACACAAATCATTTTATCTATTATAGTTAAGGTAGTACGTATAAACAGTTTCAGAGATGGATACATGTGTAGGTTAGGATTTTTCAAGGCCATTTCAGAATTGTACAGTGATGAGACGGATAGGTTGGATCCCTTCTCCAGAAGTCCTTTGGAGAATTTTTTTTTTTTTTTTTTTTTTTTTACTTTAATGAGCTTTCCAGTTCTATGCCTCTCCAGTGCAACATTCCTACATTACAGATAAGTCACACTTAGGTTTGGAGGAAAAAAAAAAAGGTGGAGAGTCTTTGCACTGTGCCCTGATTATTCTCCTGTTGTGTACTTACGATTCTTCTAGGTGTCAGGACATTTTTCTATTAAAGGGCAGAGGCACCTAACTGCCAGAAGGACTGACCCTACCTTGTCTTCATTTCTACCCCCTAACACCTTCTTGTTCAGATGCCTTAAGCCATACACCTGCCTCTTTGGAGACTTTGCTTCTCTCCTCCTTATCTTCTTATCTGCCTAGGATTTTTGCCCCATCTTCTGCTGGATCTAAGGCATTCCCTCCACTTACGGCTCTTTTCTTTGTTGTTCCTTTTACTCCCTCCTGCCCTCTTACCTGCTTGTCTGGTAAACATATGAAGGGATATGGTATTTATGAGCAGATCCCAACTGAGTAGGAAAGAGTCTTAGGCTCAGGAAGCCACATGGCAGAGCATAGCCTAGAGGCACAGCTACCAGAACAAATCATGCTAAGCAGAGATTCCCTTCTTTGGTGCCATTTTGCTCAAAAGGCAGAACTAGTCCAAGATAAGGGTAGTATCAATTCTGGGCATCAAAGAAGGCTCTCCTTTTGAAGCTTTGGGATTCTTTCAACAGTCTGATTTCTTTGTATCCTGTTGAGCTGAGTAGAAACAAAGAATCTTATGTCCTGTTTTCTTGCTAGGGGTGAGTGTAATGTATGAACTAATCCTAATGTAGAGATGATGTAGTGGTTAGAATGCAGGCTCTGGGATCACGTCCTTCACTTGATACTCCCTAGCTATGTCATCTTGGGCAAGTTACAAACTTCTCTGTGCCTCAGTTCCCTCATATTTATATAATGGAGATGATAAAAATGCTTACCTCAGGGTAGTATGTAAAGGCTGACTTTTGTCTGTCGTATGGTAGGAATTTCTCCTGTCCAAGTATTAACTAGGCCTGACTCTGCTTAGATCTGAGATCAGATGAGATTGGGCATGTTCAGGGTGGTATGGCCATAGACTGGTAGGAATTTCTAGGTTATAAGTATGTAATTGTAATTTGTGAAGTAGTTTCACTTCCCCTGACCCTCGACAGAGGCCTCATATTTGTCATTAATTTTACAACCTAAGTTCAAGAATAAGTGTTAGTTATACATTTTATTGTGTTGCTAGGTTTTGAAAGATAAGATTAAATTTGTGGCACATTCAGATTCTTATAATGAGTTACTTTATAATGGAAGTCTACAACACTGGCTTTCCCAAGATTTTTACTCCATAGAGCACTATTTTTGCAAAAATGTTCTCCAGAAAAATTTTCTGGTTTGCAGCATGTAAAATGTCACTCTTGGAGACCCATGACCTACACCAGCATGTCAAAGGCTTGTACAAAAGCTTGTCAAAGTACTGTAAAGAAACTTGTTTAATTAAAAAAAAAAAAGTATTATTTAATAGTTTTCCTAGAAAATGGAGCCTGAGCCAAAGTTTGCATCCTAAGGATTTATCAGAGGTGCAATCCTAGGGCAGTAAGAGTGAAGCAAAAAGGGAAGTGACACAGGGAAAGCAGATGCTAGACTACCTGTGTTACCCAGGTAGTCACAGCTTCATTAGTGGGAGCACCTTATGACTACACCAGGCAAGGGCTGTGTCTTTCAGAGCGGCTGTGTGGAACTGCCACACCTTGGAATCATCTGGAGTCCTTTCCCACTGAAGTTTACCCATGAAGTGTTAAAGCCACTGCACTTAGGGGTTGTGTTACCTGGCCTTTTTGGACAGTTTCTGGGCTAGGTAGATCTTTTGCTCTGCAACATGGCCTTGGATCCCTGTTAGATCTGACCACCAGAGCCCCTATGGACCCTCTGCAGAGGACACAGTGATGGCTTTGTTAAAGCCTTGTCCTCACTCCAGGGGAGGCTGAGATAGCCTGTGGTGCAGTGCTAGGGGATGAGGTCATGGTGCCTGATGGCTTGAAAGAGTATGAGGACAAGCAAATCTGGAAGACATATAAAGTGGCCCTGCATTCCTATCTGGGTACAAACTTGGCCGGTATAAATCTCACTTCTTCTCCTCCCCCCTTTTAAAATTATGTTATTTCCTAAAACTTACCTCCTGAGGCATAGATTATGGAGCTGAATTCAAGAACTGTTTATAATGTGGTAGAGAATTAATAAGACTGAATTGCATAGCTTTTGTGAAGATGTTTCTAGATACAGTGATATTTAGAATTGTAGAGCCCTGTGTTTTAGTTAAGATGGCCCATTTTAAATTTGGGCCAACAGTCACACTGAGTTAGAATCCTAATTCATTGTATACAGTATTTCTTTGCAAATAGATGATCCCAAGTAATACACTTAGGAGCAGTTGTGTTTCCTCGTAGTGTCTGTTTCCTCTTTTTCTGCAACCCTCAGTTTGTCATTTATCTTCTGACTTTGCTTTTGATTTTTTTAAAAAAAACCTGTAGATATTTAAAAATTAAGCCTTTTAATAACACTTTTTTAAATCTTGAGACTATTTGAGAAAAATTTAAAAACTGTACAGAGAATTCCCATATATCCTTCACCTAGAGACCCTAATCAAGGTTTGCCAGTTATCTCCGTGATCTCTATAGCAAGAGGACTGAGGTCTGAATCATGTGTGCTTTTTAATTTTTTAAATTTTAAAGCAAGAGAGAGGGGAGAGGGGCAAAGAGAGATAATTTAAAGCAGGCTCCACACTCAGCGTAGAGCCAGATGTGGGGCAAAATTCAAAGACCCTGGGATCATGACCTGAGCCATTAAGAGTTGGATACTCACCTGATTGAGGCACCCAGGTGCCCCAGAATCATGTATACTTTTAGTGATCATGTCTCTCTAGAGTGCTTAAATCTGAATAGTACCTCAGTCTTGTAATGACTTTCATGATAAATATATTTTTAAAGATTATAAGCCAGCCATTTGGTAAAACACTGCTCGATCTGGGTTTTTCTAATGTTTCCTTATGACTAGGCCCAGTGCGTCTGTGTTATTATTATTATTTTTTTTAAGTTTATTTTTTGAGAGAGTGAGCGAGCGTACAAGTGGGAAAGGGGCAGAGAGAGAGGGAGACACAGAATTGCAAGCAGGCTCCAGGCTCTGCACTGTCAACACAGAGCCCGACTCGGAGCTCAAACTCACGAACTGAGAGGTCATGACCTGAACCAAAGTTGGCACTTAACCAACAGAGCCACCCAGGCACCCCATTTTTTTTTTAAAGTTGATTTATTTTGAGAGCAAGCACGAGCAGGACAGGGGCAGAGAGAGAATCCCAAGCAGGCCCTGTGCTGTTGGAGCAGAGTCTTATGCGGGGCTTGAACTACAAACTGTGAGATTATGACCTGAGCCAAAATCGAGAGTCAGACGCTTAACTGACTGAGCCACCCAGGCACCCCGAGTCTGTGTTCTTCATAAAACATAATGTGGCATATGTTATTGACTAATTACTGGTGGTTATTAATTTTATCAGTTGGCGAAGATGGTATCTGCCAGGTTTCTCCACTGTAAATTTCCTTCCCCGCCCCTTATTGATGTAATTCATGAGTATTTTGTGGACGTATAGTTTGAGACTGTAAAACCCATTCCTCATTCCACTTTGACCCACTAGTTTGAGAATGCATTGGTTTCTTGCCTCCGTTATTATAGTTCTAGTTGAAAAACATGATTTCATGGTGCCACAATTTTGTATTTGTTGACATTCTGCTATAAGGAAGACCTTTCTTTTCTTTCCACTTATTTTTTCACCTATATATAGGAGTATGAACTACTGGATTCCAATTTGTTTAGTGGGTCTTAATCCATTACTATCCTTATTTATTTTGGTGCTCAAACTGTCCCAGACTTGACCATTAAGAGACCTTTCAAATTGGTTTCTGTGTTCTTTTGATACCTCTCCTTCATGTTAGGAGTACTTCCTTACTCGCCCATTAGACTGGTGTTCCAGGTTCATCTTGGTCTTTCTCTGCCCTAGTCTGAGAATCAGCCATTCCTCCAAGGAGCCTTTGTTTCTTTTAGTGGAGGGTGATACATTTTTTTTTTTTTTTTGTGTGTAGTTTTATGTTTTTTTTTTTTAAATTTTTTTTAACATTTATTTATTTTTGAGACAGAGAGAGACAGAGCATGAACGGGGGAGGGGCAGAGAGAGAGGGAGACACAGAATCGGAAGCAGGTTCCAGGCTCTGAGCCATCAGCCCAGAGCCTGACGCGGGGCTTGAACTCACGGACCGCGAGATCGTGACCTGAGCTGAAGTCGGACGCTCAACCGACTGAGCCACCCAGGCGCCCCTGTAGTTTTATGGTTTTATTAACACAAATACTATGTGTGTATAAGCTTGTCTATCCAATTTCTTTGCTGTGCAGCTTGGTGTTGGGATTGGTGACTCTGGCCAGCTGGGCTGCTCTTTCTAAAATGGATTTGGCGTTCTTGTAAGAGACCTTACGAATAATCTCTGCACAGTAAGATTTGTTGCACATCAGCAGTATGTCAAGCTCCTTGACATTGTGGACTTGGAATTTCCAGAAACAATTAGGCAGCATGTGCTTTGTTTTCTTGTTGCTCCTGGAACCAATGCTGGGCATCAAGATGTAGCCCTTGAGTCTTCTGTGTACCCTATTGTCAATGTCTCTGGATTTGTGCCAGTTGCACTTAATTTCGACCTATTAGTCTGGTGCCGGATGAACTTCTTGGTCCTCTTTTTAACCATGTTGGGCTTTACCAGAGGTCTGAGGGTGGCAGTGATGATGAGTAGGAGATGGCTGCCACCTCTGCAGGCATCACTGAAGAGTGTGGAGAGTGATACTTAGAAATCTATATCTGAACAGTAGCTGTGCTCATTGTTTTTTTGTTTTTTTTTTTAAATTTAAATTCAGGTTAGTTAACATATAGTGTAGTACTGATTCAGGAGTAGAACCCAGTGATTCATCACTTCCATATAACACCCAATGTTCCCAACAAGTGCCCTCCTTTTTTTTTTTCTTTTTTTTTTTTTTTTGGTGCAAAAAAGGTGATTTTATTAAAGCACGGGGACAGGACACAGGTGCAGGAAGAACTGCACTGGGGTCCTGACGTGTAACTCATTATATACCCTTAGGTTGCCAGGGGGTCAGGGATAGAGTAAGTCTCTAAGGAATTTTGGAAGCAAGGTTTCCAAGACTTTGAGGGGCTAGCTGTTGCTAGGGAAATGCCATTTATTACCATTTAATAAAACTTCAGTCATGAGACCCTTCAGATGTATAGTGGGGGGCCATAAGTTTGGAGTGTGATTGCCAGCATATATTTTGGGGCAGTTGAAATAAAACAAGTTGACTTACAGGGTCCTCGAGGTTGGGATAATGTTAAGCTAAGGTTCTCTTTTGCCCCTAGCAAAGTGTCATTATTGAGGCAGTTGAGCTGAGTTGAGCTCTTTGGACCAACTGTTACTAGTTGAGGGGAGCTTAGAATGCAGGGACCTGAACCCAATTAGAAGGGATAATTGTCCCAAGTGACTGGTAAGAGGTAAGCCAGAGGATAAATGGCATTGTTGTCTTAGGAACAAGGGAGGCCAAATAGGGTACACAGAGAGCAAAAGAGGCCGCTGAGCAATTGCCATAAATGGAGCTATGGGACCTGATATAGTATTGAGGGGCTCTGGCTTCTTGTTTTATTTCTATTTTTTATTAAAAATTTTGTTTAAGTTTATTCTGAGAGAGTAAGAGCGTGAGCAGGGGAAGGACAGAGAAGGAGAGAGAATCTCAAGCAGGCTCCACACTGACAGTGCATGGCCCAGCGAGGGGCTCAAACTCACAAACCGCACCATCATGATCTGAGCCAAGATCAAGAGTCAGATGCTTAAGTGACTGAGCCATGCAGACACCGCTCTGGCTCCTTGTTTTAAAGACTAGAGTTAAGGCAGACAATAGCAGAACATGGAACTAATGTTTTGTGGGAATAAACTACAGTAAATGTGAGCTCCTTTTCCTAGATCAAAGTCCATTTGATCCCTTCATTTTATATGCATGTTTTAAATAATTTTAAATAACACATTTGAAACATATAAGCCATTCTTTTGGTCAGTCACAGAAACCAACTTTGTATAAACCCAGATTTTGACTTATTTTTCCTGTCTCAGTGGGCTCTTTACCTGAAGGCTGTGGCAATTCCAGTTCTAGACACAGGTCCTGATCCAGGACAGGCCTTATCAACAGCTGTGATGCCAACGCTTGGCAGGACTTAGAATTAAATTTTCCTTTAAGACTTGGGAACTGGTGGCTCAGTTAACACTGGGAAACAGTGTGGTACAGTAGAAGGGTTCTGAGCTTTGTGTTCAGAGTCCAGCCTCAAGTTTCTACTCTGTCATTTACTAGTTGTAGGTATAGTTGTAGTTGTACTATAGTTGTAGGTAGGTAGGTTGCTTAAATTAAAACTCCTTTCCTTACCTGTGAAATGGAGATTAATCTATACCTTACATGACTTATTTGCAGAACCTGTTTATGAAGTGTACCTAAAGTACAATTTGGGTTTACTGCTCAGAAAATGGTAGCTTCTTTGTAATTAGGACTACTACGGTGTTCCATGTTGCTTCTTGAGTTGCCCTATTGTGAAACATTCCTGGGATTCTCTAGGAATGACCACCAGATACTTGCAACTCAGAGGAATAGAAATTTCTTTCTCCATTCCAATGGGACTGGAGGTTTTGCACTCAGCATTTACTTACTCATTCCACTATGTCTTTCTGTATGGTGGAAGCTGGGAAACCTGGGGTTCTGGATGAGAATCCATTTCCACCAGTTAGACACACTTGTGTGGTATTTGGAGCACTGCTTAACTATCTGTTAGTGAAAAGCAAGGTAGAGTAGATGCTGGCTTTTTTTGTGGCAGTGATTCTACCACTTGACCCCTTGGTGAGGGTCGAGGGGTGACTGTAGTGATGATGGCAGTCGGTTTGTACTGATTTCATTGATTGCAGAAGCATTCCAGGGTTTACTCCCTAGTGTCATGGGGGCAAGAGGCTGTTGTGGAGATGGTAGAAGCTTCTTGATTCTACACCTTCTTCATGAAGGCAGAGGAAGCGACTCCCTTGGCAGGCAATTTGGCATTGTTGTTTCACAAGTCCTTCTTGGAGTCAGCCTTGAGCCCATTTATCCAGCATTCTAATGATATTCCAATGAGGACTTGATTGTATTGAATTCCTTTTTCCTGAAGATAGCTAGAATGACTTTGGTTGTTTTCAGTTGAATGCTGTCAGATATAATTTCCACTGTCTAATTTTGTTCACGTTCTATTGGTCATATGCTCAGGCTTGTGACTACAGATCCTGGTCTTGTACCTTGCCTTCCACTTTTGAGACTTGTTCTGGGACTAGAGCCTTGACTCAAACCTGTCCTGTAGCCATGCACAGATATTCTGATTGGTACCTGCTGGCCTGAGGGAGCTCTAGCTTTTATTGCTGCTTAAGTTCCCCCACTGGGCTCCACTTGTCTGACTGGACTGCCTAGTGCATACTGTTGCTTGGGTATCTTGAACTTGATACAGCTTTTGAACTCCATGAGTGGACTTCCCAACTGCCTCCCTTCATAGCCATTCATTCTCCCAGCCTGACTCTGGTCTTAAGCTGAGATGATTCTTGTGGTCTGTTCTCTATGGCCATGAATGATCCATGGCACCATGTACCGTTGGCTTGATCACAGATCTCCATTGGGTTAGTTCCATGGCACTCGCCCTTTACCCAGAAGAGTTTAGGGTGAGCCACCAGTATATATTACTAGGTACTCATTTTAGATCACATGCAGAAATAGTAAATCTTATAAACCAAATTGTGCAAAAATATCAAAAAGTCTACTTTTCATATGTTTCCAGTTAGAGAAGATTTAAACTGCCCCTGAAGTAGTTCTCTATTGTGAAGAAATTGAAGGATGCCATTGTTTTTAAAATGTTTCTACTGAAGTCACCATATGTTTCTACCTATGCCATGATTGATAAAAAAGATGATTTTTCCCCCATCTTTAAGAGGATAGGAATAGTTTTTATTTTGGTTGAATTATAAAATTTGTCAGAGTAGTAAGTAGGTTAAACAGTGCTACACAAATTTTCTTATAACCAATGAGAAAATAGATAAGTGAAAAGTTTCAGTTTGGGGGTGCCTGGGTGGCTCAGTCAGTTGAGCTTCCGACTTCAGCTTAGGTCATGATCTCACTGTCCATGAGTTCGAGCCCCACGTCGGGCTCTGTGCTGACAGCCTGGAGCCCATTTTGGATTCTGTGTCTCCATCTCTCTTCTAATAAGTACTCCATAGTACAGTAAGATATAAAACAAATTCTTATTTTATTTTTTATTTATTTTAATTTTTTTAATGTTTATTTACTTTTGAGAGAGAGAGAGGGAGAGAGACAGAGCGTGAGCGGAGAAGGGTCAGAGAGAGAGAGAGGGAGATGCAGAATCCGAAGCAGGCTCCAGGGCTCCAAGCTGTCAGCCCAGAGCCCGACGCGGGGCTTGAACTCACAAGCTGTGAGATCATGACCCGAGCTGAAGTTGGACGCTCAACCAACTGAGCCACCCAGGCGCCCCAACAAATTCTTATTTTAAATAAGAGCTTTATCCCCTAGCTAAAATTTGTATTTGAGAGACTGAATGTACACATGGACAATGGTCAGACTATATATACAAATAGAACTTTGACCCACAATCTTCAGCAACCTGCCTAGGAAACTCATTTCTTTCTTTCTTTCTTTTTTTTCCTCCTTTTTTAAATTAATAGCCAGCCTAGGAAGCCAGAATGTTATCAAATCAGATTTGGAGGAGGTCAGACAGCTATTTTTAGTAATAATCCAGGCAGCCAAACAATAACCTCTGTAACACTTGGCCCCAAAGTAATCAGGACTTGATTAATAACTGACAGCTTCCCTAATCTTTGCCCCTGCTTCCAACTTAGGAGCAATTGGAGAAAGCCAAATGTGCCCCCTAATCAGTCACATATCATGCCCCCCTTCTAGTTACCCCACTACCTCCGATCAGGGCATACCTAAATCATTCCCTTTGCTCCATTATGAAATACCCCATTCCTCTGCTTGCCTTGAGTCTTTGACAAAACTGTAGTATGGTGACTGACTCTCTTGCTATATAGCAAGCTCTGAATAAATAGCCTGCGCCTGTTCTCATTTGGTTGGTCTTGCTTTATTTCCACGTATCAATAGTGTCTAGGGAATCTTATAAAGTTGTTTCTTTTTTCCCTCTTGCCTTGAGTATGCTGATATTCTCAAAGTCCTGAGTCACTAATTTAAGGTTTCTTGATCTCTCAACTTTCCTGTTAGTAGAAATCTGTGTCTTCTGATTTGAACTTTAATTAAGGCTGAATTTGAAAATTTGGCTTATAATTTAAAATTCAACATTCTCTATCCATAATGAAATAGTTTGTCTATGGTTCTAGATTGCATTATAACTAATATTTTTTTTACCAAAGATTGTTAAATTTGGAACCCATTCTGAATGTTAACTAGAATACACCCATTAATTTAGTTTTATGTGTATGCTTATGTTTCTCCTCTGAGAAATGCAAATAATTAAGCAGGTGTCGACAAACTACAGTGCCTCATTTTTCCTTAAGTGTTTCCTGGCCTTCTAACATCTTCTTCTTATTAGTATTCTCATCTTATTACAATCTTTATTTCTTTTTATTCTCTCTTCTTCCCTCGCATTATAGTAAGTCATTGTTTTTCAAAGTGTGGTCCTCAAGCCACCTATATTACCCAAGAATCATGTCAAAATGCAGATTCTTGGGCCTCAGTTAATATCTACTGAAGCAGACTCTGGAGTGGGTTTCAGGAATTTGCATCTCAAACATGTCCCTCAGATGATTTCTGTATACATCACATTCATTTTAATCTTTGCATCTGTCTATATATGTTTACCTATGTATCTGTATACAGACTCCAATTTAGGAATCACTGGTCTATGTGACAGGCACTTGACAGGCATTATAATTTATCGCCATTTTCAAGATTAAAGAGATAATTTCTACTTTATTATTAAGGGGAACTGTGGCTCAAGATAGTGACTTGTCCATGCTCACAGCTAGGAAATTATAGAACTGGGAGTACAAGCCAGATTTCCAACCCAGAAATAATCCTTTATGTCAAAGAAAAAATCTTTACCTTTTCTATGGGGACTAACCTTAATGCCTTACTGAGTCACTCATCCAATTCAGCTGCCAGAATCTCTTTGGTAGCTGGATATAGACCTAGGCTAAGTTGTGAGATATGTTTTTGTCAGTGAAACTTAATCATCATCCCATTTATAAGATAAAGCAACATCTCAGTGGGGAACCTTGAGCAAAGGTGTAAATGATGAATTGCACCCAGGGCAGTTGTGGACGATTGGCTTAGAGCAGCAAGCAATATAGTTTCAGCAACGAATCCTGTGATTGTTGAGATTGGGACTAAACTTGAACTACGGGGATCTAAGTTCATTTTCTTTTGGCAAAACATCTTTAAGGGAAAGTCTTAAAAAGGCTTATAAAAACTTAAAAGGCCCTTGGACATCAAATGGCTCTTACAAATTAATCAGAAACATACGGATTAGATTTCTCATAAAATACATTTAAGTTTAAAATTATGGGAAAAAGCATCAGGCAAAATGTCTTTTAGGTTTGTCCAAACCAAACCCTAAATGCTTGGGAAAAGTTGGAAATACTTTAACAAAAGCAGGATGACACTGAGTACATATGTGGCATCTTTAGGTGACACAGGAAAACAGAATCCCTTTCTATAGTGGGGTGGGGCCTGAACTCACATGGAAATGTAGAAAGCAGCTCTAGCAGGTTTTGGTGATGCTAGGTAGTGGGATAAAGGTTTCAAGAGGAGACAGGAAGGGAGGAGGAGAGTTTGGAGTATGAGGAGATGGGCTTTCACTCTTTCTAGGGAGGCTGGCATTCTTTTTCTCCCTCAGTGCTGGCTCATTCCCACCCTTTGCAAGTCTTCTAGGAGCAACCTGGGTGTAAAGGAGTGGTATATGGCCAGGTGGCAGAAAAATCTACATTTAATCCTAGCTCTGTCTTTTCCTAGCTGGCTGATGATCTAAGGCACTACCATCTAAGACAGAGGGATGACTACTGTAATCCATGAGGCTCACTAAGCCTCCATTTCCCATCCATTAAATAGGAGGTAGTACAGTCTTTGGCTGTAGTGTTGTAAAGGTTTGGGTGAGATGATTGTTTAATTCATTGAAGCACTAATTCGTGGCACCTTCTAAGGTTATTCTTCGACATGATCTTAATGTACTTGTTCTGAGATTTCTAAGGAAAAGGGAGACTTGCTACACAGAATGCATCAAGACTGAGGAATGGAGAAGGGTCTGGGGGAAAGAAGGGTTTTCCTTGCGTCCAGGTGGAAGAGAAATTTTAGCACTGAATTTATTATTTTTTAATGTTTATTTATTTTTGAGAGAGAGAGACAGAGAGGGAGAGAGACAGTGTGAGTGAGGGAGGGGAAGATAGAGAGAGGGAGACACAGAATCCAAAACAGGCTTCAGGCTCTGAGCTGTCAGCACAGAGACTGATGTGGGGCTTGAACGCAGGGACTGTGAGATAGTGTCCTGAGCCAAAGTTGGACGCTTAATGGACTGAGCCACCCAGGTGCTCCAGCACTGAATTCAGAACTAAATGTGGAAATGAGTGTTCCCTTGTATGGAGGGGTGAATGTGATCTATTAGTTCTTCCTTTGGATGCGGACAGCTTTTGAGTCTTAAAAAAAATAAGTATCAGTATGGATGCACAAGTGGTTAGTCTTCTAAATTTGTATTCTGTTTTGGAAATGATCTAGTTTTTTAATAATATATATTTTTGTATGAACTATTGTTCCAAAGAATTTTGAGGCTGCAAAAATCTTTCCATGGACATGGTACCTTTCCAAAACCAAAAGGAAAGGTTATTGTAAATGAATAATTTGAGTGTTATGAAAATCCTCAATCCAGTTTGATCAGTTTCTTCCCTCCTCTCTGATCTAGGCTTCTGTGTAGAGAGCATGGCCTCCATAAGGGTAACTCAACTTTTTGTAAAGCTGACTAGGTCTTTGGAAGTGACCCAACTTTTCTCCCTCCTCCAACCCAAACTCACAGCTTACTCAAAGCTCGGGGAGAGGGAGTACCTGACTAAATTTGTCTATTTTTGGAATCCACCCACAAAAATGATTTCTTTTAAAATGTTTTGGTTACTGTCTTCCAGTTTAAAAAATAGCTTAAATTAAAATGCATAGACACAGCCATCATATAGTTGAATATAAACTCTGGACGTTTTATAAAATGTTAGATACTTTTAGAAATATGTAAGCATCTAGGTATGTTAATAACTTGTTCTTAGATCCTTTACATTTATTTTTGTGTTTGTATTTGTCACCTTGTAGACCATGGATCAAATAAAACACACCTGTCAAGTTGGAAAATGAATGTGAATCTCCTAATTGGTTGCATAATCATTTTTTCATCTGCGTGACTACATACATATTTAATTATAGATTTTTGAATGGGAGCTCAAATGCAACAATTTAACGTTACCATGAGAATTCAATTTATTTTCTTAAATTTATGTTTATGTTTTTGCTTATGCATTATGGTTGTTACACATTTTAGGGGTATGTGTACAATGGAAAACACCCATTTACTGCTGAGAACCTCTTGTTAAAACTGGGTTGTGTAAACTCAGACCAGTGTGTTACATAATAAGACAATTTACAATCATCATGATAACAGAGGCTGTTTTCTGGAAAGAAAAGATAACAATATCTGTAAAACTGCACCTGCAAGGAGGCTATAATTTCTGTGTGGCTGTGACAGACAATGTGAATCATGGATTATTACCATTTTTTTTAAGGGCTCCATGCATTTCCCATTATTTATTATAGCTCCTATAGGACTTGCTCCAGTATACTCCCATGGATTGAGATATATATTCAGACACACAGATGTATATATAGTTATATACTTCTATACATATATTACATGCACACATTACACTTGTAATTTATAGCAAAGAAAATAAATAAGCTCAGTGGTTAAAATCTTGCAAAACACCCAAACTCAGACAAAAGGAACCTTTACATCTGCCTGTTAGGCTTAACTCGAAGGATTCTCAAAGCTGCTGACCAGATTTTCAAGGAGAAAGCTCAATCTCGTTAATGAACCATAGCCAAAGGCCAAGGTTTCCTCTGGTGTACGTGTAGCCAGTGGCTTCATTTGTCACTTGGCTTTGGGCTCTGCTGAGCTGCATCCAACCCCAAGTGCCCATGGATATGACTGATTCCAGCAAAACCCAATGGAGTTCTTTTTTTTTTTTTTCCCTCCACTTTTCCTGTTGTCATCACGCTGTTTAGAAGCCCCATTGTCTTGGTGCCAAATGATTCCCTGCTGCAAATGAATCACTTCTGTGAAATACTTATAGGATAATCAATTAGATATTTAATAATTCTACATGGCAACAGGGAAAAACAAAGTGTCAAGTTTGATAGATTTACTTTTTCTTTCTTGATTACCTTGACCATTCTCAAACATTTCTAGTCCTACACTTTCTGTATTGATTACTTACTGCCACAGTAATGCTGAGTAACAACTATGCAACCTCAGCAACACAATTAGCATTTATTCCTCATTCTGGAGTCAGCTGGGGATTAGCTAGAGGGTCTTGCTGATCTTGGCAGGGCTTGCTTACTCATCTTGGGGGTATTGGGCTGTTGAATGGTCTAAGATGGCCTCAGCTGGGGCAACTGACCTTTGCTAGGTGTCTTCATCTTCTGGCAGTTGAGTCCAATCATGTTCTTATGGTGTTGGCAAGGTGTGAGAAAGAGGTTAAGCTCAACTGTGAAGCACTTTTCAAATCTTCTTGTATCAGAATTGCTAACATCTCATTGGCCAAAGCAAACCATGTGGATGAGCCTAGGGTCAGACTGGTGGACATTGCCAAATTACATGGCAAAGAGCACAGATCTAGAAAAAGGTGAAGAGTTAGGACCATGCTTTTGATGTATTATACCCTTCCTCCCATAGAACTACTTCTCAGGAAAGGATTCAAGTAATATTTCTAGTGAGCTGCAGTGACTGTTTTGTGCAAAGATAATGCATTGCCAACACCATGGCTGCTTTTATAAGATAAAAATATAGAAGAAAAGGAATGAGGCTCTGTGGTGGGTTAAAGATGTCCACTAATTCTTAGACTCTTCCTCTCAGGGAGTGACAATTTCTCTATCCCTTTCAACTTGGGCTGGACCGGTGGCTATTTAATAGAACACAGTGGAAGTGGCCCATTGTCTTCTTCTGGGCCCAGCCCTAGAGGAGATGGGCAGCTTCCATATCCCCCCTCTTGGAATATTCATTCTTGTCATATCCTCATTCAGAACACAGTTGTGGTGAGATAAAAACCCAAGCCACATGGAGAGGCTATATGTGGGCTCTCTGGTCAAAAGTTAGCCTCAGCTGCCAGCCTTGTGATGTCAATGGTTCAGCCTAGTTTGGCTCCAGATGACTATAGTCCCAGCCAATGTGAAGAACATGCCTGCTTTGGCTAGCTTGGCCAAGAATGTGACAGATAATAAAACAATTATTGTTTATTTAAGTTGCTAATATTTGGGCTGGTTTGTTATACAGCTATAGATAACTCAAACAAGTTTATGAGCCAGTTTCCAGGCATTAGATCAGGGTGAAAGAGGTATTTTTGATGTAGGACTTTTTCTAGGGACTTTAAAAAGGCAGGGACCTATTTTTACTTAAACTTAGAGCCAACTTCATAAATAGTTCTCTGGAAAAGTAAATGCAGTTTATCAAGGGTGCTGACTTGTAAGTAGAAAAGCATAAATCTTAGACCTTGGCCATTGTAGGTTTTGCCATATCATCACCTTGGACTCCGTTGTTGGCTGTAGAGAGTTCAACAGAGAGCTCTTTGAGCAAGAGGAGCTACCTTGTCTCTTATCACTTCCTAATGCATGCATGTGCTTACGTGTGTGTTTGTGTGTACTGCCAATTTCATTCTTCAGTGCCACCCAGCATGATTCAGGGCTTGTGTTTCACCCATTCATTGATAAATACCTATCTCTGCCTTGACATTGTATTTAATTTTGAAAGAGATTTGCTCTTGTGGCTGGCAAATCCCATCATGTCTTCTCAGGACAAATAGCATCGCTATTTGAATTGCCACCTGCTATGAGTCCTCCAGACTTTTGCTTCTTCCTTATTGCAGGTGGTCTGAAGCTGCCTGTACCATCATTTAACTCAGATGATTCTCCATTTAGCTGCAAATTCCTATCTGGTCACTTTTTTCTTTTAGTACCTCTGACCTTTATTGAGGTATAATTGACAAAACTGTATATAAAGTATACAGTGTAATGATTTGATGTGTACGTTGTGAAATATTTGTCACAATCAAGTTAATGAACACATCTACCTCCTCACATAACCACCCCTTTGTGTGTGTGTGTTGAAAACATTTAAGATCTATACTCTCAGCAAATTTTAAGTATACAATACAGTATTAAGTATAATCACATGCTGTGTATTAGATCCTTGGAACCTGTTCATTTTAAGTGAAAGTTTGTATCTTTTGACCTACTTCTCCCCATTTCTTCCACCTCTCAGCTCCTGGCAACCATCATTCTATTCTGCTTCTAGGAGTTAAACTTTTTTTTTTTTTTTTTAAGTTTCCACAAATAGATGATACCATACAGTATTTTTCTTTCTCTTTCTGGCTTATTACACTTAACAGAATGCCCTTCAGATTCATCTACATTGTTGCAAATGGCAGGATTTTCTTTTATTTTTATGGCCGAATAATATTCCATTGTGTGTATTTGTATGTGTACATATATATACATACCACATCTTCTTTATCCATTCATCTGTTGATGGATACTTGGACTGCTTCCATAGTTTGGCTTTGTAAATAAATAATGCTGCAGTAAACATAGGGGTGCATATGTCCCTTCAAATTAGTGTTTTTGTATTCTTTGGGTAAATATCCAGTATTGCAATTATTGGATCATATGGTAGTTCTATTTTTAATTTTTCTTTTCTTTTTCTTTCTTTTTTTTTTTGAGAGAGACTGCATGTGTGCACAATCAGGGGAGTGGCAGAGAGGGGAGTGAGAGAGAGAATCTTAAGCAGGCTCCACATGCAGTCATTTAACTGACTGAGCCACCTGGGTGCCCCCGATTTTTTTATTAAGAAACCTCTATTCTGTCTTCCACAGTGACTATTCACTTTACATTCTCACTAACAATATACAAAGGTTCCTTTTTCTGTCATTGCCAACACCTGTTAGCTCTTCTTGATAATAGCCATGCTAACAAGTATGAGGTGATATCTGTGACTCTTAAACAGATAAGCCACCAAAGAACCAGGGGCAAACTGCAAGCCTGGTACAGTGAAGATAGCTCTGGACTCAGGCTTAGAAGATTTATTACCACCTAACTGTGTGATGTCTGTGAGTCTCTTAAGCTTCCCTGGGTCTCCAGTTCCTTATTGTAAAGTGGGGGCTCATTAGAGACGACAGTCCTGTAAAGCCCCTCATAGCCCTATAATTCTTATATTTTATGGAGCACCTGGACACACTAACATTGACTTTTGGAAACTCCTGAGGGTTCTTTCCATAATGTAGGCAGTGTGGGTTGTCCTAAGGAACATGTCCCTTAGGAAAGAGGATGACTATCATGCTTCAGATCCTTATGTCCTGGCTCTCCTTGTTTACCTGCATGTTGAAAATGGGATCCATGGTCTTAACAGTTCTTTGATGTACTGCCAGTATTTGCTGGAGCAAACCAAAGGGAGGATTCAGGCTAGAGTAAAGAGGAACAGCTGACAAAAAAATAAGTCCTTTCACTTCCATGCTTTGAAAACCTAGTTCTTTTCTTCATGGTGGAGAGGAGGTCTTAAGATCTCTCCTGGGTATGGAGGGCTGAGTCCCCATCCCACCCACTCTCTCACCACATATACTTCAGCGTTTTATGAGCTGTTGGGAATAGCTCCTAACTCCTAGGGTAGCTCTGGGATTAGCACATCCTGGCCTGGATTCATTCCCTCAGGAGATAGGGGGCTAGACTTTGGGGTACATGCTAAGGGAAGCATACCATATGGTCAGATGAAGACCATATTGGCACCTGTTTCTGTGACAAAGCTCTGGGGTGATTAATGGTGCACTAAAATGATGAGCACTACATTAGAAACTTGGAAAGGTATATTCACACACTCATGGCAAACACGGCAGTGATTTGGATGTATCCAACCACTTTTCAAGTGCTAGGAGGTCAGCAAAAACATAAAGCTTGTCTTGGTCAGAATTTTTTTCCTCATAATTTTTAAACTCATGTACATTTTAATGGACATTTAATCATATGTTTCAGATTTATTTACACTAAAATCATCAAAATGTTTTGCAAGAAGTGATTCAAGGTCCAAGAAGCCTTTTTGAGTTTTTTAAAGGTTTTTTAAAGACTTTTTTTCTTTAAATTTTTTTTTATGTTTATTCATTTTTGAAAGAGAGAGACAGAGCACAAGCAGGGGTGGGGCGGAGAGAGAGCGGAGGACACAGAATCTGAAGTAGGCTCCAGTCTCTGAGCTGTCAGCACAGAACCCGACCCGGGGCTCGACCTCACAAACCGCGAGATCCTGACCTGAGCCGAAGTTGGATGCTCAACCGACTGAGCCCCCTAGGTGACCCTCTTTTTTTCTTATAAATAGGAAGCCATGTATCACTGGGAACAAACAAACTTGAACCCCAAAAGGTTCAAGTTTGATCTGAAATTTACAAGTCCTGAAGAATATTCTGTTGTGAAATTGATTCCCTCATAGCTATTCCTTAGAAATTTATGGGGAAACAGCTGAGCATTTCAGCAGAATACTATCTTATTTTCTAAAATTAGTGAGTATCCTGAAATGTATCCTACAAATTAGCAATGTTATAGCTAGTTTCCCCCTTTTTATAGCATTACTTGCTTTCGATACATTTTTCAATGCTTATTTTTTCTGCATTGGGTGAAGCATGAAACCAGATCATAAGCAGAGATTTTATGTCAAGGAAGTTTCTCCATGTCCAGTTCTCTGAAATACATGATATAAATTGCTCTTATGTGAGCCTGTCATTTTCTTTCCTGAAGTTTGTGGTGTATGTGTGTGTATTGGTGTTTTGATAGAAGAATAAGCCTTCCTAAGCTTTATATGCTTTGCACTGTGAATCTACTATAATTTTAAATATGGCTGTTCAAGGTAAGATTAGTTTTAAAACTAATCTTAATATGAAAGCAATTCATATTAAGTTTACTTAATTCATTTGGTGTTTACTCACTACCCACATGTAATGAATTGGATGGGTCTGAAAACTGTTTTCAACAATCTTAAACGTTAATTCTTGTTTTAGCATTAACATCTTATTATAGATAAAAAAAAGTCTGTAAGTGGCAGAAACACCTTTTGGAGAAATGAATAGGTTAAAAAAAATGAACCACTAAAATTTATCAATTCCATAATCACAGCCAATGAAGTGACTGACTAGAAACTTCCCCAGGTTCACATCCTTTCCAGCTGTTCAGAGGAACTCTATCAGATCTGCCTGGGAGAGCAATAAAGAGACTTGGTGGCAAAACACAACACAAATAATTGCTCATCCTGTGTGAAATGCCTTCCATCCGCTTTGGGGAAAACCTCCTTGCAGCAGGAAGAAGCCAGGTAGCACGGAATAAAAGGATACGTGGTTTCTGCCAAGCAAGTACCCAAGAGCCAGCTGGCTAAGAAGGACTTGTGGGCGGAGACCCAGATTTGAAGAGCAAAAGCCACAGGAAAAACAAGGATTGCACCAGCTTCAGAAACAAGCACTTAATGGCCTCATCGAAGATGTTGGGGAGGGAGGGGGTGGAATTCACATAAACAAAGATAAACAAACTTAAAAACATGCTTTATAGGCCTGGTGTAGTGTGTTAGCTGTTAGGGGCCTCTGCAAGTGCCCAAGGATGTGTCATTGTGGGTGGTTATGGCTCTTGGAAAAATGTAGAACTGTGCTGGTCTTCGCTGGGGTGGTGCAGGTAAATTGCTGCACTTTTATGTGGAGGTTGAAATCTTTTTATGATTCACTTGCAAACTGGGTCACGCCCTGCCGTCCAAATGCTGGTCACATTCATCTTCATTCTGAATTTGAATACATCTACATTATCGGTGTTGCAGTTTAATAATTCTGTAACACCTCTTTTGTGAAGAATTCAGAGAACACATTGCATGTAGTTACAAATGATGTCAAAGCAGAAACCCTCAAAAAGTACGACCCACTTGTCCGTGCATATATATGTGAAACTCCCCTTTAAATGTTCATGTTACTTTTTTTTAATTTAAAGTGAAAATATTTTGATAAATGACATGGATTCCATGTGAGAAGAGGGCTTATAGACAGGTTTGTAGGTAAGTGAGAGTCTTCTTGGCAAAATTTCCAGTTTAGAGTTTTTGACGTACAAGTTCTTATTTAGATTTAGTTTAGGCTTATTATAGTAAAGCAAAAAAATCAAAATTCTTTTTTTTTTTTATTTGAGAAACAAATATCTCCAAGTTTCTTCCCTTCTCCTCACAATCTAAACAAAATTCAAATACCCATTACAACTTTGTTTCATCTTTAGAGGCCTTTACTCAAAGAAGCCAAAGAATTTAGACTTCTCTGCTCCATCCCCTGGAATACATTTGGCTTTGTTCTTTGCAGTATAGGCAATTGCTGTTAAATAGACTTTAGGTTTAACATGTAATTAATAGTTTGGCATTTCCCAAGGGCTTTCCTTGGGACCCTTTCTGTATCTGTTTTGTATTACAGGGCTCCCTTGCTAAATATTTCCAGATCATATAGATTTAGATAAGACAAGTTCCAGAACTTAAAGTATTTTTTATTTTGACATTTACAGTATTTATTAGTGTAATGAAAATAATACTTTGACAAGTCCCCAAGTAATAAATGGCAATATTCTCAACCTCTGAGAAGTTTAGAGTAACTTTCAGTGGCTAGTGACCACCTGATATCCAACTGTTCTCTTTTCAGAGGTGTTAGCAAATTTAATGTTCCTTGGGATTGGTCCTTTTAGCATGCTTTCTGATGCTGGTAATTGTGTTTCTTCCCAGTCCCTCTGGGTGGTCAGTGGGGCTGACATACCTTGTTCCTTCATCTAGGAGAATTAGAGTTAAGAAAGGATGGAACTACAGCTTTGGGCAAATCACATCCTTGTGCCTGGGCTGAGTCTGGGGAATGCTGGGAGTCTTGATGTATTGGGGAAGCAGCCATTACCCCCAAACCAGAGTGTGTTAATCAGAGGGCAGTGTGGGTCATCCTGAGTATCAGGAGGCCTAACTGAACTGGAACATAATTTCAAGTCCATCTGGGAACTAATAATGGTTCCCTTGGATGTTTTCCAGAAGTCTTCAGTGAGGTGAGTTGGGTGGCCTTTATTCATTCTCCCTCCTACAGATTGTTGCTTTCTTATGGAATTCACCTCATTTTGCCTTATAGGAACTTGAATATGTTTATGCTGTACTAGGGAAGGGATATATTTTCTCATTGTTCAATCTCTCCAACTCTTAGCATTCTGCTTTGCATAAAGATTTTTCAAATTGTAATGAAGCTCCAAATCTCTTAGAACTCTGTACTACTTGTAGTTAACATCATGCTAGCTGCTTGTGGCAAATAAACCACCAAATTTCAGTGGCTTCACCTAAAAGTTGACTTCTCATTCATGTAATGGTCCATTGTGCATGTTCCTGGTCAGTGGCCACTTCACACAGTGATTCAGGAACCCAGGCTCCTTTTCTCTTGTGGCTCTGCCTCTTCTAGGCCTTATAATCCTCTACATCCAGCCAGAGATAGGGGAAGAGTAAGTGGAAAAGGGACATCAGCATCTTAATCACCTTGCCCGGAAGTGACAGGCATTATTTGCACTCATGTTCTGTTGGGGAGAACAAGTCACATGGCCCCACTAGCTGCAAGTAGTTCCTGGTAGGCTGCTGCTTCTGAGTGGAGAAAGGGAAGCTATAGAAGAAAGAGCACATTTTTGAAGACCAGCTGTCTCCGTCCTCTCTCCCATGAAGTGTACAGCTTGAAGAATGATAGAGTTGTTCAACATAGGATCTGAGAGGACTTTAGAGCCATTATATCCCCTTTCTCCATTTTACAGCTGAGGAGACATGGATGTTAAGTGGTAATGAGAATGTTCCAAGTCCACACAGCTAGTTAATGGCAGAATAGGGGCTAGAAATTGGGTTTTCTGACTGTCAGTTACTTTTGTAGCACTCTGATTGAAGTGCTTATGATTTTTGCACAGCTTAGGTATATATCAGGTGACTGAGAACAGGGGACGGGGAGTCTTTTTTGTGGAAAGTTCAGTTGGAGTTGTGGTGTCAGGTTTCCTTTTGGGGTATTTAACCCCACTTCTACTTTCCCCTTCTAGCCTTTCATCTCTGGCATACACAAGTGAAGTGATTCCCATACTAGAAGGTAAGTCTTGGTATGATTTAAAAGAACCTCTATTCAAAACCTTCTAGTGCTCAACATAAATCTTCTTTTGAGATTTTTTTTAAAGGTTTCTAGAAGGTTCTTGTTAAAGTATACTTGTAGACATCACTCAGGTAATATATAAGCATCCAAGAATCTCTCTTTACTGATTGGTTTGTCAGCATGTTGAACAGTGGTGAGCAGGGACTTGAGGGAACAAGAGAGGGCGGGTAAGTTTTGAGAAGGAAGAGGAGACTGAGAAGGTTTGGAGGGTGGGATATTTTGGGCAGGGGAGACAGGAATGATGGGAAAACTTTGGTAAAGGTTTGAATGAATGGCCTGGAAGGTGGAGGAGCACTCAAGACACGTTTCTTCTCTCCCCTTGTGGGTGATACCACTGGGGCTGACCATTGTCTTGTGGCAAAGAGTCTAGGGTTCTAGACCTGGTTCTATACTCGATCCTTGAATACCATTGGGGCAGAGACTTAACCTTTCTGGGCTTCAGTTTCTCTGCTTTTAAAAGAGCAGGGTGTGTTAGACCAGTAGTTTTCTAACTATGTTATCTGGAGACTTGGGGTTTGGTGGATGTGCTTCAAGGGCATCACTGCAGGAATGGCTGTGAATAGCAAGTGGTTTGTTGTGCCTTGCCACCCCCACTTAAATTAGCTCTGCTCTGCTTTATATTGAATTTCTTTAATTCTTTATTTAAGAGAGCATGTGTGAGCAAGCAGGGGGTGGGAGGAGAGGGAGAGAGCATCTTCAGGCTCCATGGTCAGCATGGAGTCTGATGCGCGGCTCAATACCACAACCCTTGGATAATGACCTGAGCCCAAATCGAGAGTCAGACACTCAACTGACTGAGCCATCCAGGCACCCCTTGTATTGAATTTCTGTAGAAACTTTTTGTTTGAAGAATGGCTTCTGTGTGTAAAAGAGAATTTGGAAAGTATTCAGCCTAGACAGTTCTTTAGTTTTCTTCTAGTTATAACATTTGGGAATCTGATCAGTACCCAATGTCTTCAAATCTTGGAGGCTATATACTGGCCAGATCTTGGGCTTCCATGTTCCCTGTCCTCAGGAGGCTGTAAATAAAACTGACAACTATAGGGATTTGGACAACTATTGAATGGAACACACTGTCAAATGCACAATAAGGAAGACTCCTTTACTAAGTTCTACTAAGTGCCTGGCTCTGTTTTAGGCATTTTATGTAATTGAATATTTAAATCTCAATTCAGTTAGGTAGATACTGTTGTTACCATTGTATTAAAATTTTAAATGTTTCATTTTTGAGTTAGTGCACATGGGAGGGACAGAGAGAGAGAGGGGGACAGAAGATCTGAAGTGGGCTCTGTGCTGACAGCAGAGAGCCCACCCATGAACCGTGAGATCATGACCTGAGCCAAAGTTGGATGCTCAACCAACTGAGCCACCCAGGCATCTGCTATTACCATATTAAAAATGAGGAAATTAAGGCTCAGAGAAGACAACTCAGCTCTCAAGAAACAGGGTCAGAATCCAAAATTGGCTCTGACTCCAGGGTCCTTGCTCTTGGTTCTCCCTCTGAGTGGCTCTTGGCTCTGTTTGTGGGCTTTCTCACCCCCCATTCATCCCCAGATGGCTCTTCCATAGTGGAGAGACTTTCTGTCACAAGTAGGTTTAGCTATAGTAGCTACAGTCCTGTAGCTGTCAAGGTGACTTAAGTTCTCAACTGGGCTACAAATGCTTCACTAAGTACGGGTGCTTGGCCCAGGACAGTCTGATGCATGGTAAATGACCCATCACTTACAAGCTCCTTCAGGATGCAGACTTCCTGAGGGATTCAGCATAAGACAAGGAGCTAGGCTGCCCTGAGAACCTTATCCTGATTATTTTACAGTAAAGTGTACTAAGATTCTGGTTATAGGGAAGGAGAAACCACTTGACAAAAATGGACCAAAACCTTTAAGTCTAAAAATGGCCATATATTGAGAGGTACTAGATTGTTCTCAGATTTTCAACCTCCCTTGGCTTTTTGCTTCTAACTCAATATATTTTCAATACCTTTGCCAACCTTAGTAAATTACATTTACTAATGTAAATGCCATTCAACCTGTGAACTAATTGTGTAGGAGCAAAATGAAGTTGAAGACGGACTTGTAACCTATGCTTCCTCAGCCCACTTCTGTGTGTGCCTAAGTTGTAGGGTTTAGCCTGTCTCCCTTATGCTGGCTGTTTGAATAGTGTAACCTTGGTGATGAATTCCAGATGTTGAACTATGTAGTGCTTCAGGAGTTTAGATGTTGTAGTTCTGAGTGAATAAATGTATTTTTTTTTCTTGTGATTAAAAGGCTAAACAGCAGGTCATGCGTACCTATGCATGCAAAAGGATATTTGTATTTTTGATCAGGTGAAATGCACCTGGGGACTGTAAATATCACAGATTGGTGTAATGTGATTGAACCTAAAAGTCTAAATGGCTCAAAAGACCAACTCTAGACATTCTTTTTCCTTTTTCCCCAACCACAGTTCTTCACTCCCCTTCTGTTCCCTCTTTGCCTCTTCCACTCCCCCTCTCTCCTGTTCCTCCCTCTTTCTTTTTGCCTTAGTGGATCACTCATCCATTAGTAATGAACCTAGATCATCAGGGTGATGTGAGAATTGTCTTCAAGTCTCAGAAGAAAACCAAACTATTAGAGTTTATTGGAAGGTTTTTTGGGAAGCGTTTTAGTAGAGATCACAATCTTTAGATTCCTGTAGAAGTCTGGAGTTAACACCTTTTAGAGGATGGGTTTTCTCTAATAGTGGTTTTATGATTAGTATTTTGGGGAGGTGTTTGGGATGGAAGAACTTTTCCCATGACTTCTTACATCTGGTAAAGGAAACTCCACTAGCTAGAGGGATATTCCTGGCCTCCTGGCCCACTGGTTGGAGAAAGAATGATGCAAAGTGGCCTAGCTGGCTAAGCCTTCTCTCTGGGAGGTATTGGATATATCTGTTACCTTGCTTGTTATGGTATCACAGGTGTTTGCATATGTCCAGACTCCTCAGATTGTATACTTTGAATGTGTAGTTTTTTATTAATTTTTTTTTTTTTTGTTTAAAAAGCTGGAATAAAGGGGAAAATTACTGGAAAAAAAATTCTACCAAAGGGCACAGTCATATTTGTCTCTTTGTTCAGAATTATCAACCTCATGCCTAATTTGATTTTTTTTCTTAACCCCTAGAAGCTAGAGTTTTTTGTCATTTCATTTCATTCATTTGTTCATTCAGAAATCTTCATTACTGTGCTGAATGAATGAATAAATTGGGAACAACACAAATGATACATGGTTGAGCCCTTTTCTTCTGTCTGGTAGGGAAGAAAAATAAATAAGCCAAGAACTGGTATAAGGTGTGATAAGTGTTCTAGAGGGGAATGTTGTATGTACCATGGCTGAGCAAAGGAGAAGGCAGAATATATGAATGGGATGGTTGTGGAATGTGAGTATGACTTAGCCTGATCAAGTGGGGAAGCGGGAGGAAATTCCAAGAGTCCAGAACAGCGTGGGAAAGAACACTATGAGAAGAAATGACCTCCATCATTCAAGTAAAGTGAGGGAATCCTGATTGGCTGAGGAGGGCTGGAGTTGAATAAAGTATTAGTGGGGGAGATGAGCATGCTTGACAGTCTCTACATACCCCATGGTAGCATTACCATACCCATCATAACTTCTTATTTACTTGTCTAGCACCCCTCCAGACAGAAAGTTCTTTGGGGGAAGACATTGTATCTCTTTGAGCACTGTGTGAAACCAGCATGAAGCACAGTGCTTGGCATGTGGTGGGGAGACTCAACTACTTAATGGATGATTGGATGAAGGAGGAAGGTGAGAACAGCATGTAGCAGGTATAGTTACCGGGTGGTTTCCACACCATGCCAGTCACACCTTAACTCCTTTCACTCAATCTTGGGTCAGTCACCCTCTCAGACTTGTACCCAGAATGCTTTCCTGGTGGCTGCCAGCCTTTTTCCATCATTTGTTGCCTGAGCCATCCTGCTGCCTTCTCCAGAGTCAGCTTTTTTGGTTGAGTCTGTTCCTGCCAGACTCCCTTTGCCCTCTAGAGACTGTCTGGTCAAGGCTTCCTTTCCCTATAATCCTCCCTGGTGTCCCACCTGTGAGGTATAACACTGACCTTTCATTTTTTTTTTGACTTAATATTAGTGCTCACATCGTATTACTTTCATTCTTCTCAGTGTTTTACCAAATACTTATTCACTATAGAATTATGTCATCAGAAGTTTCATATTCTTTAGAATATGTATTTTATGAGGACAGGGATTCCTGACTTTTCCCTTCCTGAGTATCAAGTGTCTAGTACAGTACCTGACATGCTCAATAAACACTTATAGAGCGAATGAATGTCACATACTTGTAGAGAACTCCAGGTGTATTGCACATATTGTAGTAGTTGCATGTTATGCTCTTTTTGTCTCTCTGTGGCAAGATTTTGAGCATAAGAAACATAAGGCAAGACTCTATTCTCTTGGATTTGATATTGAGGGATGGTCGGTTTTATTTTTATGGCTCATGTGGTAACTCTTGAATTTCTCTTTAAGCAGTCTCCACGTTATCCAAGCACAAGATTGCTATGCTGTGATCCTGCAGCCGCTGAGGCTGACAGCCTTCTGGGCCACACCCCCTTTTTTGAGATGGCTGATGTCAGTCCCAGCATGAGGCAATCTCTTAATTCCAGCTGCTGACCACTGGGGTTTTCCTTAGGTGTGCATGCCAACTCTCCTGGTTGAGTGCCCTCTAATATATAATTAATGATGACTCTCAGCAGTTCACATTTTCAGAAGCCTTTCTAGGCATGATCTCACCACCAAGCTGTGATGCCTCACTGCCATGGGGCTCCATGTGGGCCCAGGGGAGGTCTCTCAGTCCAGCCAGTCTGCAGATTTGGTGTTCAGTAATGTTACGAGGTGGGGAGTGTGCCTGGATCCAGCCACGCATTCCCACCCTGCCCCCCACTGCCCCTCCCCCCCCAATGTAAAGCATATAACATTGATTTCCTATGGAGACGAAGTATCTACTGGATATGAGGCAAGCTTTCAATAACCTAAGAGCCTCCAAATACTGAATCTTAATTAAGGTGACCAACCGTTCATGTTGCCCAGGATTAAAGGGTTTTCTGGGAAGTGAGACTTGCGTTGCTGAAACCAGTTTAGGGAAAACTAGGATGGTTGATCACTCTAATCCTAATAGAGATTAAAATTAGAGAATGCAATTGGTCCTTGAATGGAAGAAAGCTGCATAAAGAGAGCAGGTCTAGCCTGATTTATCCCTTGGATGAAAACTGAGGGTGGTTTTGGTAACCCCTTGAACCTGCAATTGGTGTCAGAAGTGAGCAATCTTGTGGGTTGACTGTGCCCCTCTAATACTGTATAGTTAGCAAGCTCTTGCTCTTGGACTAAATTGTTTGCATCATAAGAAGCATTGGAACCAGGAACTGAACATCTGTTAAGCTCAGCACCTTAGTTTGGGTTGACCCAGAGACAGATCCTGAATAAGGATTTAAGTACAAGTGGTTTATCTGGGAGGTGAAGGAAAGCAATGGTAAGGAAAGAGAGAAGGAAGAGAAGGTGGCCAGTAAAAGACACCTTAGTAAGCTGGTTACTTGCTCTGGGGAGCTTAGTCTTCAATCTCTTCCACTAGAGCAGAGTTTCTTACACTTGATGCTATTGCCATTTCGGGCTGGGTAATTCTTTGTTAGGGGGCTTTCCTGAGAATTGTAGGGTATTTAACAGCATCCTGGTCTCCATTGATAGATGTCATGGCACTCCTTTCCCCCCAGTTCTGACAACCAAAAATGTCTGCAGACATTGTCAAATGCCCTCCTCGGGTACAAAATTGCCTGGTTGATAACCAGTGTTCTAGCACACACACTCAGAGTTATCCCATGTAGAGGTTGAGGGAGTTGGAGTATCTACGCACTAATTTTTCATTTTTTCAGGGCTGCTGAGGAAGGCTTCGGATAAAGCTGGCCATTTGTGGTTGGCTAGTGCACATGAAGTGGTATGAAGGATCTGAGCAGGGCACTGACAGTATCGGCTTCTATCTCCTATATTCTGTCTCTGCAGGCCAGTTTTTTCTCCATTTAGTGGAATCTGACTTCTGACCACGCCTAGCTGCACATATGAATCCTATCAGTCTTTAAATCCTAATTCCAAATTCCCAGGACAGATGATCTGAGTTGCCAAATTTGGGTCAGATGTTCAATCTGGCTAATCAGCTATGACCATATAGTACAAATACGGTTTTTGAGGGGCCCACTCCTGTTTCCGTTCAGTACAAGTGGGCAGCATGAGGAGATTGGATATTGTGTATAGCTGGGTTGAAGCAGGGATGGGCAATTATTTCAGCAAACACGTATCAGGCGTCTCCTATGTGCAAGGCTATTTGAAGGGTACACAGACGAATGACTTGTCAGAATGCCCAAAATGTGTGAACAGAATACACAGTTTAAAAACAGAATCTATACCTCTGGGGATGACATGGTAGGAAACGCTTTCTTTCACTGATACCTAGGTGAGTGAGTGTGCTGAGAGCCAGAGGAAAAGCTGAGGTAATTGTCACTCCATGTGTATACTCCATGGTGAACAAAATGGATGTCTTTTAAAAAGATTCAAGAAAAGATTCATTTTGAGCTGGGGGTGGGGGGGGGGGGGGGGGGGGGGGGGGGGGGGAGAGAGAATTAGTGAATGAATAATGAGTGGGGGAGGGGCAGAGAAGGAGAGAGAGCATCCTAAGCAGGCTCTGCACTGTGAGCTGAGCCTGATGGAGGGCTCGATTCCACGACAGTGAGATCATGACCTGAGCTGAAATTGAATGGAATGTTTAACTGACAGAGCCATTCAGGTGCCCCCAAATGGACATTTCGATGGGCTGGGGCAATTTTCTACCTAGACCCCAAGATGAATTTAGAGCTCATGACCAAATTCTCTCAGGCCTTCTCTTCTAGGGGAAGGTTGTGTGGTCTGGTATTAGGTTGACTGCCAGGGCAAAGAAGGTGGGGTGGGGAAGAAATGTCTGTGTAGGATAGCCTATTGTCTCTTTTCTGTCTGTAATAAGGCAGGGGCACGGGGAGTGCTGACTGCCAGCCCTTCTCATCGCCAGCCCCATTCTTTTTTCAGTGCAATTAAAGACACAACCAAATCAGGAACAGAATGATTCCTTGTTAGACTCTGGTGTGAGGGGCTCTTCACCCTTAGCAAGGCTGTTTGCTTGGCAAGTGCAGAGGGGTTGAATTGTCCTATACCCTGTGAGTCTTTCAGATTTCACATGGGGACAGCAGTATATGTTTGGCAGAGTAAGGACCTTGGTTTTTACTTGGAACGTGTGTTTATTGGGAGTGACTTTCTGGAGGGTCTGACAGAGGTTATGCGGGTTTGGGCATAGCCCCTCCAGGTAGCTTAATGCCATATACAACCCAAGGAGACACCAGCCATGTGGGTTGCAGTGTGACATTGCCTCTGGGACAGTGGCTCTGCCAGTTCATGCCTAGTTCCTTTACAGAGAACCGCTTGCCAAAATGTGATGGTGCTTCTGCCCTGTTGTACCTCTTAGTTTCTTCTGGTCATTTCCCAGGCCTGACTGTGGTGGGGGAAGGTGAACCATTGTTTAACCTGGGTCCTCCTGAACTCTTGGAGGACAGCTGATTTGTTTGTGGTGGTTGTTATCCCAAACCTTGAGGCTTCATTTGGGTAGGAGGCCATTAGCTTTGAAATCCATGTCTACATTTGTGCTGAGGTCACTTCCTGAGGGCTGCTCCTAGCCTATGGAGACTGAGGCAGGCCTATTTATGGGGTGGGTGGGGGGACATATATATCCTCTGGAGGCCAACCTTGGCTCTTGAGCTCACTGATGGCCTTGCCAAACCTTCTGTAGGCTACTCAGCCACCTTGGAAGCTTGCACCTACCCTCTCCTCCCTCTTGAGACATGCCCAGTGATCTGAGCACTCTCCAGCTTTATCCAGCTCCTCCCCATTTCATCTCTGTAAAGGTACTTCTCCTAATACAGGCCTTGCACATGTAATCCTATCTTGGTATCTGCTTCTCAGTGGGCCAGACCAACACAGATCACTCTGTAATTTACAGTTTGAACTGAGGTACTAATGGAGTGAAAGAAAAAAATGATAAAAAAAAATAACAGTAGTAAACTAGAGCTGGCCTAGAGAGACCTAAGCAAAATTTTTGAAGAAAACCTGACTGCTTTGATGGAGATTCCTCAATATGCAAGTAAAGCTGATACCTGATACTTTGCTTGCTGAATATGAAAAATGAGAACTCAACCCATTTAATTCTATAAAATGACCAGTTTAGTTAAACTAACATTTGTAGAGTGACTCTTGTGTGCCAAGAAAGAGGCTGGGCATAGGAAGGTGAATGAGACGTGGTCTTTGCCCTCATGTGGCTTGTGATCTAGAGGGGAAGATCCACGTGTTTTGATAGTTTTACTGAAATAGGATTCGTGTAAGATAGAGTTGGCAATGGGACTGACTCTGCTGTATAAAGATAGGAACCAGTTCCCTCCCTCCCCCCCCCAATTCCTAGTACCTTCCTAGGAGGCAGTGTTGACACTGGGGGAAGGACTTGGGCAAACTTCGGAGGCCTGGTTTATGCCAGGGGAGGAGTGAGAGGGGTAGCCAGTGATAAAAGTAAGGCAAGTGAGACGTGTGTTCTAGCTCTAGGATAAAGTGCTATGGATCCCTAGCACTTCTTTTTTCTTTTAAATTAGCAAGAAAGGCTGTGTCCCCTTCCTCCCATACATGGGTGGAAAAACAGCTTTGTAATGCACACAGTGACTAGACTGAAGATGTGTTTTCTGAGGAATTCCTGTCATATGTACAAGTATACAGAAGCAAATCAACCAAGCCCTTGTGTGCCCTCCAAGGCAGCTTGCATTTAGCAAATACTGGCAAATAAAGCCTACTCAGACAAGCAGGTAGGTAATCGGCTTCCTCTGGGCTCTCTTTACAACACCTCTCCTGTGAAGCAGCTGGTGCTACCAGGTTTTCTGGCAAAGGTGCTCTTTCTACAAGTGGGGCTAGGAAGGAGCACAGTGCAATGAAAAAACAAAACAAAACTTGAACAAAAATCACTTGAATAAACAGATGCCTGCTTTACCCCTCTAGCCTTTTTCTTGGCCTCATGATGCCTGACAAAAATCGAGCCGAAAGTGACGGCTGGGCTAAGATGAGGCCAGCAATATGTCACCTGATCATGCCGAGACCCCAGGGGATGGAAAAGGCATTTAGCTCTAAGCTCAGCCATGGTTGCTGCAGTAAGACAAGAGTCTTGTAGCTCTGGCAGCTCCTCCTCCTTTCTTTTTTTTTTAATATATGAAATTTATTGTTAAATTGGTTTCCATATAACACCCAGTGCTCATCCCAAAAGATGCCCTCTTCAATGCCCATCACCTACCCTTCCC
>NC_064812.1:40906111-41009216 GCF_023721935.1 Panthera uncia | reverse complement strand
CATGAGTTTCTGTTAAGTTTCTCAGGATCCACATAAGAGTGAAACCATAAGGTATCTGTCTTTCTCTTTATGGCATATTTCACTTAGCATCACACTCTCCAGTTCCATCCACGTTGCTACAAAGGGCCATATTTCATTCTTTCTCATTGCCACGTAGTACTCCATTGTGTATCTAAACCACAATTTCTTTATCCTCCTCCTCCTTTCCACATGATTCAGTTTCATGCCATTTGCAATTGTGAGACAAAAGAATGTTCCAAATTCCAGGTCCCCATCCTGAAGCACCCTTGGTAAGCCCAGGGAAGGAAGCTCAGCAACCTCACACATTCTGCTCGCCATGGGCAGCCAGTGGTGAGGTTTGAGGGATAGAGCCATTCCTCATTTTCAGCTTTTAACCCCAATGGGTAGGAAATCTCTTGAACTTGAAAACAAAGTTTTATGCTTTTAGGGAAAAATGTTGAAATGGCAAAAACTTCTTAAAGCCTGGGGTTTATTTTTCTGTGCTGCATAGGAGATCACAGCATTGGCATCCATAGCTGTAGTCTGTGAAAAAGTGCTAGACGTTGTCTGTACATAGCATATTTGCCTTATCCATGGGGTGAAAAGCAACAAGCATCTCAGAAAACTTCAAAGACCACTTGCATGTTTGCTCAGAACCATTATCGCTTGCCACCTGTTGTATCATAGATTGCACTTTTCATCACTTTGGTGCTGGCTTTCACCTACAAGCCTTTCCAGTGCATGTGGCCTGGCTTCTGGGGCCTAAGCTTGTGTTGTCACAATTGGGCAGAGCTTTATGCAGGAATGCAGTGACTCTGGAGTGTGTGTGCACCTTGATAGCAAAGGGGGATTAAAAGACAATACTTTTAGTCTTTTAATCTGTGGCCCAAAGATACCTTAACATGGGGTCGTAGCTTGTCTTGTAGGAGCCTACGTCAAAATGAAATAGTACCATACTGTCATGATGGCACTTTGATTTCATTTGGATGGGTCATCTGAGCACCAAAGGGTTTTAGATTCTACCTAAACAGTTCTAGTGTGGTGCCAGCAGGGTGAAGCCATAGATCAGGTGAGGATGTGAGTGAGAAGCAACAAAAGAGAGATAGGGAATATAGGTTGCCCTTTCAAAATTATTTCTAGCTAATGGGAGGAGATCCAAAAGGTAGAAGATAGGTGTGTGGGGGGGGAAATAGAAGAAAGTGTTGTGTTTTTTCCTTCAGTTCTCTTTCTTAAGAAGAGAGTGATAGGGGGCTAATGGTGGAAAGTGAGCATTGATGGGATGTCTTTATTTCACTTCCTTCTCTTTCCCCTTTCTCTTCCTTTGCATCTATTTCTTCCATTCTTCCTAGTTAGCTAATCAACCTTGGTCAGGAAGAGGGTATAGTGTGGTAAGAAATTATTTGCAAAAAAGGAAGATCATTTGCTATTTACTATTCATAGACCCTGTCTTCTAAAGAGGACAGATTCTATTAGGTAATGCCTCTTGTTTACCAAAAGAATCACGAGTGTGAGGATTCATGATTAGGGAATCCAGGAGAGAGCTAAATTGCTGGGGGTGACAAAAGGGGCTGAGAATTAGGAATTTCCAGGAGGCAGTGAAGACTGAGATGGTAAGTCTCAAAAATCTGCATGGAAAAAATGTCAAGAGGAATAATTCAGACTGGGTCTTTAGAAGGAAACATTGATCTAGTCTGGATTTTTATTAAATTTCACTGGGTAATGTGTGATCTAACCTATTCCTTCATATTCCCATTAGATTTTCAGCAAAAATCTGCATTAAGTGCTAATACTTGGCAGAATGGGATTTGCTTTTAAGAGCTATGGTGAAGTGCCAAATCCAACTTCAGGAAATAATAGAGGATATTTGTTGTGTTCTGGAGGATGCTTTTGGCTACAAGTGACAGGGAAGCCAGCAAGCTGTGATCAAACCAAAGTATGATTTATTATCTGTTTAGCACATTGGAGACAGGTGGTTTCAAGACTGGTTGAACACCTCTAGTATGCCCTGATGCTGGCTTAGCATCTCTGGAATTTTCTTGATCTGTCCCTCCTGGTTGGAAGATGATGATGTCGTTCTAGTCATCAAGGCTTGGACTTGAAAGAATGAGTCCTTCTTTTCTTATTAGGGAGGAAAAGTCTTTTGCAGAGGACTCCCAACAGATGTTCCTATGTTTCTCATTGACCAACAGTAGGTCATTGGACTCCTCTAGCTGCAAGGGAGGCTTGGGGAACATCTGGTTTTTCTTAGTCTCTGTAGTGGGATTGAGCAAGAGGTGACTGAGAATGGTGATGGCATAGCCACTGCTGTGTGTGTGCAGGTGTTTGCAGGCACTGTAGGTCCTTAGAGGAGATGCTTGCACAAAGGCGGCTATGAAAGATTTCCTCTGCATTTTTCATAAAAATGGGCTTCTTTTCCTCTTTTTCCAGTATCTGCTTCCTTTATAGGATCGCCTCTGGTGATATTGGGAGATATTTGTTTGTATCCTGGTCCTTACACAGTGAATTTCAGAAAAACTCATTTTCTTTCTTTCCCTGGTGGAGTATATGTCACCTAATTCTGAGGAGACACAGCACATATTTCAGGGTACAGATCAGACTGGACCCCAGCAGGGTACTGAATGAGCAGGAGTCCATGGCTAACCCAGATTTAAGGAGCTTGGTTTTGTGATTGTATATTGCTAAAGCACCAGGGGCCCAGCTTTTAAATAAGAATTTCCTATACCTGGCTTTGTTTTTTTGTATGTTTGTTTTTTGTTTTTTTTCTTCTTTCTTTGTTTTGTTAAAAGAAGTGACATTAATATGACTTTTGTAAGGGGAAAAAAAATCAGATTTCCTGGAGTCTGTCTTGCCTATAGGAGGCTGTTAGCTGCATGTATCTTTTAAAGAAGACCAGTTGCTGATAATAAAAAGGCATTTAACAGGACACTCTGAAGAATGGCTTCCAGACCCTAGAAGATTGAGTGCTGTGTTTAATGGTCACCTTCAGAAATCACTGGTTTATGTTCTTTCGATGTATCTGTTAACCCTGAACTTCAGTGAGTCACATAATTCTTGCAGCCTTTCCACTCCTGCTGGGTGAATGTAAATCTTGCTGAGAATGACCTCTCTATCTTTTGGCCTGTTCCCAACCTTCTGTGGGCAGCATGGAAGCACATATCCACTCTTGTCTTCTGAGCATTTCCTTTTCTTCTGAGAGATGAGGCACATCTCTCTGGTACAGAGAGCCAATAATTTACCTTGGATTACACTGTTCACTATTGTTTGTGGGCTTTCTGATCAATGGTCTTTAGAAGCTTTTGGGCACAACTGTAGTTAGAGAGGTTTGTAAGAGAGACCTCTGCCAGATGGTCCTCCCTCCCGGCTCGGTCTCCCCTTGCTATGTGCATGAAGGTACTGCTCATCCTGTATCTCCTCTGGACTCCCACCTGGATGGTGCAAAGAGAGAACAACCAGCCTGTCTTGAGCTGAACACTGTTCTTCAGAAGAACCACCCAGGTGCATGTGATAGTCAGGTTTGCTTCCTAGGGCTGGTTCCAGGAAAGGCAGGGATGTGGACAACTTGGTGTAGAGGAGCACATCTAACACCAGATGTTTAGATGGTGGTTGTTTCATCTATTAACTCTGGCCTTAGTAGATTGTGTCTACCTAAGATGGGTGCTGTGCCTTAATATTTTCCATTGTGCCTGTGTCTGGAACGCTTTATATTTTAACTGAATTGATCTCATGCAAGGTGACTTAGCTCCTCTGAACCAGTTTTTACCTTTGAAAATGAAAATAATGATGTCTTATATGGAAAGGACTAAATGAAATAGATTTTCATAAAATAATTTGCTGTAACAAAGGGACACCAAAACACAATGGCTTATATGATCTAGAAGCACATTTCTCTTAGCTAGAAGCTCAAACTCTGAGTTTGTAGGTAAGAAGATCTGGGTGAATGTGGAAACACTGTTGTCCTCATCAGACCACTCCATATATCATCATCTCTCAGCTAGTAGGAAGGAAGAAAGGCTAGGGATGCCGACACCTAAATTCTTTTAGGAACAAGACAGAGTGGCACACATCACTTTTGCTCACATTGAGTTGCTTAGAATGTAGTCAAATGACATTGATGCAGTGGTGAACAAAACAAAGGTCCTTGCTCTGGAGGAATGAGGCAGGGTGAGAGAGTGGGGGAAGATAGATACATAAAGGGCCATAATAAGTAGCTTATGGAGAATGTTATGTAATAAATGCTATGGAAAAATGGAAATGTAGACTAGGGTAAGGGGACTCCTGAGTATCAGAGGTTGTAGGAAGCAGACTGTAGTATCAGATGTCCCATGAAGAGGGTGAGGGGTGACCAAGGGCATAAAGGAGACCAGAATTTGGCCAAGTGCATGCAGTGGGAGAGTGATGGAATGTAGGGCCCAGCTTATTGGTATTCTCACTCCTGTTGTTTGCCAAAGCCCACTCTGAGGCTAAATGCACATGTGCTATCTTCCCCTGCCTTCTGACCTTTCCTTCTATATCATTTTTCTTTCCTGATTCTGTTTCCTTTTCTATCTTTTCTCCTTCCAGCCCTAAGTTGGACTCAGTAAGGAGGCCAGAGTGATCAGTGGATTAAGCACTTGCCAGGATAGGAGAGAGGTCAGAAAGGGAATGGGTGTCTGCTCAGTACAGCCTCCCACTTTGGCTTTCACTCTGAGAGAAGGAGGAGCCAGTGGAGTGTGTTGAGTCAAGGAGTTTAGGACCTGAGTTTCCTTTTAAGAGGATCACTCCCTCTGGTTGCTGTGTTGAGAATTGACCATGTTCAGGTGGAGGCAGGGAGGGAAGTTGAGTAGCCACTCTAGTAATCCAGATAATAGACCCACTTGGCTTGGACTAGTCAGCAGTTTGGGAGGTGAGAAGTAGTTGGATCAAGTGCCTTTAGTGGGGATTCAGTAACCAAGAGGTGAGAACTAGTGAACTTGCCCCCCTGGGGTTGATATGGTGGGTGGCAAAATGAGCATACCCAAGGGGGTTTGAGATGAACAGTCCATAGATCAGAGGAGGGGTGTGGCTGACACTCTGAGGGACAGCAAAGAGTCAAGCTGGGTGTTATTCAGCCAGTGGGGGTTCTTGGGCCCTGTCCTGGCCAACGGAACAGGGCATATAGGTCCCCAGCTGCTGATACTTGAGAAGGGTTTGCATTAGACAGAGGCCAACACCCAGGTATTAGGAAACGTAACAGTGCTAAAGAGAAGGGTAAAAGGGACTCCCCTTCTCTCAATGCCTTTAGAATGCAACAATGACACCTTGTACATACTCCCAATGTTGGGATATAGGAGGGGCACTTAGAGGAATAAAAACAGCCCTGAAAAGGAGTTCAAACTTTGAGAGAATATCCCAAATGATACCGTTTTAAATGGAAAGAGACTGAATAGGCTTAACTGACAAGATTATTTTCTGTGCTCTGTCTGGGAATGGGAGCTTTTGGCAGGTTCAGTTCAGATCTAGAAAAATAAAAGAAGGAACAGTTTTGCGCATTGGAGTGGTAGTGTGTGGATTTCAGTCCTTCAATACCTGTTACCAACTAGAAAAAATAATTGAGGCCCCTTTTGGTTATGATGTTGGATTCTGCCTTCTAAGTTTATTCTGGTTGGATTTCCTACCTCGAGGAGCAACTGAATGGTGGGAGTTTCCCACAAGAGGATTTGTAAGCTGGTAGAGGAGAGATTTGCGTCCTCTGGTTCTTTCTGTACCCCTCCTGTCAAACCAGATGAGTCCTGACTGTATTGGGTATGGGCAAGGCAAACCTTCCTGTATCAGAAGATGCTTTAGAGGTGCCTGGGTGGCTCAGTCGATTAAGCATCCGACTCTTGATTTCAGCTTAAGTTACGATCTCATGGTTCATGAATTTGAGTCCTGTGTTGGGCTCTGTGCTGACAGCGGGGAGCCTGCTTGGAATTCTCTCTCCCTCTCTTTGCCCCTCTACCATTTGCATGTGTGCACTCTCTCAAAATAAATAAACATTAAAAAAAAAGATGCTTTCAGGGACTGTGGAGGAATCACAAGTCCTTAGAAGTAACTAATCAAAAGGGAATAGCAATACCATTATTTTAGTTTTACACACATGAAGAAAACCACCATGGGTAAAGTTGGTATGATAAACAACCACTGAAACAGTGTCCCCTCTTCTAAAAAAAAAACAAAAACAACCCCCCCCCCCCCAAAACACAAAACCCATGGCCCTTTCTCCTCGCATTCCAGGCAGCCATGGCACTTGGGCATGGGGCTGCTGCCCCTGAGGAGCCATCTTACTTTGTCTGGTTCCCTAGTGGAAATCAGTTAGGTGACCAGATATGTGGCACTAAGCTTTGCAGATCCTCCCTCAGATAGCCCTTCCTCAGGCCACTCCTGGGGGCTGTGAAGAAGACAGAAGTTTTCTTGGAGCATGACTCACTTATTACCTCACACTCTGGGCATGCTATGATGTCATACTCTGCTGCAAAGCCTTGCAAAGGGGTGAAGCCACCCCAGGAAGCCTGGAGTCTAGGGGAGATATGGTCAATTCTAGGAACTTTTGGGGGAGAGGCCAGGCTTGAAGGCAGAGCTTGTGTTTCTGGCCTGTCATGGAAAAGCATTGCACCACTTTCCTTACCATCCTGGAGATGGCTGGGGAAGATGGATGGCAGCACACTGGCCCACATCTGTTGTTGCAGTGAAGGCTCCTCTGCCATTCAGCGGAAGCCGAGAAGTGTGGTGCTGGCAGCCTGCTCACAAACTGTGAGGAGGGTAGGGTGGGGGCTGCTGCTCTGCCAGCAGAGTGGGGTTGGACCTGTTCCTGGGCGTGTGCCTGGATATGATTTGCTTCCCTCAGTACCAGAGTGCGGGCTGCATTTGAATTGACAGAAAATAAGACGCTTTCTGCTGGTACTTTCTTACCTGGCTCTTTTCCAGGCATGGTCCTTGTGAGCCCAATGGGGCCCTGACATCCTGCTGTTTTGTGGATTAAAAGAAAAGTTAGGGTGCACCCTCCCCTGTTCCAGAAAGAATTTAAGTCCATTTGGAAAATCACACATGGCCCAACCAGATGGCACGTGACTCATCATGAATATTTGTTGAAGGTTGTTTCAGGGAAGAACAAGGGATAAAACAGAATACTGACAGGAGTTAGAAATGAAGGGAGTCATGACATCTTTGTTTTCTTTATTAGGTACTATTAAAATGACAGTAATAATTGCACCTGCCTCAAAGGGTTGTTGCAAGGAAGAAGTATGTTTGAGAAGTGGTTAACATGATACTGCAACATGTAAGTGCTCCATATCTGTTAGCTATTACTATCGTGGCAATGATGGTTATTTCCATTGCAAAGTGCATCCATGTGGCAGTCTAGCTTACTGGTTAAGAACATGGGCTTTTCACTCCACTGAATGTAGACTTGAGCTTGATGCTGGGTTTACTGTCCTCTGTGATAGAGGACAGGTTAGGTGACCTTTCTCTTCCTAGACTTTTGTATCTCTTACATGCAGGTAGTAGTACTGACCTCACAGGGTTGTCATGAGAATGAAAATCAGAATGTCATGTTGTGTTGTCATCTTGAGCTGCTATAACAAAGTACCCTTAGACTGGGGGACTTAAATGTAATCTCACCCTGGAGCCTTGGAAATTCAAGATCAAGGTATTGGCAAGGTAGGCTTCATTATGAAGCTGCTTTTTTTGGCATATGGGTGGCCGCATCTCGCTGTGTGTTCATGTGACTTCCTTGTGTGTGGCAGAGAGAGAGTGCAGGATTGATGAAGCTCTATGGTGTCTCTTCTTATAAAGACGTTAATTTCATTGGGTCAAGGCTCCATCTTTGTGATCTCATTTAACCTTAATTACTTCCTTAGAGGCCCATCTCCAAATACAGCCATACTGAGGGTTAGGTCTGGAGGCAATGGTGGAGGCACAAACATCCAGTCCATAATGGCTGTCTGTCAAGTGGTGATGTCCAGCTCACTCTGAAGGCTCAGTGCAGGTTTTATTTAGTGTTGCTTAATAACCCATTGTGTGCAAAGTGAGGGATTGAGACTTGTGGGCAGTGGATGAAACTGTGAGGTGGAGTTCTCCAAAGGGCTGACTATTTAGTGTAATGAGCAGACCACATCCAAAAAGAAAGGGAGTGAATACAGTGGGCTGCCCTTGACAGGGCTAAGCACCGACGAGCCTCTATACCTGAGCCAGAGTTCTGGGGAACAGCTGCTTTTCAATGGGAAGATTGTACACTGGCAGGGTGAAGTCTCAGGCAGTACACACCTGTGTGGCTATATCTGTAAATGATTGGTAAATGGTCTGGGCACAGCAGGGGCCTCTAGCGCCCTGCCCACCCCTTGGCTAAGTGCTGTCTTGTTGGTTGAGAAGCATTTCAGGTATCATGTCTGTATGTGAGAGTACAGTCTGGGGAGAGATTCAGGCTAAGGAGCCCCTGGGGCAAAAGTAGGATAAGGGAGAGGCCCATTGGGCTTTTATGCACCCTCAGTCTTCTCTTTTTCATGTAGTTTTCAGGTATTTGTGTAAAAACAAAACTGTATGGATTATTATGCTTATGTATGCATGGAATATTGGATAAACTCTCAATCTCTAAGACTGTAAAATAAATCAAGGAATGAGGCTGAGGGCAGGGATTCAGGACTCATATTTTGGGTGCACCAGTCTGAGTCATTTAAAGGTTTGGTAGCCAATGGACTTACAGGCTAGGGAGTCCCAGGACCATTATCTTTGAGGGAGTAACAGACATGGGGCTTTGTGGTTTTTTTTTTTTTCCAGTGGTATGGAGGAGGGATTCTGGACATTCTCTGGGGCTCTTTTATGGACTGAATGTCTTCCCAAATTCATATGTTGAAGCCCTATCCTCTTTGTGATGGTATTTAAAGATGGGGCCTTTGAAAGGCTTAGATGAGATCATGAGGGTGGGGCCGTCATGATGGGATTAGTGTGTTTCTATGAAGAGACACCAGAAAGCTTGCTCTCTTTCTCTCCAATCCAGGACCAAGCTCTCACCAGAAACCAATCATACTGGCACCTTGAGTTTGGACTTCCAGGCTCCAGAGCTGTGACAAAATAGATTTCTGTTTAAGCCACCTAGTCTGTGGTATTTTGTCAGAGCAGCATGAACTGATTAAGACAGGCTTCCCAGTTTTTATGTGTTGAAGGGTCAGTGAAAGGTCTTACTGTGTTTTCTGTGCCTTGTTTATTTTAAATGTGCTTCTTTGCACATCCTTTTACCTATCAGCATCTGTTCTCGTGAAAGTCAGCAACATGAAATGGTGGGCAGTGATGAAGATTAAAGGAGAACTAGGGTTTTGGGCAAAGAATTTTTAACTGTGGCATGCCAAGCATCAAGTCCTTCCCATCATCTGGAGCTGGGCCAGACTTATGGTGCTGCTGGGCACACAGTGAGCACTCAGTGGATGTTGGAAGGTGACTTAGTTGAGCGTGTCAGTGTCTGTTCCATCAGCAGCCTCCTTAGAATATCCCGTAGAGGAGAAAGAACATTTCTTTGGGGTATTCTGTTCTCTAAGCAACCTCTTAGAAGAAGAAACAACTACCAGAGATTCAAGGAGTGTGGCTTTCTCTTGACTCCTCCCAGCCAGTTGAGGGCTATTGGCCATTTAACCGTGGCCTGTGGAACTGGAGAAATCTGGGGGGACTGGCCTTCTGTTCTCTGCTGTCTTGCATGTTTAAGCAATCTTTTTGTATTCAGGGCTATCCTCTGAAGCATATGAGAGAAAAGAAACCCTTTCAGCATGTCTAAATTCAGAATTAGGCTACAGAAGAAAACACAACACAGGGAACTCTTAAAATACCCTCCTGGCCGAGGATTCCTCTGAGCCACTTTGTCTCTAATACTTCAGTCTTTCTCTGATTAAAACCAAACCAAACCAAAACAAAACACAACAAAACACTAGGTTCTAAGAAAAGGGGACAGTTTGGGGCACCTGAGTGGCTCCGTTGGTTGGGCGTCAGACTTTAGCTCAGGCCATGATCTCCCGGTTTATGAGTTTGAGCACCGTGTTGGGCTCTGTGCTGACAGCTCTGAGCCTGGAGCCTGCTTCAGATTCTGTGTCTTCCTCTCTCTCTGCCCCTCCCCTGCTTGCACTCTGTGTCTCTCTCTCACAAATAAATAAACATTAAAAAAAGAAAAGGGGACAGTTCTAGGTGGTTGGGTTGCCAGGGTACCAAACCAAGTGATCTCCTAAAGGGCAGAAAAGGCTAAGTTGTTTCCTTAAAACACTTTTCTTTTGTGTATAACTTTTGATTTTTTTCAGAGCATTTTCAGATCTATGATCTCGTTTATCTTAATGACAACCTTATGTGAAAGGGCAATGAAATTTAGGGCCAGAGCCGCATGGCTGTTTAATGCCTTTTAGAAGATCCTGTAGCTGGTTGACAACCAAAAGCAGGCCTAGAGAGGTGGCTGCTAGGGATGTGAGAGTCTGTGAGCCTCTTACAGGCTGGAGATTCCCATCCAGGCTGAGACAAACAGGTATTTCCTTTTGTCCCCGGTTAGCCAGGGCACAGGGAGGGACTGGGTGGAAACTGCTGGTGGAAGAGACATTGTTTACCTCCAGTGGAAGAAATGATGACATAGAGTGTGGGTGGGTTGGGCATGTCAGATGCCTCAGAATTACCAAAGCATTTGTTTTTCATCATTAATAGCAGCAACAAACATTTATTAAGTGCTAACTCTGTGCAAGGCCCAAGGCAGGATGCAGTGATGAATAAGACGTGATGTTTGTAGTTCATCAGGGGAGGTAAGACAGTCATTTGAAAAAACACAAATGTCAACACAAGATGGTATTTGGTGAATGCTGAATGAGTGGTAGAGAAACAAGAGCTCAAAGAGTTTGAAAGTGGGAGAGTGAAAATTCTCCTGAGGTGTCCAGGGGACATTTCTAGAGACGGGACCTTAAAAGGTACAGAAAAACAAAGAGCGCATTTATGGTTGAGGCAAATCATTTAGGGAAAAAGTGTTGAGAGAATGTAAGGTGGCTTGGTTTTGGGCTTGGATAGATCATTTTGGCAGGAAGAGAGAATTGACTTAGGAGAAGGAATGGGAACCTACCCTGGAAAGGGAAAATGGAATGGGGCTGAAATACCACACTAACAGGACTTAGGGCTTTGGACTAAGAGTCACAGAGAACCAGGGAATATTTTTGATTGACATGTAAGGCAGAGTACAGGGAACAGCACATCCTTTGTGAAGGCAGTCATCATAGTCCTGGCTTCCCAGAAAGCATACAGTGGGGCTTTGACATATTAAGTTGCTACTTTGTGCCAGGCACTGTGTTAGTTCCTGAAGATGCAAAGGTGAGAAAGAATAGTTCCTGTCTTCAAGGAGCTTTTAGTTCAGGTACTTGGACTAGAGCATACTCTTCTTAGTAAAGAATTACTGTCTGCTCTGCTCCTGACAATTTGACATTCATTCATCCCTTCCCGCATTTGTCTTATTTCCTGTCAGCCTCCTGTTTGTGTCTTTCCTTTAGTGCTGTAAATACCTTTCATTAGTTTCAGTGAAATCTACTGGAACCTTTGCATCACTTGGTCTCTTCAAGGTGTCTTTGAATACTCTGGTCTCAACTCCAGCATTATGTGTTGATTTTTGTTGGATAACCCTCAGGGGGGGTAGCCTTGTTTATTTTGTCTCTGAATTAAAAAGGAATGCTCTGTTGCGGTGCCCAAAGGTTGTATACATATAGGTTCAACCATAAGCTTGAAAGTCTAGGGTTTCTGGAGTACATATATATATTATTGTGTTTTTGAAAATAGGATCAGAAGTTGCTCAGTTGCTTTTCACACACCTCCCCAGTTTCACATTCCTGGTTGGCAACGGACAGTGGCAGATTCTTTTTGTATTGGGTGTAGGTTTGATTCAAACCTGGGGCTTGAAACCTACTGAAAGCTGTTAAATGTTCTCTTTCTGGCTCCTTGACTACTAGGGTCTCAGGATTTTCTCCACCGCATCATCACCCACTATCACCTTTATTGTTGAATATCTATTTGCTAACAAATGTACTAAAAAAACCCCCCTAGTTCTAAAATAAAAATATATCTATATTCTTAGTAACACTGGAAGGTAGCTGTTAATATCCTTATGCACACACGGAAATTGGGGTCAGATTGTGTGATTTGTCCTGGACCACATATCTCCTAAGTAGAGAAACACAGGTCTGAGTGCAGATCTGTCTAGTCCCAAAGCTAGAGTGTGAGCCCTTGCACCGTACTCCCTCTTCCTCTCTTATGTTCTACTTCTTTCTAGCCCTATTCTAGCCACTATTTGTGGTTTCCCTCAGTGCCTTTGCCTTTAGGCTTCATCTTCAGAGAAGAGGAATAGGAAGGCAGACTGGGTGGGTGAAAAGAGTCAAACTTGAGAGATAGGAATCTGAATCCCGAATCTGCCACTTATTAGCTGTTATTACTTAATCTTGTAGAGTCTTTGTTTCCAGATCTGTAAAAGAGAGAGAACTACCTCAGAGGATGTTGCGAGGTTTCAGAGAGACCTGCATGTCTCCTAGGACAGAGCCTGAAATAATGGTAAATGCACAAAAAGTGGGGCTGTTACTCACAAAGCCTACAGTCAGAGCTTGGAGGAGCCCCAGTTCCTTGGCACTACTCCAGTGGTGCAATTTCTCCTCATCCACTTTCCCCCTCTCTGTCAAGTTCTTCTACTCACCACCTCCTTGCCTCTGGTTCTGATGCTTTTCTATCTGAGGAACTTTTTTTTCCTTTTTTGGGTTTCCATCTCAGGCTACTCTTCTACATTTTGTCCCATAACTGGAATGGCTTCTTAATTCCTTTTCTGCTTTGGCTTGAGTCACTCAGATGTATGGCACACACGATTGCTGACTGGCTCAAGGAATTAAAGGCAAACTTAGTTCATACTATACAGGTCACTGGCATTGATATTTTACTGTCCACAAGTCTTGGGACGTGTATATTGTGCTTTCTCTAAACTAGGGGTTCTTGGACCAGTACCATCAGCATGACATGGAAAACTGTTAGAAATGCAAATTATTGGGTTCTGCCCCAGAAACTCTGAGGGTAGCTAGCTATTTGTGTTTTAACAAGCCCTCCAGGGGATTCTGATCCACATTAATGTTTGCGAAACACTGAAGAGACCCTCCATAAATCAGGACCTTGATTGTGAACCTCTGGGCTGCCTAGCTACTCCCTTCTTAGGGCTAGCCTTAGCCTGTGGCCAGGTGTTACTTACTTGCATTAGTTTGCATATTCTGATTGAGTAACCTTGTGCCAAAGGTCTTTGATAGCTCATGTGCTGTAAGCCCTTGGTATAGATCAAATGGCTTCTTAAAACTGAATTCTTGAGATTTATTTTATCTTATTTGAATTTAATTTAGGTTAATTTCGTTTTTTAAAAAATTATGTAGACTTTTTATTTAGCCCAATCTGTATAGCTTTCTTTTATTATATAGCCCACGTATCCATTTATCTCTTAAGGATCACCTTTATCTAGTATATTTGAGGTGTGTTATTGTTAGGGCTATTTGAAGACCAATCTTGGATGAAATCTTGTTTGAAGACTATTCCTGGATTAATAGGAATATGGGTTATATGGACTTAACAATTTATATGGATGGAGTGGACTAAAAACTGAAATAGGTTCAAGAAGAATGGGCCTCATCAGACTGTGAAATGTAAGAAAGATCATGTCTTACTTGCCTTTGAGTCCTCATCATTGAGTACCATAGCCATCAAATATTTATTGAGAGCCTACTGTCAGTAGGCATTAGGATTTGTGGCTACAGATGAAAAAGTGGATGTGGTTCCTTCCCTTAGAAAGTCTATAGTCTGTTGGTACTCAATGAATAAATCACGACTTAGTGGGAAACAGTATATCATGTGTTGTTAAATGAAACGAAGAGTGTATGAGATTTCTTGGACCCAGGAGTTAATATTGGGGAGGGAGGAATATTATTTCACCTAATGAAAGAAATTGGGCTAATGCTTTAAAATAACTTGATAACATATATGAAGCCTAGTCTTAGTGTGAGCTTCTCAGAAGTCCTTACTGTTGGCAAAGATGAAAATAAGCTGTATTACTTAGCACCTCGGAGTAGCAGAAATAATGACAGTAGCAACAGAGACAGTCACAGCCAACTTTTGTTTCATGCTCCCCATGTGCCAGGGTGCCATGTGCTATGCAGCTCTGGTCCTATTAGACTTATGAACAGTGAACAGAGAAAAAAATCTGTGTTCTCCCAGCTCTGCCGCTGACTTGTAGTGGGAATCTGATAAATTGCTTTGATTCTCTGGCACTCAGTGTTTTGTTTTTAAAATGAGGGGATTAGATTAGATGTTGTCTGTGACATAAGTTTAAAAGCCCACTCTTTGTGTGTATTTTGTTAACAATTAGCGGAAATATTCAGTTCGAGATGTAGGTTTAAACCTCACCCATTTTTCTTGTATATAATGCTTTTTAGCACAGTGTGTGAAGCATGGATAATCTATGAAGCTGTAGCAAGTTCTGCCCATATACTAGGGCATGGTATAGTGTCCATAGAGGATAGTTCCTTAAATAGGGCCCTGAGTTAGGAACATATATGCGTGAGGATCTATACAACTGTCCTGTCCTTTTGGACTGAATTTACCAACAAAATTTTTGCTTATAAATAACAAAGTAATGCATATTGTTATTTAAAAAGTATGTCCATGATATCACATTATTTTGCTTATTAACAACTACAGAACTTATGCTAAATTTATGAGACGTGCAACAGAATGTTACAGCGTTCTTGAGCCACCACTGTTTTACAAATTTGGCATCTGCAGGCCTCAAAAAGCTGAAATGTTTTAAATTTATTTACACCCTGCAGTTTCCTTAGGGAACTGTTTTCCATAAGCTAATGAGGCGCTGGTGCAAGGCCTCTCTGTTATTCCTGGCAGGAACACTGAGACACATCGGCCTGCTGCCCTGCTTTTTTTCCTCAGTAGTCCAGTGCAAATAATAAATATGGGAAAATACATCATCCCTTTGAATGTGGGAGCCAAGCTGCAGGGCTGCCAAGGTTAAAACAAAGCAATTGCGAGCTTGGAGTCTGTTTGTGTCCTGTACCACATGTGCCCGCATTTTAGGGACACTGAACGTGGCCTTTATCGTGTCAGATTACTTATTCTGAGCACATAGTCCTTTGGAATCTACTCCATAAAATAAGCCTTTCTGAAAACGTTTTGTTTTAGTGGATTCAATGCTACCCTGAGGTCAGGGAACTTGTCTTCTCGATTATGGGTTGAATAGAATTTATCAAGCCACCTTCAGGGTGCCCGGCTCTGTGTTTTGACAGCAGCAGTGAAAAGAGGTAGCAGGGTACATGAGTTCTTTAACAAACACTGAGGGTCAGCTGGACGGGTGTCAGTTTCAGGTTATGAGGGTTGCTCTTATCAAGGTCAATAACCCTCATATGTCCACCCAACTTACTGAGGAGTTCAACATGATGGAGGCCTGGATGCACCCTTGACACACAGTAGGTGCCCGATGAATCAGTGAATGAATTGAAGTCACTACTTTGTTTCTAGTCTCCTATGAGGGCAATCTAGCTGGTATTTTAACATGGGGGTAAATTGGTATTAATGTTGGCAAAGCCCAAAGATTAAACAAATGGCTTAGGGGTACCTGGGTGGCTCAGTTGGTTAAGAGTCTGACTTTGGCTCAGGTCATGATCTCTCGATTTGTAAGTTCGAGTGTGCATCAGGCTCTGTGCTGACATCTCGCAGCCTGGAGCCTGCTTCAGATTCTGTCTGTCTGTCTGTCTGCCTGTCTGTCTGTCTGTCTTTCTCTGCTCCTCCCCAATTTGTGCTGTTTTTCTCTCAAAATAAACATTAGGAAGAAAAATGGGTTAAATGGTCTCATGGCCTTCCTAGCCTCCAGACTCAGCCCCTAATGCATGCAGACATTCCCACCTCCAGCTGTCCTCTGATATCACCCTTGTCCAGCTTAACTCCATATGGGCAATTAAATCCTACTGATTTAATTGGACGCATTCCCCCCCACCTTCTTTTCTGCTTTATTTTCTCTGCTTGTCACTCAGAGCTGGTTGAGGTCAATATGCATGTGTTTCCTGAGTTTGGGGAGGTAGTAAAGAGAAAACAAAATTCACATGGTGGCTCATAAGAAATGAAGGTCTCTTTAATAATTAGACTTGTTTCTGTATTTGCTCTAGTTCTTAGGTAGTCTTGGGTTTTGGGGGCAGAGGATGAACCTGATGATTTTGAAAGTCCTTTTCCAGTTCTGGGACTTAACTAGAACAACATTATTCTTGATGCTTAGGAGACCCTGGCACAACAGAGCTGATCCTCAACAAGGATATGGAGTGAGTGATGCTTTCTTGTGCCCATTCACCTCCTCCCCTGGTATCCACCCCTCTCCTCCTGCTCCCATCCCTTAACTCTTGATTGCTTTCCCCAGCTGTCTGATACATCCTTGGATTTTGCCTGTCCAAAAGCTGACTGTCCCTCAAGGTATTATTGGAGAACCAGAATCTTAGCTAATAAGGGCTCAAGGCAGTGCTAATGGAAAAAAGGTAGATCAGAAAAAGGGTGGATATGGGAGCTAAAGACTATGTTCAGGGTCATTGCAAAATAGCGTGCCTATGGCCTTTGGGTATATTTCTGGCACACTTTGGCCTCTTCTGTCTAATAAGACCTACCCTTATGTGTACTTCTCCATTGCTTTTCTGAGACCACAGATCTGAATGCTGGGAGTTTGTTTTAAAATTTTTTTAATTTTAATTTTATTTTTTAACGATTTTATTTATTTTTGAGAGAGACAGTATGGCCAGGGGAGGGGCAGAGAGAGAGGGAGACACCAAATCTGAAGCAGGCTCCAGGTTCTGGGCCGTCAGAACAGAGCCCGACACGAGGTTCAAACTCACAGACCATGAGAGATCATGATCTGAGCTGAAGTCGGACGCTTAACTGACTGAACCACCCAGGCGCCCCTCTTTTTTTTTGTTTGTTTGTTTATTTTATTTAGAGAGAGAGCAAGCACGTGAGGGCATGTGAATGGAAGAGTGGGGGGGGGGGGGGGAGAGAAAGAGAGGGAGAGAATCCCCAGCAGGCTCGATGTTGTCAGCACAGAACTGGACGTAGGGTTCCATCTCACGAACTATGAGATCATGACCTGAGCTGAAATCAAGTCTGACGCTCACCCAACTGAGCCCCCACAAGGGTCCCGGGAGTTGTTTCAATTCTGTTATGATTGACGCTTACCTGACTGAGTCATTCCCCTGCCCATGGGTTCCGGAAGTTGTTTCATTCTGCTGTGATTGGGATTAGTTTCTTCACACAGGTATATGGGCCTGGAGAGGAAATCGGGAAGTAAGGGCGCTGTAAGATTTTTTTTTTTTCTGGGGTGCTGGGTCCTTCACATATACTACCTCTATAATTGCATATTTAAGACAACCTTATGAAATGTATATTTTATCATTTTACGGACAAGGAAACCAAATTCTGAGAATTTAATTGCCTCAAATCACCTAGCAATTAGTAATTAAACCAATATGCACACCCATGCCAGTCCCCCCCCCCCCCCCCCCCATCGTTTACTACACCATGTTACTTCATTCAGTCTGTCAGCCCTGTGAGTTGTCTGGACAATTGATTTTAATTCTTCACTGATCTTTTCAGGGTAGACTATTTGGCTGTGTCCCTAGAACCTCTTTTTAAATGGTAGGAAAGTTAGGAGCCTGGCTGTGGGTAAGGGCTGAGTGTTCTGCACTTGGACAGAACTCCTGGCCTTGCCCTCCCACAACTTCATACTCTCCCCTTTTCCTGCTCCCAATATAACTGAGAGAATATTAGTCTTCTGTAAATCTCCCATGTGTGGCTCTAGTAAGAGGAGCATCTTTCATGCCATGCTTTCCTTATTTGTATATATTTTTGTATATATGTCTGTATCCAGAACATAAAATCATGAGTTTGATGGAGACCTTCTGAAGCCTTTATACTCAGCATGACAGACATTTAGTAAAGATTTAATAAATGACTCCTTCAGTAAAGATTTAACAGATGATGCAGAGAGACAAAATTCTCATCACTCCTCTGTGTTTCAGGATGACACCTAGCTAATTCTTGCCTGAGCATGGGAGAAAATTCCATCCTCTGGAGGTTACTGTTTGTTAAAGCAAAGACCAATGGTGGACTGGAAGTGTCAGAGTATAGTGCTGATCAAGGTTCTCCTGAAGTTTTGTCACAGAGGAAGACTGTTGACAGATTGTCCCCACTTAACTTTGTGTCTCCCCATTTAGCATAGGTTGATAAAGTCTTAAAATGGAGACCCCTTCCAGAGGAGTTAAATCTACTGATGTTTCAGTATCATTTATTTCACTCATCTTAGTAATTATTATATTAATCATTTTTAAAAGATTAAAACTGCTTTCAGTCTACCTGAGGTGATCTCTTTGAGGGAAATAGAACAGGGAATGGGATGGGGTACTGGCTTGGAGGACACAGAAATCCCCTGGGAAGATACCACTTTGGGGAGACCTTTTCTCCCCAGGAGGAGTACCTTGGGAAGGAGGTTGTGGGCAGCCAGAAGCAGCATGAGGTCACGTGGAGCTACGAGGAGAGAGATTAGGAAAGGGAGGAAGAGGAAGACCGAGAACAGTGCCATTGCTCTGATAGTGAAGACAGACTTGCAAGGGAGGATTTCCTCCCATGACTGATGCCTAGACTAGAGCGAGACTTGTCAGTGAAATGACCATATTTGTCTGTGACTGTGAGTAATTGCTCTTGAAGAGGAGGTCCTCTGCTGCACATAAATGGTGCCAGCACCTAGGAGGTCTCAATGAACATAAAATTAACCTCGGTTCAAAGACACTTCAACCACATGGAACATAATTCACCAGAATTCCCAATTAACTGATCTGTTTGAGACAGTCTGCAATTAAGAGAAAGCAGCAGGAGAGAGCAAGCTGGCATCTAGGATTTATAGGGGCTGTTATAGGGACTAAGTTTTAGATCTAGCAAATTGCCTACAATGCCTGCATCTTGCTAATGAGAAATTCCTTTGAGAATGAGAACTCTGGAGTCTTGCAAGATTCTCATTCACCAAAGTTAGATCTTCCAGTGAAGGTACAGCAGAAAGGTGATAAGACTGTTCTTTGAACCAACGCACCAGAACTTGCACACTCAGATGGGTTTTCCCACTAAGTCAAAGTAGTTGATGTAGGAATGTACACTACAGTTTTATCTAGGTAATCCATCCCCATAATCTTATCAGGGCCTGTGGTTCTTTCTTCTGAATATCCCTGGTGGATTCAAATTCTCTTCTGCCAGTGGGTGAGTTTGGTGAAAACCTCCCAGTGTCTATAGGTAACAAGTTTGGGGAAGAAGACAGCTGACCAAGCTCTATAAAATGATGTAATTTTGATACAAATGAATGTGTAGCTTTGACAGATGAAGTCATGGAGAGGTTTGTGGGTGTATCAATCACTGGTGCTGTGAATGCAGCCTGCTGCAGAACCCAGGGCCCCCCGCTGTGGTTCAGGAAGGGCACATTCCCAACAGAGCCCCTCCCACCCCCCCAAATCAATCCCTAGTTCTGACCCAGCACCACTGTTGTGGTGCCTGAGATAGCAGCCCAAACAGCAGTTGGCATGAGAACCTTTTCTGTGCATCTTTCAGAAGACTAATAACACAAAGGAAGGGGGTCTTAGACTGACACTGATGCCCATTCATGGCTCCTACAGGACCTGTGGGAAGGTGTTTCGTTTGCAGAGTAGTGAGAGTAATGACACATGGGCTTTGGGGTTTGCAGAACTGCATTTGAATTCTGAGACTAGGTGGCCCTTATAAGAATCATGAGAACCTGTTTTCCCATCTGTCATATGGTGATGATAACCTTAGAAAGTTATTAAAAGACTAAAAGAGAAGACAGAAAATTCCCAGCACATAGTAGGCTTTTCCTTTAGCTAACTCCCTTCTATCCATAATAGTTTTGCTCATACATGCCTTCCCTCAGGAAACCTTCTCTGATCTCTAAGTCTATAGACTGTCCATAGACACTATTCTTCTTTACTGTACCTCTTAACACACTTCAAAACATTGTTTTCTAAGCTCCACACTTCGGTTTTGAGCAGTAAGACTGTGTTTACGTATCAGAATGCCTGACGCACAGTTGATTTTCCATATTCAATATTTGTTAAATGAAGTAAATGAATAAACAGTAGATAGTATTTGTTTCAGTCCTTTGATGGAAGGAAGAGGCTTACTGGTGTGGCAGAACAAGTCTGGACATAAGATTTTTATGGGTTCAACTTGGTGCTGCAAATAATGGGGTGCTGGGAATGGTCACCCAGATGAGGCAGCTCAGCATTGTTCACTTGACTCTACTGCCTCCTTTAGTTCTGGCCACAGCTAGTTTTGAACATGATTGCCCGCAACAGACAAGTCAAGAGGGGAAATGATGTGTGTGTGTGTGTGTGTGTGTGTGTGTGTGTGTGTGTGTGTGTGAGAATTACAGGTATTGAAATACTCAATGCATGTGGTCAGTGGTTAGTTGATAGAAGGAAATCTAGATATTTTGTCTTGAGTCTTTAAAAACATGTTTTTTTAAAAAATGTTTGAGAGGGGTGAGCCGGGGAGGGACAGGGAGAGAAGGAGACAAAACTCGAAGCAGGGTCTAGGCTCTGCCCTGTCAGCACAGAGCCAGATGCGGTGCTTGAACCCATGAACTGTGAGCTCATGACCTGAGCTGGAGTTGAGCCCTTACCTGACTGAGCCATCCAGGTGCCCTGAGTCTTTTTTAAATGTTTATTTTGAGAGAGAGTGCGAGCAGGGGAGGGTCAGAGAGAGAGGGAGAGAGGGAGGGAGAGAATCCCAAGTAGGCTCCATGCTGTCAACGCAGAGTCTAATGTGGGGTTCGATCTCACAAATTGAGATCATGATCTGAGCTGAAATCAAGAGTCAGACACCTAACTGACTGAGGCATCTAGGTGCTCCTCTTGAGTCTTTTTTCTAAAGGTTAATAGGTGGAGCTGTTTATTTCAGGCTTGATTCTACCCACTGGGTTGAAAGGGGTACAGTTGTTGGACTAACATGGGGTTTAAAGAATCTTGGGTTGGCCCTGGGCATGTACCAGAGATTCCAGAAATTTTGATCTGTGTTTATCAAATAGCAGTGTATGTGGGGAATGGACCTAGAGTCAAATGACCAGAGTTTATGTGACCTATCATCCTTGTGCTAGCTGATAATCTTTCTGACTGCCCAATCTGTCCCAGTTTGCTTATGTGTGAAGTGGGCCCAGGAGTACTGATTTTACAGGCTTGTTGCAAAGATGAAATTAGTGCTGTATCAAGGAAAGAAGTCCTGTATCACAGTGATCTCCAGTAGTTGCATAGGCTGAGCCCAGTGAGCACGCATGGGAACAATTTCTATTGTGGCAGGTACCAAGAAATTTGGCACCCCTCTGCTGTTCTTTTCTGTGATGAAATCAGCCATCAGGCTCTGGTTGGCTTATATGTAAATAGAAAAATAATACAACCAAAGTAAACAAAAATGGGAAATTGCATTTGTATAACTTAAAAATAGTTTATTTTTTAAAAATTCAAGTCATTTGTTTTCATTCAAGCCATTTCCTCTTGGTTTGAATGGATTATTGCTTTGTCGTTAATTGCACTTTGCTTAGAGTCCTTCTCATTCTATTTCAAGACCAAATACTATTCTTTTGTTGACATAACCACTGACCTTATTAAAAGTTTGTCCAGATAAATCATGATTTTTAAGATAAGAGGGACACTAACACAAACATGGAATGCTGGTCAGCACATGGAGGCTTGGAAAAGCCAGTGCTCTACAACTGGTTAATGGGGGCACATTTTAGCCCACGGTTCTGATTTGCCTTTTTCAATCCATTTGCAGCCTTGCTGGTAAATGGGGAGGAGCTGTGAGTTTATGTATAGATTTGCAGAGTGTTACATTTTTAAGAAATTTCCAAAGCATTTTGATTCAGACAAGCTTTTTGTTGGCTGAGAAGTCATATGATGCACCCAAAATACTTATGCAGAGCGTAGTGGTGTTGAGTGCCATTTTATTCCCATGAACTAGAAGTTCAGTACAAAAGGCCAGGATTGAGAAATGCAGTCTGACATTTTATATACTTACATATATCTCACTTAGGGCCAAGCCATTCCTGAAAGTTAGTTTAAATTTTCTGGGTATCTTTAGGGAGAGACAAAAGCCTCAAAACCTAAGAGATAGAGAGGCATCTCATTTGTGGGACTATTCAGAATTTCCATTTCTTTATTATGTGTGGATGATGGAAAGCTCTTTAATGTTAGAAGTAAATAATGGCCTTTAAGGTAGAAGCACTCAGATTAGTGCCTTTAAATATTTTTATACATTTGTAAATGCAGCCAGATTATTTGATAATGCCTGTCTCTGTCTATTATCAGAGAACACTTGGAATGCTTTTGGCCTATTTTACAAAGTTTTGTTTCATAAGAGGAAGTCGATGTTTTAAAATATGATAACAAGGTTATGAAACTTCAGTTTCAGATGTAAAGAATGGTTGTTTGTGATGAAAACAGAGCATGGCCAAAGCAGAAAGGCTTTTTATTACTACCATCCAGGTTGACCTGCTTTAAGCAACAACAGATGAGTCTTTTGGATACTAGATAAGGTGGAGTGAGTTGTAATTGTATTAGTTATCTGCCCTTGTCTTAATTCATATTTACTTATTGCAAATGTAATTGTCTTATTTATCTGCATTTTCTCAGGGTACAAGGGTGGGAATTTGGGCACCCTTCCTACAGTCTTTCCTATTGACTCCCTACATTCTAGTCTTCTATGAGCACATGACTACATCATAGACATCTAGTACAGAGCCCCATTCTGCTAGGTAGCAGAAATAAACTGACCAGTTTACGAGTAGTCCATAACTTGAGTTACCACATCCTACAGATTTTTACTTTGCAGCATCTCTTGACTCTGCCGCCTTGTTTATTTCCATTTTCTATACCACTCTGCCAGCCCGGGCTCTGATCTACCATGACTGGACCAACTGCTCGTCTGTGTAATGCAGTTCACTCTCTACTGTGCTGTCAGGTTAATTTCCTAGTATGGCACTTTATTCCTACCACTTCCCTGCCTAAAACACTGCCATAGTTCTCATTGTCTGATGAAAAAGTGCCAATTTCTCAACCTGGCTTTTAAGCTGCTTCTAATATGACTCTATCCCTGGGGGGTGGCAGATGGGGGTGGGAAATAAAAACATTTGAGAACCTTCTCAGGACACTGATGGGTTCTGTGGACATAGTGACAAGGACAGGAAGTGCCTCAGTCATCATGGATATTCTGAGGGAGACATGTTAAATAGCTTATGACAAAATTATTTATTGATGGTTGTGTGATGTGCTACAAAGGAGAAGCACCATGTTTGGAAAGTGTGTTACAGGAATGTGACATGTCCGGAAAGGCTTGCTGAACTCTGAAGGATATCCTGAAGTATGAGCAAAAGTTAGATCAAGTGAGGTTGCGGGTGGTGGGAGTGGGGAAGGGGAGGGTGCTCACACAGGGGGAATAAGACCATTGGGAAGAAGAAGGTGCACATGTGAGAAACTGAAAGGGGACTTTGTGGAGTAAGGAGGAAAGGGGCAAGAGGGCGCAAGAGAGGAAAGCAGGCTCCATCTACAGGGCTTGGTAGGCCTGGGAAAGATTCCGAACTTTCCTCCATGGGCAATGGGAAACTGTGTAGGATGTGACTGACATAGGCAGGTCTGAGTTTTAAAAAGTTGCCTTATCTGTCATGGGAGAAAGTTCTGGAGGCAGCCCTGGGTGCATACAGAAGGAAGCTCTTGCAAAAGCCCAGGCAAGATACTACCGTTGGGGAGAAGTTAGATATGAGAAATATGTTTGAGGTGGATTGGATAGGATTTGGGAGCTGTTGGGACAGGCAGGTAAGGGAACAGCAGAATGGCTGTTGGGGTGGTGGCGACCATTCTCTAAGGGAATACTGGAGGAAGATCAAATTTGGAGATAAATATTAGGACTTCGGTTCCTATTTTCTATAAGATATTCAAATAGAGATTTTTTTTTTTAAATTTTTTTTTTCAACGTTTTTTATTTATTTTGGGGACAGAGAGAGACAGAGCATGAACGGGGGAGGGGCAGAGAGAGAGGGAGACACAGAATCGGAAACAGGCTCCAGGCTCCGAGCCATCAGCCCAAAGCCTGATGCGGGGCTCGAACTCACAGACCGCGAGATCGTGACCTGGCTGAAGTCGGACGCTTAACCGACTGCGCCACCCAGGCGCCCCCAAATAGAGATTTTTAGTAAGCACATTGAAAGGTGGTGTTGTAGTGGTTAAAAGCATGGTCTGTGGACCCTGATTGACTCTTACCAGCTGTGTGACCTTGGAAAAGTTTCTCAATCTTTCTGTGCTCCCTGGTTTCTTCATCTGTAAAATGGGGATTATAATAACAGTATCTACCTTATAAGGTTCCTTTGAGGCCCAAAGGAGTTTAGCATGCATAAAGAACTTATTCTTTAAGCCTATTTATTTTATATGTGTGAATGTGAGTGTGCAAGCAGGGGGAGGGGCAGAGAGAAGGTGAGACAGAATCCCAAGCAGGCCTCACACCATCAGTGCAGAGCCCGATGCGAGGTATGAACTCACAAACTGTGAGATCATGACCTCAGCCAAGATCAAGAGTCGACTGAGCCACCCATGCACCCCAGCATGTATGAAGAACTTAGATTGGTGCCTGGCACAGAAATAGTACTATATTGATGTTGGTCACTGTTACTATTATAAAGAAGTCCGAAACTCAAAGAATTCTGGGCTGCTTCTATAAATTTGGGTCTTGTTTACAAATGGTAAGTGAAGCTGCATGTGGGATGAGGCCCTTTTGGGAGTGGGTATAGAGTAAGGAAGGAAGATGGCCTCACTCCAGGTTTTCAAGGAATCCAAGAGCAGACTGAAGATGATGAGTGAGTCACAGTGCCTGGGATGGAGTGGGATAAGAGAAACAGAAGTTTGGGAGCAAAGGAAAGACAGTACTTTGAGGAGCGGGCAAGGGGGTGTCTTTCAGCAGTGTCAAATGCTGCTAAGACTGCTTGAATGCTAAGACTGAAAAAGCCCAACTGATAGGAAGTGATTGAAAACTTTTGTAAATTTTAGGTGGCATAGTAGAGATTGAAGACAACTTGGAGAGTGGGGAAAGAGGGAGACATTAGGTGGGAACAAATTATTTGAGGAGTTTGGCTTTTCAGGGAAGAAGATGTCAGCCAGGAGTACAGGCTACCTCTGGGACAAGTGTGGGGTAGTCAATAAGGACTAGCCGTGATGTATCTAAATCCCCTTTTGCATGCAGTGGAGAGTGCTGTAACTCCCTTGGTCATGGCCTTCAGTTGGATGCAGGAACTAACCTTGGAGGTCTCCTGCATTGGCTGAGTTTTGCAGTTATGGAAGTGGCCTGTGTTGGCCAGGTTTCTGTAGGATTCAGTGGTCTTGACTTCACCAGTGGGTGACAGAAATATCTTACCACCCAGGGAAGATGACACATGAGGGATTGGGAAACATGCAGCCAGGCTCTTTCTGGAAAGTGAGCTAGAGCCTGACTCAGAAGGAAGCTGGCTTTCCCTGGCAGGCTGGGCTCAAATGCTTGTGTTGGAAAGAGCATTTTCTTCTTGTCTGATACAGATTTGGAGGAGACCCCAGATCAAAGTACCACTTTAACAAATGAATGTTCCATCACCTCAAGTGAGGAAACCTGGCAGAATAATCAGGTCCAAGTTGAAAATAGATGTTTTGTGGGAACATCTGCTTTTGGGAAAACTTTCCTCTAATGTCCCTCTCTGACTACAGAGTGTGAGCCTTTCATTGTAGCCTGCTGTGATTTGCTGACAACGGTTGGAATGTGGAGGTGAACTACCTCAGGTCATCTGGTTATGATGCCAGGCCGCTGGAGGGCTCCAGGCAGGCTGGATTCAGAACTGTGAAGTCATTGGATTTTGTAAGAGAAGGATTCACGGAGATTGATGGTACTCATTTTCCAGACTTTCTGCCCCCTGAACATTATACTTTTTGTGCAAGAAAGAAGCAAATAATAGGAAACCTAGTCAATTTACATTATGCATGGTAGTGTTGTTCTAAAAGATTCTGTAAACACTGAATTAACAAATACTGAACTGTTCCTAGAAGAAATACAGGCTTAGACTGTGAGCCTCTGGTCACATTTTCTTCAGTGGTTAGTATATAACCTTGTTTTTTGTGCGCTTCTATTTAAATATACTTTATTATATTGTTGATTCGTTAACCCTGAACTCTTGGCCACAGCACTAGAACTCATGATGGAGTGAAGCTTATCTAAGATGTACTTTCTCTGTAGTGTTTATCATAGCATAGCTTTCTTGTGCTTAGGAGGAGTAGATAGAACTTCAGTACTATGGCGCCATTTTTAACACTGAAATCATCAAAAAGGTACAAAACAAAAATTGTGACACGAAATATACCATGAAAAAGGATACTTCTATATAGTCTGAAGTCTGAAACAAGAAGGCAGGGTATCCTACTGTTTGACCTCAGCTGGGGACGTGTGTGTCAGGCAGCTCAAAATCTCCCCCTACTCTGTGCATGTAGGAGTGGGAAAGCAGGATGAATATTGATATTGGGGTTACAAATTGTAGTGAGTAGACGAATTCATAAATATAGAATCCATGAAAAATGAGGCTCTGTTATATATTAGCCTTTTCAATTTTCATGGATGTCTCTAATTGTATAGTTCCATAGAAATTGATTATCCTAACCATTTAACACAGCTTCTTACACTGAGATTCTGTCATTGTCCTGAGGGTTAAAAACAAATCAGTCTAAATGTCTATACATTCTGTATCTAAAATGAAGCATAGGAGATACTCAGAAACATGGAAAGACACCGAAAGGTCCATCGTTAGACTCGTCCTTCTCATGGCTGCAAAGTGGCTGTGGCAGTTCTGAACATCCTATTCAGACACAACAAAAGAGAAACTATTTTTTCCCGTGTCTTCTATTGGTAAAAAACAAACAAACCCCTCTCTGAAACATTCTGAGAGATTCCCTCTCACTTGTCATTGGCTAGGAATATGTCACAGGCCTAACCATTTATTGGAAAGGGTAATGAAATCGAGATAATGGACTTAAACCAAACCTAATCCACTGCCTGGTGCTGGGGATGTACATCTTTCTGAAGCAACATGGCTGTTTAGAGAAGGTGATTTTGAACAAAATGGCTTGCTCAGAAGAGGAAAGTGAAATGAATTTGGGAAACAATTGTGTCTACCATATTTACTAATGAAAGAGTGTGTGCTAACATAAGAGAAAAATGTTAATCTCAAAGTAAGTTTGTGTTTTACTTTGTTAGAGTTCCTATTACTTCTAGTAGGCTGCTAGGGCAATTACACAGTACCCTTCTGGATACTTTTCCTCTGAGGGAATCTTAAGAGGTTCATTCTTTCTACAGGCACATATAAAAGAAGCTTTCATTAAAACTATTGAGGAAAAAACTGTGAGCAAGACTTTGTGAGACTTAATCTTGTTATGGTAGAATAAAGGGGAGTCGGATTCTTTGCTATTACTCCTTTTGAGAGATGGAATCTAATTGCTCACCCCTTGAGTTGGGCTGTTACTCCTGGGTTGCCTAATCAAAAAGAATGTAGACCCAGACGTCTTTGAATATTCAGTCTTGAGATACAGCTGCTATGTTATGAGGAAGTCCAAGTATCCCATGAAGAGGCCCCTGTGAAGAAGAACCAAAGTCCCAGATGACAGCCCGGGTGGAGCTCCCAGATGATAGCCAGCATCAACTTAGCACACAGGTGAGTGTATCATCTTGGAAGTCAGTCTTCCAGCTCCAGATGAACCTCCCCCGCTGAAGCTGCATGGAGCCGAGATGAACCATCTCTACTCCATGAGAGCTCTACCCTAACTAGATTTATGAGCAAGATAAATGACTGTTTTTGTTTTAAGCCACTCTAGTTTTGGGTTGTTATTAGACAATATACAACCAGAACACTTAAGAGAAAGCAAAATAGATTCAAGATACTGATAATTCTAGCTGGATGCTTCAGAAATGGATAGGCTTTTAATTAGACTCTTAATCATCCTATCTTGACTGTGGTGCTCCGAAATGCTTATTGAGTGGATGAATGAATGGTCATTTCATCCTTGCTCTCTTCAGAATAGGGAATAAAAAGAAACTTTTGGCAGTTCTTTTCTAGGAATATGACTTAAAACTTCAGTCCTTTCTGTTTCTTTGGAACATCCAGAAGAATCCTAGAATCAAAGAGCTGAAAAGAGCATGTGTGATTTGTCACCCTGCCCTGGGGTTACATGGCACTTCATTCATATGCTTTCCAAGTTGGTTTTATTGCCTCTTTAACTTTTCTCTTGAAAATCTCAAGAGAAGAAAAGCATCAACCTCAGTTTTGTGACCAGTGAGTCATTAATATTATTCAAGAAAGTGGAGAAAAGAAACCTATCCCTTTAATTTATAATAAAAAAGTATTTATTTATATTTTCTTAACTGTACTTCCACATTTTGTGTAGTGAAGTACACTGCATCTTTGAATGTTTTCCCAACAGATGAGAGAATTCCCTTTTTTTCCCCCCAAAGAATTATTTACAGCTGTCCATAGAGCAGAGCCCAGAACCTTAGAGAATGGTGGTCTACCTCAGTGGCCAGTGGATGCCGGATCTCTCTAATGGGGACATTGCCTTGAGTGACTGGGCTTTCAGGCACCATAGAAACAAATTCTAGGGTTAAGTTTGCTTCCAGCCTGGGCATTGCTTTTGAGTGCTTGTGCTTATAGTGCATACTGTGGAGATTCCTGGATTCTTCAGATGAATCTTGTATATGGAGGGCATGTTTAAGAGGAAGGTTATGACCAGTAAAGTCCTTGCTTACAAAGCTGTTTCAGTCTGTTAAATTATGTCTTCAGTTTTAATATCTGCCTCAAGGAGGCAGTTTGATACTATTGTGAATAGCTAAGAGTTGAGAAAGAGCTGGTAATTCACACAAATTGGCTCTGTGAATTTTTCTAGTTGTGCAACTCATGTTCTCTACTGAATGTGAAAAAAGAAGCTGGGGTATGTGTTTTGCTAAATTCTAAGAGCAACACCTTTGTGGGACAGAGTAAACTGGAGAATTGCCTCTTAAAGGCCAGTGTGAAAACCCCATTGCTGTAAGGCAGCGTTTTCAAAGGGCAGCCTGCAAACCATTTTTACCAGAGTTAACTAGTGTGGTGTGTGTACTATTCAAATACCTGAGCCTTACTGTAAACATAGTGCATCTGAAGGGGGCTGGGGCAGGATTCTGCTTTTCTAATTAAGCTTTTCCTGTTATTTAAAAGGTCCTGACACCTGCTGTCTCTGCAGGAAGACAACCATTTCAGAGGCATGTCTTCCTCTGTGGTTTGTGAACAACCATCTCAGAGATAAAAAGAGCTTTAGGAGACACTGAGAGATGAGTATTTCACGTTCCACTGTCCCCAAATGATTGTCAGGAAGTGGAACTTAGACTGTGGTCTTTGGGACTCCATAAGTGGTTCTGAACAGGAATCTTTAAACTCGTGATAAACCATTTTCTACTTTAGATTTCTACCATTGATGTTCTTATGCAGAAGGACCATTCAGTAGAGCTTTGGAGCATTTGTTAAAAATACTACATTATCAAGATCTTGCTTAACCTAACAGCGAGAAATCAAAGGGGATGGACATTTGCCTGTTTAAGAGAATACTTTGACACTTTAGAAGTTGGGGTTAGAATATTTTGTTCCTTATGATGCAATGAAAACTTTGGTCACAAAAACATTGTATTAAATTGTTACAAAGTGGTTCCAGTAAATCACACCTCCCTGAATTGAACCTGGGCTGGTCTAATGACTTGTTGGGCCAATAATACTTGGTGGAAGAAACATTGTACAAGTTCTGGGACAGAGTCAGCTTTAATACTCTTGTGGTTATCATGTAAAGAAACTTAGGCTAGCCTTTTTTAAGGATGAGAGGAGCTGGGGAGGAAGATTCCCTGGTGGATAAATGACTATGAGCTGTCATAGGTGAGGTGCCAGAGCTGTGAGTAGAGCCATCTTGGATTCTCTAGTCTCAGTTTGCCAACCGGCTGAAAATACATGAATGAACCCAGAGAACTCATGGAGCAGACAGAGACAATCTACCCAGCTGAGCCCAGCCCAAATTATAGAATTACGAACAAATAAATTTTAGGTCACCAAGTTTGGGAATGATTAGTTACATAGCACTAGGTAATTGTTAACAAACATGGTTGGAGACATGTGTCCTTTGAATCACATGACACCTGGGCAGGCCATTTAGAAGGAACAATTATGGAAACAGCTGCAGATGATGACACTCTAGTTGGGTTGTGGATACTTACATTTTCTCTGAGGGATTGCAGCACCATATCTTGTGCATACTTCTACTTGGCACCAATGGTATAATATTTGTTTCTCTGCCTATCCCCCTAAAATGTGAGTTCCTTGTAAAAGGGGTCATATTTCAGTCATTCTGTAGCTCTAGTGCCTAACAGTGTTTACATTATAGAGGTTACTCAAGAAATGTTTGTTTAAAAAAATATTTAAAAAACCTAAATGAAGTGCTACTGTGTTATCAAGGAGTAGGAAGGAAACGGTGTACTCTTCAATGAGCCAGTAACGAGTATTCTAGGGAAACCAAAAATGGCTTATTTTCTTCTTTGAGTTTCACGGTTTATATATCCTTTCTATTTCCTTTCCTGGATGCTTGGTGCTTCCTACATTAATCCTTCACTTTGTGGTAAATACTATTGCTACCTAGAAAAAGAAAATAGAACTTCATTGTTGGATTTTCTATCCCATGATTTAATTCCATCAATTTAACTGGCTGGTATGAAAAGACAATTTCATTTATGCCTATAGTTGGGAAAATACAATGGAGCTTTAAATGTTTGTGGTGACAGTATCTTAAAAGGTCACACAATGTTGACATCAGTTTTGAAAACTGTTACATACATGTGAGTGTGTTTGTGGCTGCTCAGGGTATGTCTCTGAGTGTATTACTAAGAGTCTTATTCTGTTTCTCTCCCCCTGTTTCCTCTTACCCTTGTTTTTGTCTGTCTTTTGATTTTCTATCTTTATAAACACTTGTTGTCTGTCTTATTTAGCATTAAAATCAAACTGCAGCACATACTTTTCTAATTATATTATACACCATTTGTATTTTTTACTCTTAATCTAAGAATCAAATAGAACATTTGACTGTCTTTCTTGCAACACCCCTAATTATGAGGAAGGCTTATATAACTTATGTCACTGATTATTTTTCTGTGAGTAGTGGCCCTCCATATTAGAAAATATCCTCTCTATTGGAAGAGATCTGGGTTATGACACTTTTATGGGCCTGTTTCCTCTTTCCAAACATATTTAACATGAGTAAATGGGCAAAGAGGAATGAAGTCTGGCTCAAACCTACTTTATAAGTGCTCAGAGTACTTCCTTGCCTCTGTTCAGAGACAGGATCCCAGCTGGAATGGAAGCCCTGTTGACAGTCAGCCTTGACATTAGTGGCCTTTTCTGAAAACCAATCAGATCGTCAGAGGTTGCTTTCCAACCTCCCTCTTGAGCTATTTAATGTTTAGAACAGAGTCTTACTACCCCTACCTGGCCCCGCCTCCACCTGGGAAAAGACAGAGTAGGAGTTACTGTGATTCTTCTGTCCATAATGAATCTGCCTGGTTTTCTGTCTCTTCTTTCTTGTGAACTCCATCAATGCAGAATCCCTGGTTCTTTCTTGGATTCCTAACTCTGAGGTCATAATTTCTAAACTCTACATGCCACACAAGTATGGTAGAGACTGCTGCTGTCCACCAAGAGTCCATTCTTTCCTTCTATCCCCAGTCTCACTAACAGTTATATGTATTTATGTAACTGAATTCATGCCAGTGGAATGTGTGTGAATATGGTATAGACCCATTTGGGCTGGCCATAACCTTCCATGTTTGTTCCTCTGTTCTTTCTCTGTTCTGCACAACTGGAATGGCAATGCCCAGGATGACCTTGGAAACATGGTGAAGATGACAGAGCTGCTGTCAGCTTTGGTCCATGAATACCTACATGGAACAGACCTCCCTCCTTCAGTCTGGAAGCACTCTAGATTGTTCTGTGAATGAAAAATTAATTCTTTTGGGATTGAGGCTTTGCATTTTGGGTATTCAGCATTTAGCTTACCCTAATAAACCAAGATAATCTAACAATTGTGCAAGTGTTCAGTGAACAAATTCAACCTAAGACATTGATACATTGTAAGTGGCTTATAGTGGAAAGAACTCTATGGTGAGCATTCCAGAGCAAATTGTGTGTGTTTGTGTGTGTGTATTTTAGGTGGAAAGCAAATCTGCTTCTGACATAATCAAGTGTATCAGTTAGCTTATGCTGTTGAACAAACCACCCCAAAAGTAAGGACTTAATAACACTTTTTAAAAATTTATTTAAATTTTAGTTAACATACAGTGAAATATTGGTGTCAGGAGTAGACTTCAGTGATTCATTCGTCACTTACACACAACACTCAGTGCTCATCACAAATGCCCTCCTTAATACCCATCACCCATCTAACCCATCCCCCACCCCCTTCCTCCATCAAACCTCTGTTTGTTCCCTATCATTGAGTCTCTTGTGGTTTGTTTCCCTCTTCTCTCCATCCCCCTTTCCATAGGTTCATCTGTTCTGTTTCTTAAATTCCACATATATGTGAAATCATATGGTATTTGTCTTTTTCTGGTTGACTTACTTCATTTAGCATAATACATTCTAGCTCCAGCTGCATCATTGCAAATGGCAAGATTTTATTCTTTTTGATGGCTGTGTAATATTCCATTGTGTGTGTGTGTGTATGTGTGTATACTGAAAACATAACGTGTGTGTATGCACACACATGTGTACACACACACACACTTCTTTATCCATTCATCAGTCAATGAACATTTGGGCTCTCTCCATAGTTTGGCAATTGTCAATAATGCTATAAACAATGGGGTCCATGTACCTGTTTGAACCTGTATTTTTGTATCCTTTGGGTAAACACCTAATAGTTCAATTGCTGGATCATAGGGTAGTTCTATTTTTAGTCTCTTGAGGACTCTCCATACTGTTTTTCAGAGTGGCTGTACCAGTTTGCATTCCTACCAACAAGGCAAGAGGGTTCCCCTCTCTCTGCATCTTTGCCAACACCTGTTGTTTCTTGTGTTGTTGATTTTAGCCATTCTGACAGGTATGAGGTGGGGTATCTCATCGTGGTTTTGATTTGTATTTCCCTGATGATGAGCAATGTTCAGTGTCTTCTCATGTGTCTGTTAGCCATCTGGATGTCTTCTTTGGAAAAGTGTATATGTCTTCTGCCCATTTCTTAACTGGGTTATTTGTTTTTTGGATGTTGAGTTTGAGAAGTTTTTTCTAGATTTTGGATACTAACCCTTTATCAGATGTGTTGTTTGCAAATATCTTCTCCCATTCCATAGGCTGCCTTTTAGTTGTATTGATTGTTTCCTTTGCTGTGTAGAAGCTTTTTATCTTGATGAAAGGACTTAATAAAATTTGAATTAATAACTGATACTATTTGCTCACTGTTCTGTTGAGTGACAGATAGTTCTTCTGGTCTTGCCTGGGCTCACTCACACGCCCGCAGGTCAGCAGGAAGCTTGCCTGGGGCTGAATGGTCTAGGATGGCCTCATGGCTGGGGTACATTGGTGGTTCTCCAGCAGGCTAGTTGGGACACGTTCACATAATCTCAAGGTTCTGAGTGTAGCAAGAGAGAGCAAGTGTCACAGCATGAGCATGTTTCAAGCCTTTTCTTGTATCATATTTGCTAATGTCCCAAATGGCTAAGGCAAGTGACATGACCAACCTCAGGTTCAGGGAGTGGAGAAATGGGTTCTTCTGGATGTGGGATTGATGGGAGGAGGTACAAAATATTGTGGCCTTTTGGGGGGAAATTTATCATACAGAGTCATGAAAGGAAAGTGCCACAATGCTAAGCAACCTCATGGAAGGCTGAAGAGCACTGATGGGATCAAGGAGGCTGGTCCCCTACCTCAGAAAAGTCACCCACCTCTTCTTCCCATCCTAGATGCAGGAATGGAAGCACGGAAAAACTGCTCATCTTGATAATCTCTAAAGTTCCATTCAGTACTCTAATTTTATCTTTCTTTCCCAGCAGAGGAGTCAGGGTCAAAGTACACATTATGGGAACTGAAAACATAATTTCGTGTGTTATTTTATGGTGGTTGCAGGGGCACCTCCTGACCAGCCAAACCCTGAGCAAGATTCAGAGCGAACCGGGTAGATGCCAGTGCCAAGGGCAGTGCCAGGGCAGAGCTGTGCCAGCCCAGCTGTGGCTACTTCCATCTCCTTTCAAGTTTAACTTGGGTGAGTAGGAGGTGGGAATCCATTTTTATTTCTGGTCCGCTTCCTGCTGATTGTGATTCTTCCGTTAATGCCCTGTGCAAGTTGAATCTCACCTTCACTGTCCTCTTGAAGGCCAGATTCTCCTTTTATAGGTGTTTTCTTTTGCAGGGGTGGTGAACTGATGCAGCCACATTTTCCAAATACAAATAAACTGGAGTGGAATGTGCCCTTGAAAGCATTAGTGCTTAGAGCAAAGTCCCGGAACTCTGGAGCTGTCAGCCTCCTGGGGGTCTGCTCTTGCTTTGCCAGAGCCTCTTGTTTAGGGAGAGACAGGTGGCAATGGGGACAGTCCTCCTCTTAAAGAAAGCAGCAGCCAAAAACCTTGAAACCTCCTTGAAATAATCCCTTTCTAATGCGTTGGGGAGGGAACCTTGATGGGAGAAGACAAGGGTGGGGTGGGGGCAGAATTGAGAATCTTGTCTTTTCCCCAAATAAATAGCTATAATGCCTATAGATCCTGTAGATTTTCCATTCCCCACACATACTGCCCCACACTTTTCTTCCAGAGGGATTTGTCTTAGGGGGTTCAGCTGGAACAGTGCTCTGCATGCAGCCTCTTGCCCTTATAGCTTCTCCTTGTTTTCTTACAAATAGAAAATTGGGTGACAGCACCAGGAGAGAAAGTGCTGGCAGGGAAAAGGAGCCAGAGAAGAGCAGCCTCCATGCCTACGGTGGGAAGAGGCATTTCCATGGAATGGGGGAGCTGATGGGCAGAGTGGGTATAAAGGGCTTCATGGCTCCTTGAGTCCTTCCCCTGCTCCCAATCCCACACACTGCAGACTGGTGCCTGCAAGACAGCTCTAGGTGCAGAGCCCGGGGTTCCAGAGCTCGGCTTAATTCTCCGAAAATAATGACCAGGGCAGTAATGGTGGTGGCTGTGGTGGGGTTGGGCATGGCTGTGGCAAACTGGAAGAGGAGGAGGAGGAGAAGGAAGTGAAGGGGGGAGGGGAGGAAAGAAAGATCAAAATGAATTTTCCCAACCCCCCCCCCCCCGCCCGCCCACAAATGGGAATTTTGGGGTAAACATGGCTATTCTTTTCATTCTAATACTGCTGCTTCTAACAATTACAATTAATGATCAGGCGGAAAACACCATCTAGTAACTGGTGCCGTATCCTATGCTATGATGCTGTTAGTACAACTCCTGGCCTAGAGGAGATCCTCAGTAGGGGCCAGTTTCTTTGAGAATAAAAAAATGAAACAGGGTTATCAGATTTCTAGTTAAGCTTAGTGACTCAAACTCTGGGCCACCACTGAATGGCTGTGTTGGGTCAGTATAAAATAGTGACTGTTGAAAGATTGTAACTGAGCTACAATGACCATTATGGATAGCAATTGGAGAAAAACTAGTGTGTGTGAGGAGATCAATGGTGAAAGAGGTTAGGATATAAATGAAGGAGAAAAAATTGGAGAGTGTGGGTAAATGTGGATTCTTGAAAAAAGGGAACAGTGAGAACAGACAACACAGTTGTTTGTGGGGGATATTTTGTGTGTATTGCAAGAAGGGTAAGAAGTGACAGGAAGAAGCTTTCTTGGCATAGAACTGCTACTCTGGGGAGGTTGACTTGGGGGAAGGCAGAGAAGCTTGTATAAGAGTTTTGGACTTTGTATAAAAGGACCATTAAAAGAAAATTTTTAGAGGCATTATATCCAAATACTGCTTAAGATGTTTGCTGATCTACTCGGTCCAGGGCTGGCCATGATGAAAGATCAGTAGTAACTAGTGTAACCAGTAAATCTCCAGCCTTATTAGTCTGTGTCCTACTAATAAGAGTATGCTTTCTTTTAATATCCCAAATTAATTTTCTCAAATACCCATTCGCCTAATTGCAGGAAATTCATTTCTCTCAAAAATTCCATAGCTAATTTTAAGACAACTTCCTTACTGTGTAATTAAAAGGGCTCAACCATGTTACTGCCCTGAGAACAAAGGGATAGACTACTTCAAAGCCAAGTTCTGGGTTGCATCCAGAAGGCAGAAACTGTTACTTTGAGAAGGGAGTTATTTTTTCAGCTTTCAAACAAGCGAAGTTGGTCTCCACAGGTACCTTGTTGCAATGCCAATAACTTCCTCCTTAAGTGCCTACTGTGTACCAGACACTTTTTCTTGGGTGCTAAATTAGATGAGACATAGGTTAAGTTGTGCAACCAGGTTCCAAAGTAACAGTGGCTTAAAGAGCACAGAAGTTTATTTCTGTCGTTGTGGAAGTCTGGCTGGCTTTTTGGCTCTGCTCTGCAGTCATTCAAGGTCCCAAGTTTCTTTGATCTTGTTGCTGTGCTATCCCCTGGGTGTTGTCCCTGCTCATACATTCCAAGGTGGTCACCATCACATCACACGCCAGCCAGAGCAAAGGAGAAAGTGGGAAAAGAGGGCAAGCCCAGAGATCACACACTTTTTTTTTTTTTTTCTTTTTCACATTTCAGAACTTAGGCCATGACTACATCTAGCTGCAAGGGAAGTTGAAAATCTAGGTTTTACTCTGCATGATCATGTGCCCAGCCATGAATGCTATTATACTGAAGGAAAGAGAAAGTGTATAATGAGTGAAAAGCAATAGTTGTTGCCATAGGCACCTAACATATGTTTTTTTTCATTTAATAGTTACTGCAGCTCTGCAAGATCATTGTATTATTTCTTGGAAATTTAGACTTAAGGAGGCACCTTCCATTGGTCGGACAGGAAGCCAGAGGACAGGGAAGCCTAAGGAATGCAGAGAGCAGAGGAGGGGAAAGGTTGGGAATGGATTGAGAGCAAATTGGTCTGTGACAGGCACATCATCTGGAAGTCCCCATGGACTTGGCATGTGAAGAATCCCTATATCCCCAACAAAATGCAAATACTTATTTGTTGGCTATGTGCCAGAAGGATATGTGCCTAAGTACAAAAGGGTTTAGGGGAAAAGAGTTAGGATAGTTGTGAGTGTGAGATTTATAGCACAAGAGTGAAAGGAAAATAGGTTAATTGTGCTTTCTGAAAACCCTTGTCCCTGTACCCAGGTTAGAGATGGAGAAGATCTGTTTGTGAATATTTGACAGGACATCAGATTGGGAGTAAATGTAAAATAACACCAAGCCTCCCTATTCTCACACTAACTTGAAATGATGCTGGCACATCATAGAAATGAAGCTTTTTCTGTATGCCACTTAATATTTGTAGGAACTGCTTTCAATTTCTCAGATGTTTCCTGGTCCCTCTTACCTCCTAGCCTCTGAACATGTTGTTCAGAACATGAACTTTTGATGTTCATGAAACTTTTGAAACTCCACCCCCACATCTCTGTTTCCATCCCCCGCCCCCTCTAAATCCTCTCCCATTTTCCTTGTTCAGCTAATCCCTTCTTCTCATCCATTATGTCTCAGTTAGATGCCAGTTCCTCAGGAGGCTCCCCACAAACCTGGGTTAGACTTGTATGTATACTACTTCTACGTTACTACAAGTAATGGTAATCCTATTATTATCATATATTTTTTTTTTTTGAGAGAAAGTGTAAGTGAGTGAGGAGCAGAGAGAATCCCATAAGGGGGGGAGAGAGAGAGAGAGAGAGAGAAAGAAAGAGCTAGAGAGTGAGAGAGTGCAAGAGAGAGCATGAGCAAGTCAGAGCCAGCAGGGCGCCAGTGTGAGAGGGAACAAGGGAGGGGAGAAAGAGAGGGGAGGAGGGGAGAGAGGGGAGAGGGTGGGGGAGGGGAGAGGGTGGGGGAGGGGAGAAGGGAGACAGGGAGGGAGGGGGGGAAGGGAGAGAGAGGGGGAGGAAGAAACAGGGCATGAGCTCACCCAACGTGGGACTGGAACTCAGGAACTAGGATATCATGACCTGAGCTAAAGTCAGATGCTTAACAACTGAACCACCCTGGTAATCCTATTAATGCTTATTGAGTACCTTTCCACGCAGCAAGTGCTATGCCAAGGGCTTTCTGTGCCTTATCTCATTTTAATCACCCAGTTAGATGTGTACTATTTTTTCCCCATATTTTAGGGTTGAGAAAACTGAAGATTAGAGAGGCTTAGGGTATTAGTTTCCTTCGGATGCCATGACAAATTACAATAGGCTTAGTGGCTTAGAACAACAGAAATTTATTCTCTTATAGTTCTGGAGGCTAGAAGTCCAAAATCAAGGTGAGGGAAGGTTCCAGAGGAGCCTTTCCGCCCTCTTGAAGCTGCTGGAGGTTCCAGGTGTTTCTTGACTAAATCATTCCAGTCTTTGCTCCTTCTTTGTCCTTTGTGTCTATGGCTTTTGTCTCTAATAAAAGCACTTGTCATTGGAGTTAGGGCTCACTTACACAACCCAGGATGACCTTGTCTCAGTATCTTAACTTAATTACATCTGTAAAGACTCTTTATCAAAATAAGGTCATATTCACAGGTTTCATGATTTAGAATGTGGGCATATCTTTTTGGGGGCCATCACTAGATTAAGTAATTCAGACAGTTGCTCAGGGCTAGGATGTGAACTTGGGCAGCGAGACTCATGAACTCAAGCTTATAGTCTCTGCTATTTTCTTTCCCTGTGTACTGTCTTGAGTATAGTTTCCCATTGACTGCTCTGTATCCCCTATTAAGAACATCAGGAGTGACTGTCTTTATTGATACCCATTGTTTTCCCAGCACAGTGCCTGGTTCGTGGTATGTTTTCAGTGACTTTATGCTGAATGAATAAATTGATGCCAGTTACATTGCAGAGCTCTTCGGAGCACATTGTTTGATCTAAGTCACTGTACCGGCTGCAAAGCTGGCTGCCTCCTCATTGTCCCCTCCTTCCTGAAGGTGCTGCCTGCTTTTTGTTCTGTGCAGGTGTTGCCAGAGACTTTGCCCAGCACCTTGAGTGGCAGGAGTCTGAGCTCCATGCCTAGGCGGACTCTCCCTCATGCCCAGCACCCCAGCCCTATCTACACTAGGTGCGTGTCTACTTTTGGACTGGGATAATGTGCCATTCCATGGGAATGGACTCCAGCTTTCTGAGCAGCCATGGAGGAGCTAGATGATACAGCGTAGTTATACTGGAGTCAGCTCATTATGGAGTAAACCTCCCTCAGTGAGAAGCAGGGAAATTTAGACTCACAGATCATTTGGAAAAACTGTAATTCTGCTTCTGTGGATGCCCCTTATGTCCTTTAACAGGATGTGAAAACTGTGTATCACTTTGAAATATTTCGGGGTGCCAGGGTGGCTCAGTCGGTTAAGTGTCTGACTTTGGCCCAGTTCACAAACAGTGAGATCAAACGCCGTGTCAGGCTCTGTGCTGATGGCTCGGAGCCTGGTGCCTGCTTCGGATTCTGTGTCTCCCTCTCTCTCTCTGTGCCCCTCCCCCACTCGTTCTCTGTCTCTCTCTCAAAAATAAATAAAAATTAAAAATATTTTTATGATATTCTCTACTAGGTCCCCAGAATTTGTGAATTATAATGGAAATTCTATATATGAGTAGATTGTATAATTATATATATAATTTCTATTGCAATCTCATATCCAGGTGGCAGAAAGCCTGCATCTTGTCCTTGTTGAAAAGCCACATAGTGATCTCAGCATCGACCTTCTCATCCTGTATTCAGTAAATGATGCTATTATTCATGAGCTTATCTTACATTGAGGAAATGAGGAACACAGACATGAAGAAATGATAAAGAGGCGGTAGGGAGTGTGTGAGGAGAGGCATGGCCTCCAGTTCTGAGGAGAAAATGATGAACTCCAGCTGGGTAGGTCTCAGGTGGTAGCCAGTGAAATGGAGCTGGAGGATGAGTCAGTCAGTCAAGGGAGGTGGGAAGGAGAGGAAAGGGCATCCAGAGGGTGAAGGGAATGGCATGGGCGAGGCTGGAGTTCATGTCATGACATCTCTTCTTCCTAACGTTTCTTGCCTGGAGTCCATAATCCTCTTTTTAGAATAGGCACAAAATTACTCTAAAATGTTCATAAAACATAAAATGGCTCATTTGCTAGTGTGTGATCCATAGTGTGTGCGATCATCACCTCTGTCTAGTTCCAGAACATTTCATCACCCCAGAGGAAACCCTGTCCCCATTAAGCAACACCCTCCCCTTCATTCCCCAACCCTGGCAACCAGGAATCTGTGTTCTGTCTCTAAGGATTCACCTAGTCCGCATATTTCATATCAATGGAATCACACATATGTGACCTTTTGTGTCTGGCCTCATAATAGTCTTTTAAACATGTCTTCCATCTTCTCTCATTGTCTCCTCCAATCTATTCTCCTTAAGCAGTCATGATGCTCTTTCTAAACCACAGAACTGAGCATGCCACTCCCTTTTGTAAAATTCTTCAAATGCTTCCAAGTGCCGTTGGGATAAAGTCTGTGTGATCGTGCCTACTTCCTTCTCCAGCTCTAGCTTGCATACTCCTTGGTCCACAGAGACCATTCTCACTGCCCATTGTATCCAAGCCCAACTCCTTTCGGGTTTTTTGCTCACCTCTTGGCCTTGCTATATCTGTGGCTCTTGTCTGGAGCACTCCCTACTCACCCACTTTGTTCTACCTTGTATTAAATGTGACTCTCTTCAGAAAACCTCTAGACTGGGTTAGTTCCCTTGGAGTGAGCTACTTTTCTCTCTCCTGCCAGCCTCCTAGTAGTGGGCACTCTCTATTGCATCCTGTGGTTAAAATGCCAGTCTACCCTACTGGACAGAATCAGCCTCCAATAAGACGGGCTGAATATCAGTTTTTCTTAAAGCCTTCCAGATTCCAGAGGGCAGTCAGTGTTGATGTCCACTATCCTAAAGGGAATTTTTTCCCCTGTGTTTACAAAACAACAGACACTGGAATAGCAGCTTCCTGAAGGCAGGTTCTGTGTGGGTCTTGCTTACTCTTTAGCATGTGACAGCAGTCAGTAATGTTTTTTAATGAAGGGAGAAGGGGAAGAAGATCATTTTAAGGGATATACGAAGTTTTTGAAAGGAGAGTTCAGACGTTGGACAGTAGTGTTATGGCATGACCAAACTGAGGAGAATCTCGAATGCTAGGAGTTTAGAATTCATCCTATAGGCCAAGGATTAACAAATTCTAAAAACTGCTCAGTGCCAGTGGGAACCACAGTGGGTGAAAGGCCAGGAGAGGAACAAAGGTGCTGGTGGGGACATTGTGGATAGTAGAGAGCAGATGCCAGGGACAGGCATCCAGGACTGCTCAGCATCAGCTGATTATTGCCAGGGGGTAACACAGGTGCAGAGTTGCCAGACATTCTGAATTTCTAAGAGAAACACACATACACATATACACATACATGCGAATCTTGATTTAGATACAACATTTTAAGATAAAGTTTTCAAAAAACACTGTGAGCTGAACAAAAGCCATCTGGGGCTGGATTTAGCGCAGAGGCTTCTAGTTGTCAGCCTCTGCTAGAGGCATTAAAGGTGCTTGATCAGGGAAATTATAGATTGAAAGTGGCATCGTAGGAAGATAACCACACAGGTGAACGTTCAAGGACATAATACCGCATTATTAACCATAATTACCATGCTGTACATTAGATCTCCAGAGCTTATTCATCTTATATCTGGAAGGTTTTGACCAACATCATTTCATTTTCCCCAACTCCAGCCCCTGATAACCACTGTTCTATTCTGTTTCTAGGAGTTTGGATATTTTAGAGGCCATATATAAGTGATATCCTACAATGTTTTGCTTTCTCTGTCTTATTTCACTTAGCATAATGCCCTGAGTCTCTATCTGTGTTGTCACAAGTGGCAATTATGGTTGAATAATATTCCATTTCATATGTATATGCCAATTGATGGACACTTTCTTTCTGTATGTTGGCTATTGTGAATAATGTTGCAGTGAGTATGGGAGATCTTTCTTTTCTTTGAGATTTGTTTTCATTTCTTTTGGATAAATATTCAGAAATAGAATTGCTGGATTATTGGTAGTTCTAAAAAGTTTAACTTTTTGAGGAGCCTCCATACTGTTTTTCATAGTGGCTGCACCAATTTACATTCTCAACAATGGCACACACGAGTTCTTTTTTCCTCCATATCCTCCACCAACATTTGCTGTCCTCTTGTTTTTTTGATGATTGCCAAGGCTTCAAATTTAATGGTGAATTTCGATTACTTTTTGATGGACTCTTTGGTCAGCCTACCTGCTTAATTTATTTTTACCTGTTCCTGGATTTTCCAGTGTTGTACTTCCTCAGTCTGTGGGGACACCTCAGTTGTTTTATTTAGACTGTCCTGTCCCACTCCGTGATGGTCACCACCTGCTTAGGCTACTACCTATTGTTCTCTTTATCTTTGAGTATGTGTTGTGTTCTTCCTGTGGGCCTAGACTTTTCTTCAGGGTTTGTCCCCGGCTGCCTCCCTCAGCAGATGGTTTTGTTCTGGATCCTGACCCTTTATTGTCTACCCAGATGCATACCTGATAAGTACTATCTACCCTCTTAGAGAAAAGCAGAAGTAAAAGTATGGAACATTTGAATATGTGCCAAGGGTTTAGATGGGAAAGGGTCAAATTAATTCTTCAAATATCCTAACACCAAAAAGATCATGATCCATTCCACCCATTTGTGATTAAAAACAAATTGTAAAATTCTGAAAACACATACAATTGGAAATTAAATCCATTTTTCAATTTTCTGGTTGGATCAAATATAAACCTTTTTTATATTCTCTCTGTTGGACAGTGCCCTAAATTTCTCAGTCTATATTGGGTCCAGGGGTGAGATAGGGTGAGGGAAACAGAAATACTGATCAGTGAGAATGGGCTTAAGGTAATGAAGCAAAGAATTTCTCAATGATTCTGGATCCTAAATGTTCCATAGCTTCCTTACCTGTTGAATTAATGATGTCATTGCTTAAGGGAAAGCCTAAAATTAAGTGGTTATTGATTAGGTTTGGGTTTTAAATCAGATTTGAGTCCAAGCAAGACAAAACCAGGTTTGTTTTTTTTTTAATGAGACAAAAGGGTTTTATAAATTTCAAAAGCGTTTCAGTCCATATCAAGATCCACATGTGGCCAACTCAGACCGTAGAGCTTTTACCAAAAGCTATAGCTTGGGGAAAGGAGGCAGTTGGCATGAGGGAAGTTTCTGGTAGATAGGCAGGAAGTGGAAAACCTTGCTTGTGTTAGGATGGGATCTTCGAGGGTCATAGAAGAACAGATTAGGTGTATGTGTTCTTACTTTATGACCAGAATGACCATGTCAACAGCCAGTTGACCAAGTGACAACCCAGAGCTGACAAGGGCCCACTGACACTATGGCTGCAAAGGAGCTTAGAAACTTTTCCAATTAATTTTGAATGCTGCTGTTATAATTGAGACTTGATTATATGTATTTGAGATAATTTGAGAAAACAAACTCTAAATTTTTAATGTTACTATTTGTCTTAAACTTTAGTATAGAAACAAATAAGCTCATAATCTTAGGTTTTGAGGAATTTAATTTAGAATTTAATTCAACTTCAGCCTAACACAAACACATTGGTGTTTTATCAGTGAGGCCAACTTGGAGGCAGAGACTGGATCTTAATCCCTTTTGAATTTCCAATGCTTTGTATGATGGCTGGCACATAGTAAGTGCTCATTAACTGTTGTAATGATTGTTAAATATATTGATTCGTTGGTAAGCAATAAACCAGCTTATCTTCGAATAAATACTCTAAGTCTCTAAATCTAGGTTTTTGTTCCTTGAAGACATAAATTTAGCAGAAACTACATCATAGATCAAGCTTAGATGGTAGAAACTTGTAAATCAATGGCTGTGATGGAGATGTTAAGACCATGTAAAGGTTAAAAACACTCATTTTCTATGCTGACATATTAGGGTTAGGAATTAAAACACTTTGTTCAGTAAGAGTTCAAATGGTATTAGACCCATTCCTTGTCTAGATCAAAAAAATAGATCAAAAACTCTTTAAGACTTTGAAGAGTTTTTTGTAGCCAGGTAGACTACAGAATCTTGATTTTAAAATATGATTTTAATATTAATACTTCTAATATTAAAAATATAGATTTCACATCTGGGAATAAAGGAAAACCAGATAATGAATCTTCTCCCTCACAGATCAAGCCGTATCCCATCTGAAAAGACAAGCCAAGAATGCTGGTTGGGTTAAGCATAATTAGAGCAGCAGCAGGGACTGGAGACTTTCTGATAGGAATATTCACAGCAGGGAGTGAACCCAAAAACTTAAAAAGTTTCCACAGTGACGAGGGCCCAAATTGTTGCATCTCCATAGCAACAGAAAATGCAGTATTTGTGCCCTTATTTACCCTTGTATTCAACCAAAAAAATGCATGGCATTTGCCATGGTAACGCCTACATCATATATGCATGTATCGCTTCAGATATGCAGCCTGCTATTCTAAAAACAACAAACACATACCAAGACATGCGCGTCATGTGAAACCTCTACTCATTTTACAGTGTTTTGATGGAAAAATAAGTCCCACTGGACCTTGACATCTTTTTCTAAAGGACTGTTTTCCAGTTTCAGTGGCAGAAAACCCAGGTGTCTCTCTGCTCCTTTCTTTTCCTCCCAAGTCACAGTGAGAGTGATGTAGATGTGTCATTGCAAGTAGATGTGGGAGGGAGTTCAGGATAAGAGTGTCTGTGATCGGGACAAGGTGGAGGAGATTATGGCTTTGACAGGACAGAGCAAGGGAGCTCTGTGGCTACAATGCCAAACCCTATGGTAGAGGTGAGTGGAGGAAACTGTCATCTATGTCCCCAGAGTGATTTGAAAAGCTCTGAAAGGCTTCTGCTGTCCCAAAGATTTCTTCCCTGGATTTGCCTTTGAGGGCTGCAATTCAGACAGTCACGTATTTCAACCACAGCAGCAATGTTGCCTCTTACAATGTAATTATCTAGGAGCATAAGGCCTTAATCCCAAAGTGGCTAGTGTTGCCTTGGCTTGCATAAATTAATGCACTGGTTTGCCCAGGCCTGAAGAGAATTGGACTTAAGACTGATAAGAAGACAAGGTAGGGGAGAAGGAAGATGTTGGGGGTGGGATGCTGATGGGATAGCTTCAGAGTTTGCCTCAAAAGAACTGGACACTGGGTGGCTGAAGTATGGGGCTCAAGTTGCTGAAAGGGGAAAAGGGCCAGGGGAATGAACAAATAATTCAAGAAATATCGATTGTGTCAGCCGTGTGGCAGATACCAGGCTCTGAAAATAAACTTTACAGTTTTGTCTGTGGCTGCCTAGGTTTTCAGCTTTCTAATTTACCCTCCTATTGGCCTGACATAAAAGTTTGGGGTTTGGATGAGAAGCAGAGCTTCCATGCTGGTTGTATGGCCTCCATTCCCACCCTCTCATGAGCCCTACCCTGTAACATCTTTCCCAACTTCGCATCTTTGGGATGACCAGTATATCCACAAGAGAGGGCAGACTTTCATTTCCTGTCCTTATTTTATTTGGCCCTTCTCTTCTCCACTTTTATTACCAGTTAGATGGCCACTATTTTTGGTAGCTTATGACCCAGATAATCTTGAGGAAGGAGCACCTTTATCTGAGGGTGGGGCTGTTAGGTTCTATTCCCCACTTTGAGTTGAGTCCCACTGAGCAGTAGGTGCTTCTGGCTGCCTAGTCCCATTAGTCAGGCTAGGCTCTGCTGCCTTGATGAACACACTCAAAAATCTCAGTGGCTTGACAGAGAGAGTTTATTTCTTGTTCAAGAAAAGCTTGGCAGTTCCCCAGGGCACCTTGACTCAGAGATAGAGGTTGCTTGACATCTTGGTAATGCTTTTGGAAGTGGAAGATGGAGTCACAGGGTCATGCACTGCTTCTTCAAAATTTCAGTCCAGAAGTGATGTATCACTTTCAGTTAGGGCCCATTGGCCACAACTAGTCACATGGCCCACCCCCAGTTACTAGGGGAGAGGGGCTAGGAAATGTGGCTGAGCTGATGGATATTCAGTGAGCAGTGAATGTTTCTGTCATACCCTTGATGTCTGGTAACCAGCCTTAGATTTATGATTTGAAGAAAAGGGGTAGTTAGGGTGAAGTTAGAGCAAGTTGAGATCTTGGAAATTGAAACCTGGTGATGATCTTACACCAAGTCTGAGAGTCTTAATAGAGTTTTAAATTATGATCACAGTTCGAGGTGGAAAAGAAAAGCAGGTGAGATGGCCATGGTTTCATGTCCAGGGAAGGTGCACCATATTGTAACTAACATCCTTTCTTATCACAATTCTTTTTTTTTTTTTTTTTGGTTGAATAATCACTCACTAGTACCAAAGGCTCTGTTGTTACATCCTCATGGCAGCTCTGATGTGTTGGTTGATCAGAAAAGAATAGAACAATTTTGTAGAAGTGCAGGTTTCCTTTCTTTCCTATAAGACCTATGATGTTTGGTGGGGGTCAGTGTGCACTGTGGCAAAGGAAAGAAACTTTTCGGAGATTCCTGGGCATTAACTCTGAACTGGCTGTAATTTCAGAAGACCCAAAAATGTCACTGTGGCCTATGACTTAATGTAGGGCAGGGAAGGGCAGGTGATCAATGGAATTTTAGCTCAGGTCCTCTACCCAGTCAACCCCTAAACCCATCCTGTGGTTGTTTCCCCAGTGGATGCATAACTGGAATAGACTTATTCAGCAGCTGGTGGAATCCCCGCACTGGGGAGACCTTCCTTCAAGCTCACTCCCCTTCCTCATCCATCCCTCCCAGTTTTCCTTTTCTTTCCTTACAGAGGATCAGGTACCCCTTCTTCATGTTTTTTTAGCATTATTTATTTCTCCTATCAAAATGTATATTACACTCTATTATAGTTTTTCTTGTGATTGTTTTTCCCACTTGAAGGAACCAGTGAATAAATAAGTCTTAGGGGCATTATAATGTTTATCTAAGAGAGCCCAGCTGAAAATGGCAGAGTCAGTCTTTGAACCTGGGTCTCAATTCCAAGTTCAGAGTTCCTTTTACAGTGTCAGAGGCCCTTAGCCCTAGTGGTTGACCTTTCCCTGACTCTCTTGTTTAAATGGTCTAATTTACCAGGACTGGATACATAATTGCAGGACCCAGTGCAAGATGAAAATGCAGTAGGCCTTGCTCAAAAATTATTAGGAATTTCAAGACTGAAGTAGGAGAGCATTAAACTAAATATAGGCCCTTCTATGTGTGGGTGTGCACAGGTCACACACCCATGAAGTTGGCCCTGGTAACCACGGAGAACATTTACCTTCAGGAGGTAAATGACGTTGCCGACTCCATGCACTGTTCCAACCTCTGTAGTTTGAGTATGGCTATTTCTAGGTGGGACTTGATCAGTTACCTCCAGCAGGAAGGGCATATGATAACAGACACTTTACAGAACTGAATTCCAGAGAGTAGACCTTGCTGGGTATGGGTGAGCTCCCACACAGATCTTGCATGGGACTTTGTCTTTCCTTTGTCTTTTCTGAAGGCTTCCTCACAGGGCCATGGGTGTAGTGGGTGTGCAATGGAGTTAAATGAACTATGTGGTTTTTCATCTTCTAGTCCTGTGTCTGGATTATCCTGTTTTGACTTTGAACCCCAAATAACCCACTTGCATAAAAACATCAGTGAGCTCTGTCAACTTTTTGTAGATTGCATAGATGAAACTGGGGGCATATACCTTCATCATCTCAAAACAACTTAAAATCCCTTACTAGGCATTTGTTTTCTCTCCAGTCCCCTATGTAGCCTTGTTCCTTCTCCCCCTCCCTCCTTCACTCTCTGTTCTTCCCTTTCTTGACCCTCAACCATCTTGGCCTGTCCCCCATCCTACCTCCTCTTTATTTTGGTAACTCTGCACTCCTGACCTCTTTTTTAATATCAAGCAGTTCAGACCTGTCCTAGAATCTAACTGCAAACAGAACACAGAAACAAAGGACCCTTCAGCCAATGGGACCCTTTCCGTTTATAAGGTGACTTAGTGACCATCTTTGAGTGTGAGTTTATTTGAGTGTGCTCCTTGGGGTCTCCTCCCTCTTTACCTCAAGTGGTCAATGTTATTTACATATTATGTATTTACAGTGCATGAGTATGATTTTCTCTATCCTTGTTACTATATATCTTCCATTCTGGCTTTCACATAGGACATCCCCACTACTATCCAGCTATAGGGGGTGGGGAGCAGGTGGGTGGCTATGGCAGTATATTCTCCCTAAGTGAGATGGGGTTTTATCTTTGAGTCCCTGATGGGAGAGGAATATCTTCCTGGGGTTCTGGGGGAGATGGTGGTGCTGAGTCTCACTTCTGGATTGCTGGTATTGGTATTGTTTGTGCTATGACCACTTCATTCACTGCCATAAGCCTGCATTTATTTTGTAGACTTCCAGTTTTGGCCCAGGCAAGTATCCCCAACAGAAAGAAATGGTAAACAATTAAGTACAGAATTTTGTGCATTTTGGTATTACCATGAGAGGATGCTTTATATTTGACAGTCTTTTGCCTTAAATGAGAGAAATGCTTTCCACTAGAATGAGATGTCAATTTGAAAAGAACATAGGCAAGAAATATTAGCCATTTGGGGAAAAGGCAAATGCTGTCTGCTCTTCCATTGTGGGAAACATCACACTAGGATTGGTGTTACTAGGTGTGCTCTAATGAAGTTAGCTGGCTCAGAGTCTTGAGGGATCATGCTCCTTGGGAGAGCAATACTTATGTGCTAATCTAGTATGGTAGTTAGTTTCTTTTTGGTGGAAGAAGAACTTGAAAACACAAAATCTTAGCATCTTTCCTGACCAAGCACAGGGGCATAGTGCACCTTAGGCTGGGTTATCATTCTCACTTCTGGGAAGGTGCCAGCATCACTCTTCCCTGGATAGGTAGGTGTGTGGTACTCTATCTCCCCTTATTTAAATGCCAGCTCTAACTCTTTCTCTCTCTCTCCTCAGTTGAATCAAGCCAGTAGCTATACCTGGACCATGAACAGCTCCATGGAGAGGGCTTTTAAGTGGTGTTAGGATCCTTAGCCTCTTGGGGATGGGGACTGGTTTTGTTTATAGTAGTGTCTCAGGATTTAGATTAGTGCCTGACATGTAGTAGCTGCTCAGTAAATGTGGGATAAATGAAGAAACAGGAGAAAGGTTGAGTAGCCTTTTTTCACAGCAATCTCCATGTAAAGCACTGGGGCCTCCATTTTGGAGCAATTCAGAAGATCAAGGACTATGTGACTGAGTAATGGTCCATGGAACTTTTTTCATAAGCTGGGGTACTGTGGTGTTGGATGTGGCTGGGGTAGGGGTTCATGCTTATGTGTACTGAAGTCTGTTGATGCTACTTACACATAGCACACCTATGTCAAAGATCTTCATCTAGGAGAGGGGCAAAGTTGGAATGAACTAATAGCTGTCAGCCCATGGGCAAAGCTTTTAGAACCAGAACGTAAGGATTGGTGGTGTTCATCACGAAATAGGATTCTATGAGTGGAAAGCGACCTTAGAAATAATCTAATTCAACCTCCGCTTTATCTTTTGCCATATTTTCCTCCCTGCCTTTCTTTTTTAGAAATAGGAGCCAAAGCCCAGAAAAGTTAAGAAACTTGTTCAGACTATGTGGTTAGTTGTCAGCAGATTCAAGAATGCACAGCTTATGTACTCCCAAGTCAAGAGTTCATTCCATTTCTTCTCTGTGACCTTGCTCTGGGGCAACAGTTCTTAAACATTTTGGGGTCACTCTTTGATAATTTGATGGGAGCTCTATAATGATTTCACAAAATGTCTATCTTCTGAATCATACAAAGTTCTATATATGTTAGGAGCCCTGTAACTCACTATGTATTTCCCCCACTTTTGTTTATTTTCACCATTGGCATTGGGCAAATAGTAGAAATGTCTCCCTAGGTTAAACTAAAACAATTCTCACTCAGCACTTTAGGTTCAGCATCCTTTAAGGGTTATAGAGCCAAAAGACGTTTTTCCTACTCTAGGGAGAGTGGTAAAACTATAATTAAAAAATAAGATGGAAAAAGAAAAAAATTACAAAAGGACTAGTGGGGTTGAATCCCAGGGGAAAATCTTTTTGAGTGGAAGAACTATCAGAATGTGATCGTTGTCCAAGGTAGGGGACTGCAGCCTCATGGCAAGCATGCCTGGACACAGTTGGAGCCCACAAACCTTGGGGAACAATGTCTGGCAGGACACAAGTATAAGATGACTTAAGTCTTTTCCATTTCTAATTTCTATGATTTTGTGAAATGAAAACATTAGTCATATATCTCCTAAAAGCAGGCCATTTTGGAGCTGGCTTGATTACAAAAATCAGAATTAAAGTTCATGCCCATATCTGGGGTTTTAAAGTTTCAAACTCTGGTGTTCACAGGAAGACAGTAGGAGGGACATTATGTAATCATTGTCGCTTTTCAGCACTGAGCACTTCAGACAGTGTGAGACGAAAACTAAACTGGTTGGGTCAAATATGTGCTCTCTCATCGAGAACCATCTGACATCTTATTGTACCATGTGGTGCTGGAACCATTAGGGTGCAGGAGACTTTGCTACTGTTTCTGTCTCATCACATTCTGCTTAAACATCACCAAGATGAGTAGGGATCCATCCAAGCTGGGTTCTGTGTTCATTTGACACGTCTCCCTCGTTTTTTAAACATTTCCTTACTTTCTGGTGTGACAAGGTGTTCTACTTTCCCTACCCCAGTCTTGGAGTCATCTGTTTTTCAAAGGAACTCTGATCTTGGAGTGGAGAAGAGTACTTAGGAGCCAAGCACTGGGCACTAGGTGTGCTCATTGTTCTTGTGTTGTCCCTGCCCCAAGGCCCTCTCAGTGGACAGAGCTAGGAAGTATATGTGTGTATGTGCCTTTATAAATAATAATAGATAGACATACATATATGTGTGTACATATGTGTGCATACACCCAGACTGCCCCGTGTAGCTTTCTCCTGCTTAGTTTCTGACTTCTCAGGCCAGATGGCCCTCCTGTATCGACACTCTGCTCATCCTGCTTGATCTGCCTTATTTCTCATTTCTTTAATTATCTCTTTGTTTCTAGGTTAGAGGTCATCACATATTTTTAATCTTTAAAAGTTTCAATTACTGTATTTTTCATTTCTAATATTTCAGATAAGTTTTTAAAAATCACATGTATTCTTTTTTTGTTTTTATGTGTTTTATAAATTTTTGTTTGCTTTAATAGGATCTTTATTTTTCTGAGCATCCTAAGAAGGCTTATTTTTTGTGAAATAATTCCATACAGTTTATTTCCACCTGCAATAAATTTCTGTTCATGTTTGTTGGATAACTTTCTTAGTATTAGATTTCTTGTGTTTTAGAATTTTGGTTTGAGGATTTATTTTAAGTGGGAGCTTTTGCTGTTTTTTTTCCCCTTGGTGTCCAGTCTGTTTTGTTTTGTTGCCGTTCCATTTTTGCCTTTATATGTGGGCTACCAGGCTTTAAAACTGAGCTTTGATGATAAACTTGGTTCCTTGTCATGAAGCTCTGTCTCTTTGCTTCCATTTCCCTCAGCTTACCGCTTCTTATGAAACTATAGTCCAATGTATTCGGTCAGTATTTTTTTATTTTTTGACTCCGTCAGTAATCAAGGGAACCTCAGCCTTATGGCTTCATGCAAAGAACCTGGCTCCATACCTACTTGCAGATGGAGCACCTTTAGTTCTTATTACCCTGTCTCACTTCTGGCAGCTCTGGGCTTCTGACTCCAGCAGGCCCATAGCTTCAACCTAGACTTTAGATTTTTTATAGACATTTTGAGCCTACATATGTCTTAGGATTTTATCCCTTTCTGTTTTCATCTATTATTTGGAAGAGAGGCGAAACCACATCATGAAGCTATCTTGCCTGGGAAGCCTATTCTTATTTTTTAATGTATAATTCTCTGAACTATGAGCCTAGTGTAATGGGATTTCCCTATAACTTTTAGCCACATGGAACCTCTTAGTCATGCCTTTGACTTCTGGAAGGCAGGAATGTGCAGTCTTTCACTTAATATTCTTAGTGTTGGAGGGTCTTCCTGCTGCAGGATCAAAGTGTACTCTTAGAGGATTGACTACATTCAGAGTACAGAAGATGGTGAAAATCATTTATCTTGCAGATTATTCCAGTCTATACTGAGTGCCCACAGATGGGCTTAGGAAGTCTCTCTTCTCTAGTCCTTCCTTCCCTACTACTTCTTTCTCATGATAATCTCTGCATTTCCTAAGGTTTCCTCTTCCCAGCTTCTGTTTGTTCCTCTCAGTGGAGCTGGATGCTGGTGGAGCTGGTTGGCGGTGATTCTGTGTGTGCTTTGGGTCTTGCATGGAGAGGGGAGGTCATAAAGAAAAGTGGCTGTTCCCAAATATTCTGAGAGTATAGCTCTGGTATGTTATTTTGTTAAATGTCTTGGCCTTTTCCCCCTGCATTTCAGAGACCCTCTTGATTATGCTTTGAGGCCAGGTTCCCTGGAAGGAGATGGTTTTGCTTCCAGTTCCAGAAAGGGGGTATGAACCATCCTTCCATACTTTCCTATGAACTCCATGAAATTCCACAGAATATATACGTTTTGGGAAACTGCTGGCCCCACTCTTAGTTTTTAGACCCACAAACTGAATCTAAAGTGTCCATTGAAACTTCTAACTCACCCTACAAAATAGAGTCAAAACAGGAAACTTCTTTTTTGTTGTTGTTAAACTTTCCAATTAACATAGCTTTATTTTTTTTAATATGAAATTTATTGTCAAATTGGTTTCCATACAACACCCAGTGCTCATCCCACCAGGTGCCCTCCTCAATCCCATTACCCACTTTCCCTTCCCCCCGACCCCCCATCAACCCTTAATTTGTTCTCAGTATTTAAGAGTCTTTTATGGTTTGCTTCCTTCCCTCTCTGTAACTTTTTTTCCCCTCTTCCCCTCCCCTATTCTTTTGGTCTTCTGTTGAGTTTCTCAGGATCCATATGTGAGTGAAAACATATGGTATCTGTCTTTCTCTGCCTGACTTATTTCACTTAGCATAACACTCTCCAGTTCCATCCACGTTGCTACAAATGGCCAGATTTCATTCTTTCTCATTGCCAAGTAGTATTCCATTGTATATATAAACCACATCTTCTTTATCCATTCATCAGTTGATGGACATTTAGGCTCTTTCCATAATTTGGCTATTGTTGAAAGTGCTGCTGTAAACATTGGGGTACAAGTGCCCCTATGCATCAACACTCCTGTATCCATTGGGTAAATTCCTAGCAGTGTTATTGCTGGGTCTTAGGATAGATCTATTTTTAATTTTTTGAGGAACCTCCAAAGTTTTCCAGAGCAGCTGCACCAGTTTGCATTCCCACCAACAGTGCAAGAGGGTTCCCATTTCTCCACATCCTCTCCAGCATCTATAGTCTCCTGATTTGTTCTTTTTAGCCACTCTGGCTGGCGTAAGGTGATATCTCAGTGTGGTTTTGATTTGTATTTCCCTGATGAGGAGTGACGTTGACCATCTTTTCATGTGTCTGTTGGCCATCTGGATGTCTTCTTTAGAAAAGTGTCTATTCATGTTTTCTGCCCATTTCTTGACTGGATTATTTGTTTTTCGGGTAAACAGGAAACTTCTTGAGTACTTCTGAGTAATCGACTGATAGGCACAAATAGAATCTAATTAAAAGCATGTATTAAAATATAAAAGGATTATGACAGTAGTAGAATCACCTGATCATTTCAGGATAGAAGACTTCAAGTTATGTAGGAGTCCATTTTATTTCTCCAATAATTTCAGGGCCTAATGTGGTAAATACATGAGGTTATTTTACTTTAATTGAAACACAGTTCATTTCAACTTTTGCAGTTCTCTTAAATAAAATTTGTTTGGTACTTCCAAAGGCTGGAAACTCTTTGTATTTCTTGCCCAGTCAGGTTTTCTGCCTGTCAGAGGGTCAGTTTTCTCAAGCTGTCTTGGAGGTCAGACAATCTAATGTCTGAATTTTCTTCCAGTATTCAGATTTTATTCACTTTGCTTCTGATGGAGAGCTTCTCTTTAGAGAAGAAAGTTTCTCTTTATCTGCAGCAGATAAATGGCCTTTTTGACCCATGACACTGGTAACTGATCATATGCTAGAAGGAACTGAGAAGGGAGGGCATCTAAGAGCAGGAGAGGGACCATACTCCGATGAGGAATTCGTGAATTCACAGGCCTCGGTGACCTGTAAGACCCTGTCCCAGTTTGGGTGGTTCCTAAAAATAGACCATATTATAATGACACATGGATGTTTTATAGTCCCATTTTTCTATGTATGACAATATTAATTGAACTGTCAGATTGCTGAGGACTGAGCTGCTGGGTCCAAATATTTGGAATTACAGCGAAAGAAATTCCCAAGGGGTCAAGGCAGCTGGACTCAATGTGGAATGCAAAACTCCTAGGGGTAGCTGCCTGCCTGCCTGCCTTTATCTGGTCAGAGATTCCAGGGAGCTGCTGGGCTCGTTCATGCTTGAATGATTATATTAAGAAGCCTGGATCTTGCAGAGGTGTCTCAGGCAAACATGTTGTATGCACAGCTGGTTCTGTTACCTTAAAATACCATTTAGCCTTGAATTAAGGCTTTGATGAAAGATGTCAGTGTTGATCTTGGGAAACTCTCTACACATTAATTCAAGAGGTGTGTTAGCCAGAGTTTGGGGCATAGGTTGGAGATGTACTAAAAGAGGAAAGGGAAACAAGGCATTATTTTCCATGTTATCTGCCTCTGGATGGGGAAAGGTGTCAGACCTTGCCACCTTCTGAAATTGGGGGCGGGAGTTAAAACACAGATTACCATTGATTTAAAAATATTTGGTTCGTTCAGTCATGAATCCAGCATTCAGCATTTTCTCCATGGGCATGCAGCAGTGGCAACTCTATAAGATACAAGAAGGGAATTAATTAATTCTTGGTCTTGTAAATAGCAGCCTGGAATTCTAACTTCCCAGGATCCTCTGAAGAATAAATTCATGGAGTCCAGTTTTTGCAACTGTCATGAAACCACTTAAAAATTTTATGTTTGAAAACCTCACCCAAATTTGCTATTTAAAAATGTTCTGTGGTGTGGAATACATGTGCCATAAGGAAACAGTCCTGGAAACTTGTCATCCAAGGTAGGTGAGTTCTAGCCTCTGCCCAGTTGGTCTAGGAGAAGTATCATTGTATGGAAATTTTAAGTAATGTCTAACTGCCTGCTTCTATCCAGAAAGCTGTTGGGAGGGTGAATATATCCTTTCCCTATTTTCCATGCATTGTCTCTATCCCCCAAGTTGAGAGTTACCAGCCCCGCATTGACCCTAGACCTGTCTGTGTATCTGTTCACTATTGTCTCCCTTCTAAATGAGATGATATATGTAAAATTGCTTTGTAAATTGTGAGCCCATTCTCAGTTACTCTTTTTGTTGCCTTCCTGTCTTTGTTTACTTTGTTCTCTTAATTTGGAGTCACCTGCACCCCTCAGTGTTCATTCAGAATCTCCCCAGTTTTCTGAGGTTGGCACATAGCTACCTGCAGCTAACTAGATGCTCAGTGAATACCTAAGTAATAAAAGTTTGTCTCAAGACCCAGCTTTTTCATAAAACATCTCCAAGTCATCTCCTGGTAATGTGCCTATAAGGTGGCTTCACTAAGGTGAGTATGGGCACAGTCACCATCAGCAGGGCCACCATTATCTAGAACTCCCACCTGCTCTGTGCTCTCTGGAGCTCTTCCTTTGCCAGTTACATTGTGTTCAGGGCACAGTTACATTGTGTTCATGTAGAAAGCATGGCTATGTCTTCTTCTCTGTTCCTTTTTGCTTTAAGGGTCTGAAAACAGTTTTGGTTTTTTTTCTTAATTTCTCAGTGAGAGTTCAGAGAAAACACAGCTGTATGTTCTTGACTAACATTTCTCAATCACCTTGTAATTTAGATAAATCCAAGTTCGGGACATTCCATCCATCCATTTATTCATTCCAGAAGCCATTTACTGGAACTTCGAGGTGTCTACCATTGAGCCAGATACTTAGAATACAGTGGTGATAAGGTAGATAGAGTCCTTGCTCTCAGGAAGTTAGAGATAGGGTATTGAGACTTTGTGTGTCTGCTGTTTTCATTTTTAGGTGTTTTCCTTAAAAGATTTCTCAGACTCTCAGCAAGTAGACTCTTGGCACGTCTGTTTCACTTTTCTCCCAAGTGAGGCCAGGCAGATTTAATGGGGCTGCATTTCACAGCTGTCTTGATTAGAGGACATGGTGGGCATTGAGGCAGGGAGGGAGTCTCCAGGGCTTTTGTTCACTCCCTTCAGAGATCATGTGCCTGGGGCTTACCTTTCCACACTAATTCCTGCCTTTCTGAATATTAGGACTCCCACCCTTGGCTTCAGGAGGTTTATAAAACTTACGAGCTATTGAATGGGCCTTGTCCATCTGGGACAGTTTAGATGGACCAGGAAGATTCTTGAGTGGTGTGTGGCTTTTGGAAGAAGTGCTCAGAGGCAGAAATGAGGATAGCTAAGATGTTCAGCACAAGTGATGAAGATGCCCATGGGAATGGTGACTGATAGTCTGCAGCTCTGGGCTCAGCCACCACATGGATCCTTGGTGCTGGTGAATAACCTTCTGTTGGGTAAAAGACTGGACCATTTTTCAAAGCTGACTCAGTTCCTTTTGGGGGTCCTTCCAGTTCTGGCCTTCTCAGCATAAATTCAGAGTTTTGTCCAGGTCAAACATCCCCCCCTTCCTAGGCTGGGCAGCTCTCCTCTGGTCTCAGTATATGCTCTCTGATTCTTCATCTGTTTTCCCCTCAATTTATTAATTTGAGTAATTTCTCAATGAGGGTGCTATTGGAATTGGAATAATTAATTAATGCCCCCACCAATATTTCCAACTCAACCTCACTTCTTACCATCATCATGCTTGAGGGGGAAGTGTCAGATTTGTCGTAGATCAAAACTAGAAGCTTATAAACTCTAAGCTTTGCTTCCTTTATGGTTTAGCTTTTAATTCTCAAAAATCTTATTTCTTAAAAAAGCTTGTTCTTACAACACAAAACTTTTGGACTTTCCACATTCTTGTTTCTGTTATGAATTTTTAACATCCATGTTGAAACTTCAGAAATTGAACATGAAAAGTTAGGGATTTTTCTTGTTTTTGTTTTTTTTTCATCTCTGCTATAATTCTACCTGGGTCAGTGAATGGGCATGGGTTCTAGTGAGTGGTCCTGGTGTCTCCAAAGAAAATCTTTGTTTAAAGTTTTCAAATTTATATCATCTATGGCATTGCAATTTGTCCTACCTCCTACTGTTTTAATCAAGAGAGAAACACAGCATGGCTCTTTTAAGATATCTAAAGCTAACATTGAAAAGCCATTGTTAGGAGAGAGGGACACTGATTTAGGAAAGAGATGACTATAGGCACCTTTAATTTGAGATCAACAAATCTGTAGCAGAAGGCAAGGACAACTTTGGAGCAAATTCGGAGCAGTTGAGTGTCCTAATTATTCAGAAAAAGCTAAATATATCATTAGAAAACTCTGTGAAGTAGATAAGTAAATCATGAAGGAAGATATGTGAATGGCCAGAATGCTTGCCTTGCTTTACTAGAGACTGAACAATCAGAATGGCAAAAAGTAAACAAAAGAGTCTATTAATACTAAGTCATCAGGGCGCCTGTGTGACTCAATTGGCTAAGCATCTGACTCTTGATTTCAGCTCAGGTCGTGATCTCATGGCTCATGGGATTGAGCCCTGCATTGGGCTCTGTGCTGACAGCATGGAGCCTGCTTGGGATTCTCTCTCTTCCTCTCTCTCTGCACCCCCCCATCTCCCTTCCTCCTTTCTCTCTCTCTCTCTCTCTCTCTCTCTCTCTCTCAAAAATGAATAAATAATGGGGCGCCTGGGAGGCTCAGTCGGTTAAGCAGTCGACTTCGGCTCAGGTCATGATCTCGCAGTTTGTGGGTTCAAGCCCCGCATCGGGCTCTGTGCTGACAGCTCAGAGTCTGGAGCCTGCTTCAGATTCTGTGTCTCCCTCTCTCTGACCCTCCCCCGTTCATGCTCTGTCTCTCTCTCTCTCAAAAATAAATAAATGTCAAAAAAAATTTAAAATAAAAAAAAATGAATACATAAACATCAAAAAAAATACTAAGAGTTGTCAAGGTGGGTGGTGGGCATTTGCTTACTTTGCTATTAGGATAGTAAACTTGGTGTTCCAGAACATTTTGGAGTACAGTTTGACAATAGGTCTTGAAATCCTTAGACAATGTGTGCGCTCAAAAAGAGTATTTACTTATTAAATCAGTTTCACTCTGGTATGCACAAAGAATGTATATAACAGTATTCTTTATAATGGACAAAAACTAGAAAACCTGTAAATGTAAATTAGTGGAGGATTGGTTAAATTAATGGTCACTGACCATGATAATGTTGATCTTTACTGATCAGAAAATGTAACTATCATGTGTTCTTTAAGGAGGAAAAAAAATAAGACTATAAAGAAGCATGCATAGCCTTACCATTTGGTAAAAATTTTAAAATGATACATGCATATGTATGTATAGGAAAGGTTTAAAAGGGTATACAGTAAAACGCTATCTCTGGGTATGAGATTATAGGTGATTTTTGTTCTTTTATATTTGTGTTTATTTTCTGAATGCTTAAAGAGAATAATCAGAACAGAAAGAAGTATTCTTCTTAGGAGTACAGTTTCAGTTATTGGTGTGTGTGTGTGTGTGTGTGTGTGTGTGTGTGTGTTTTCCATGATCAATAGCTGGAAAATGACTGGAAGAGGTGAGACAGTGATACATGCAAAGGTCCTGGGACAGCCCTGGAAACCTAAGATAGTGACCTTCTTTCTGGTATTAAGAAAAAAGACAATTCAATAAACAGATACATGGAGATTTTATTTTAACTTTTGTTCTGCCCATTATAGGAAGGTATTTTCCATGCTATACTGATGTTTTATTTTCCTTAAGAGAGTATGATGTATTTTGATGTCCTATGGAGGTAGTGGAGCATGTTTGTCTCTGTAGGGCTACTTACACTTTTTATCTTTCTAACAGCATCAAAATGGAAACCGTCCTCAAAGGTAGCAAAACTGCCTTATGTTCATTATCTTACAAGAGATCTGAAAAGGTGGAAGGGAGCATTTCCCTAGGATAAAATGGAAGAGAATGAACACCAGGATGGTTATTCTAGTATGGTTTAGAAGTCTAGTTTGATGTTACCTATTTTTTTTTTAATATATGAAATTTATTGTCAGATTGGTTTCCATACAACACCCAGTGCTCATACCAACAGGTGCCCTCCTCAATGATGTTACCTATTTTTTAAATGACAGAAATAAGCAGAGCGAACATGGCCTTACCTTGGTAGGTCCACAGTCAAGTCTGTGTTTGGATCTATCTACTTTCTATCTGCAGAGGAGCCAAACCTCACAGACTCAGCAACAGGTTGCTTGTATGTGAGAATGGTCAGAGATTGTAGGAGGGTTATCAGAATTATTATAAGTCTCAAAATAGAACCATGTCTTACAGACTAGTTTTATCATTTTTATGTGAGGAGGACTCTAAGGCTTGCATTGTTTCCTTCCTTTGGTGAATAGATCGCTTTGCCAGTTGCTTTTGTGAATGTATTTTTGAAAAGTACAAGAAAATGCTGTGTTTGGTTTAAGTAGCAAGCAGGTGAAACATTACTCCTGCAATTTCATTAAAGCATTTAAATTTATTTCCCAAACCCACGTTAATATCAAAGGGTAAAGTAAATCTCAGCACATAATTAGTGACTTTATATATATGATTTTAATTTGATCATTAAAACATGCATGTATAATGGTCTCTGAGCTCTGCAGCCCTATTTCTCTCCCTTGACCCTGCCAGCCCTTATTTCACTCCAACTCTGTGCAGTGACCTCCGCCCCTGCCAGCCTTTTTGTCTGGCCAGGCCCACATATGCGTAACTGAAATATCATGAATTCCAGATGAGTGGGATCCAAATTTGTGAGGTTATTCTATATGCTTATTAATTCCACTGCCCCACACAGGTGGAAATGTGGTTTTGAGAGATGTTGGATACTGAATTTTCCCCACGCATTGCAAGGATGGAAAAAACATGTGCTAAATAACTGAGCTGACCGGCTGCAAAACCCGGAGTACTCAATAGCTCTTAAATTTTTATAATGGCCTGCTTACCTTTGGTGGTCTTGTTACTAGGCTTCGGTAATTGTACTTTGGGACTCTGGCTAATGGTGGAAGCATGAGGTAACCTTGCTTTAAGATTTCTTAAATGAGTTAATACCTGGGAGGTGCCCTTGCCCTCTTTCACCCATTAAACAGCGTTTCTTTGTCTTTTAGCTTATATTAAATTCACTTAAGAGGACAAAAGAGGTTCTAGAGGGAATAAAAAAAATGTACTGGACTGAGATTTTAAAATACACCTAGTAAACATCAAACCTGCATCCAAACTTCTGATAGGAATCTAGGTGGTAGTCTGCATTATTTGTTTGAAAGAACACCAGGTGCCATAGATGGGAACTGTGTGTGTAGATGGAAAATAAGTTGGAAAAACTGAGTCAGCATGATGGCAAATAGTAGGCCAAAGATGGCTTTCTTTTGAAATAGGTAATTGAAGCAAAGTGCTTTTAAAGTTTCACTCATCTAATTAAAAGTTCCAATTATTCATTTATGTGAAGCTGCCTTTCTTTCTACATTCATGGTTAAGGATATCAGTTCTGGGGTCAGGCTTGCTGTGCTCAGCTCGAGTGGAATGTGGGGTGAGTCGTTCACTTTGTAAGCCCTAGTTTCCTTATCTGGTTAGTGGGAATGGCAATAGTATCTGTTTCATAATGCTGTTAGGTGGGTTAAATGAAAATTCTTACAAAATATTTAAATAGTATAATGCTGGAATCAATACATATTGTTAATTTATGGATGCTTTGCTGTCTATAGATGGTGTTATTTCTGCTCTAGACTTGAAGGATGTGATGTATTTTCACAAAAAATAGATCATTTGATCCTTCCCACTGTCCTTTGAGATAGGCAGGACAGGGCAGGGATTTTTATTTTATTTTATTTATTTTTTTATATTACATTGTATTAGGGAAGGGTAGGCTACAGTAATAGGCCACAAAGCTTTAGTGGCCCAGTGCAATCAGTGTGTTTTTTCCTTATGAAATAGTCCCAGTAGGGTATTTTGGTTAAAGGTCAAGTTTTCTTTCACAGGGTGATCCTGGGATATATTTTCCAGCTTTGCCATCTTCAGTGTGTGGTTATTTAGGTCTCCACCATTAACCACATCCAGTTGGTGGGAAGAGAAAAGGGGGCACACCAACTTTTTGGCCTGAAAATGGCACACGCCACTTTTGTTCATATTCTGTTGGCTGGTCACATGGCCCTGCTTAACCACAGAGGAAATGGGGTTATGTACTCTAGCTGTGTGCCCAGGAAGAAGATGAAACAGATTTATGGCGAACAGCTGGCAGTCCCTGTCACACACCCAGTTAACCGGATGAAACTGAAATCCAGGGAAGCTGAAATGATTTGCCCACTGTGGCACAGATATTTGTAGCCATTGTCCAACATGTTGGGATCTAACGTGAATCCAGCTAGAGTAATAAGTGGGGGGCAATGAAGAGTGTATAGAAGGAAAGGAAGAGCTGAGGTAATAGAGGGTCAGGCTTATATTAGGCCTGGCAATGCCCCACCAAGCACACTCCCTGGGGACTCTACTAGCAGCTTTGTTTAGTGTCCTAGGAGAGCTTTAACTTCTACTTTGCTTGAATTTCTTGCTGTTTCTTGTTCCCATTTGTAGATGCCTGGTGGGCCACTAGTCCTGGTAAGAGTTTCAAATTGCCACTGAGATAAAACAATAGCACCTCTTCAGCTGCTATTGTTGCAGTCACCCTGGCTGCAGGCTCAAGGAGAAAAACCTTGAATCAATTTGTCTTGTGGAGGCTGAGGAGTTGGCTGCCTGCCCTTCACAACTTGTTAAAATGAACACTTAGACTCTGGGAGGGGGTGAAGTTAAATCTGTGGGGTGATTCTCACCCCATGATCCTCTCTGCTGATTTTTTACGTTCTACGATGTCAGTGTCACAGTGTTGGGAGTCGGGGGGAGCACTGAGCCTTCCATCTCTTTCTTTCCCACCTGAAATGCTTTTGAAAACACTTCAAATTGGCTGGAATTTTGCCCAGAGACTTTTTCCTCTCCCAGCCGGACTCAAACACACTCCCAACGTTGTTCCTTTGGTACAAGAGTCTCAAAAGACCATAACTCCTCCCTTTCTCTGTGGGGTGATTAATACCCAGGTCACATATGCTTCAGACGCACTGTGGCAGGGGCTCCCCCTCTACCCTGGCCAATGGCCGATTGGACCAGCCAACAAGTTTTGTTTTACTTGACATGAAAGCTGGTTGAAGTTAAGCAGGAGACATGTTTTTGTTTCTTTAATAAATAAAAGTAAGGACCCTGTACATGAATAAAAGTAAAAGTCACTCCCCTGAGGTTTTTAGGCTTCCAAAAATAGTCCCAAGCTTAGCCAAGGCTAATGCAGCCAGAATTTCCATGGAAAGCTTCACTGGTGAGGAAAACGCATTGCCAGTGGGTGTACAAACAGGCCGCCCGTCCTCTTCTCCCCGCCCCTGCCACCCCTTCCTGTCTCAGTCACTGGGAGTTTAGAAAACAGGTTTTTGAAATTGTGTTAATTTTCTGGTTTGAGATAAAGACAAGGGCATCAGCAGCATTATTTATTTATCATGGAATCCAATTTGAGGGCCACAGGGATGTGGAGAAGTGGATGGTGAGGTGCATTTATACTGGGGAGTAGGGAGAAATTTGTCCCTGTCAGCCAGTGAGGACATACTTCTTAAAGAAGGGGCAAGAAAATTATACTAAGTAACTTGATGTTAAAAAAAAAAATCTGTTTTAAAGTAACTTTCCCGACCTCTAATTGATTTTTCATAGCCGAGGTGAGCTGGTTAGTAGTAAGAAACTGTCTTCCTGTATTTTTACTGGAGACCCCTCTTAGGATTTGCCTCACAGCTTAGGGGCTGCTTACCCTGTCCACTTGCAGCCATGGCCAACTTGTTTCTCTTTGAGCAAATTAGTCCAAGATATTAACATTTGTCTACATAGCAAATTTTACTGAAGTTCATGGTTTTAGGAAGTATTAGAAATATGAGAAAAAAAGAACTGCACCAGCTAGGGTGGATTGCCCTTCTCCCCACTGTTGGGCACCTTAGAAGTTGCTATGGCTTTGGAAACACACCTGGAAGTCTCCAGGAACACAGGTTTATTTATTTTTATAAATCCCTTTTTGTTGGGAGAGGGAATAAGGATAATAGTAATGTCTTTAGCTATTAAAAACTCAGCTCTGCTTGGGAAAGAGTGCATTAGTTTCTTTAAAACTGATTTTTAGAGGGGCGCCTGGGTGGCGCAGTCGGTTAAGCGTCCAACTTCAGCCAGGTCACGATCTCGCGGTCCGTGAGTTCGAGCCCCGCGTCAGGCTCTGGGCTGATGGCTCAGAGCCTGGAGCCTGTTTCCGATTCTGTGTCTCCCTCTCTCTCTGCCCCTCCCCCGTTCATGCTCTGTCTCTCTCTGTCCCAAAAATAAATAAAAAACGTTGAAAAAAAATTAAAAAAAAAAAAAACTGATTTTTAGAAACAAATCTATTCTTCATCAAATCAAGGTGATTTTCAAAAATGGGATTATCCTCCAACAGATAACAAGCTGAATATAAGAGGCAAATACTCTTCCTGGCTATTTCAAGACATAACTTGATTTCTTGTGTGCCCAATTTGGAAGGGTATATGAAGGATGGTTGTGTATGGATGTGTGTTGAGTATGGAGGGGTTTTATTATATACTCATCCTATCAGAAACTTGCCAAATATTCCTCAGTTTGAAAGACAGAAAAAACAAACTAGAATGGACAATGATTATAAGTATTATTTTAATTTATACTTTTCTGTGGGCCAAATAATCGTGACAGTGAAGGGGCTTTATGAGCAAGTTGCCCAATGTCATGTTCTGCCTGTGGTTGGGGGAGGGTATGTAGGGTCAGAAGGGACTGGGATGAGGGAGTTATACTTTCCCCCAACATCTGAGGGATGTTGTCACACCCCTATGTTTATAGCAGCATTTTTTACAGTAGCCAACATATGGAGGTGGCCCAAGTGTCCATCTATAATGAATGGATAAAGAAGATAAGGTATCATATATTGATATGTACAGTGGAATATTACTCAGCCATCAAAAAGAATGAAATCTTGCCATCTGCAATGATGTGGGTGGAGCTAGAGAGTATTCTAAGCGAAATAAGTCAGTGAAAGACAAATACCATATGATTTCCCTCATATGTGGAATTTAAGAAACAAAACAAAGGAAAAAAAGACAGAGACCAAGAAACAGACTCTTAACTATAGGGAACAAACTGATGGCTACCAGAGGGGAGGTAGGTGGGGGATGTGTTAAATAGATGATGGGGATTAAGGAGGGCACTTGTTGTAATGAGCACTGGGTGATGTATGGAATTGTTAAATCACTGTATTGCACACCTGAAACTAATAGAACACTGTTAATGAATTAAAATAAAAACTTAGGAAATGTTTGAAAAAAATGCACTCAGATAAAAAGAATCCAGTCAAAAGGGATTATATGGGAAATCTTTTGGAAAGTGAATAGAATATTTACATGGAAATAAAAGGACTTGACATTTTCAAACAAAACTATAATTGCAGTAACTCAATTTTTTTTTGTAGCTGAGAAAGAACTCATGAATTGCAAAGGCAAGTAATTCTACTAGGACCAGAAGTATGTTTTCCCTGTGCACAGAAACTCTGAGATTCTGTGAAAATGTCCATTTTTTATGGTTCTGCTGTTGGTTGCTTTTTTAAATTTTAGCTATACACACACTTAAAAGGGGAATCCTATTTTGTATGTTTTGATGCCCTTCAGATACTTGTTTTGTTGGAAGAATAGTAATGTCAATCAAGAAATGCTTTAATCTCATGAAGGAAACATTTCACTGTAAATGTTTAAGACCTCACATCCACCCATGAATTGATGTCTATGTAATGGGGAAATATCTGGATAAAGGGTAAAAAATCGGTTTATAAAGGAGATTGTGTATTTTACAGTGTATCAGGTTTTCAAAGGTTAGTATACTTCGGCAGTGCACCTGTTGTATAATGAAGTGTTTCCTTTCATAAAAGGACATCCTGCTCTTTTAAGCTTTCAGTCATAGAAGCATAAGTTTCAGTAAACAAACCCATCTTTACCATGTGTGGTGTCTTTCACAATTCTACAAACTTCTAATTTTAATCCTACACTTTTAATCATTAGAAGATGCCTGCCTGTTTGAACTGTCCTCAAGGAATTTTCTTTCTCTTTTAGTGAAGTTTCTGTTGTCTTTAGGCAAATGCACCTGCATCTCCAGTAATTAGAATCAGGGACTGTTACATGCCTTGTAGGATACCTAGACTTCACTCCTAATACATAGTTGAAGAAATTGTGGACCAGAATGGTAAAGAGACTTCTCTCCTCTCCTTGCGAAGGTAGGCATCCTACTCTGTTGCCTAAATATTTCTCAAGGCCATCACCACCTCTTTCTCCTCACAACCACTGCCCTGGCTCAGCCTTCATCACCTTTTCTTTGGGTCCTATCACCACAACCTCTTGTCTGGCCTTTCCCAATCTTCCCCTGTCCACTTTACAGTCTTGCTACTAATGTTAGATTAATCATTCTAAAATATGAATATGGCGAATGCCACTTCTGTGCTAAGGCACCCATCACCTTTAGGATGAATTCCAAGTTTCTTAGCCCAGTGTACCAGCCACTCTGTGGCTCTCTCTAGCTACATCTCTCTAGCCTCATTTCCCATCCTTTCCATTTCATTCTTTATGCTTTCTTGATACTGAACTGCTTGCAGTGCCCCCACTACACATCCACAGCCACCAAACTGTCCCTCACCTGTGAGGGTGTGCTTATGTTATTCTTTTATCAGTTAGATGTTTTGGCTGCAAAAAATGAAGCCAACCCCAGTTGACTTAGGCAGAAAAGAAGTTTATTAAACTGTCATTGGGTAGCTCACAGAATTACCACAAAGGCTGAAGAACTGGGTGAGAGGCTACCCAACTGAAACTGTAGCTCAGATGGTGCTCTGGAGCAGGTCTGTTGAGATTGCATTGCCAGGGCCCCCACACCACAGCCTGCTCTGCCTGCATCTTGACCCTGGGGACTGCCCTGGCTCCTTCAGCACCACTGTCTGTGAAAGCTAGACCTTGAATGGCTTTTTTCAGTACCAGAAATGTTTTTCTTTTTTTTTTGTGGTCTGTGTTTCTTGTGCCATTAGCTCTCAATTGAATATTTTTGGCATATGGACGTACTTGTCGAACAAAGCCTAAGTCAGATGTCTGTCCCTAATTGCATAGGATGGGGGAACGATAATTCACCTTCTATGCAGGGAAACCCACAAAACTTAAAAAAAAATTCCCCAAAGGAATTTCAGATGCTGAGCTGAAGAGTGACAACTGTCCACTTTGATTCTTCAGCCTTTGTGACAGTTCTGTGAGCTGCCCAGCATTCTCTCATGGCTTATTTTAATATACTCTTCCGCTTTTATTCACCTAGTTAATTCTTGCTCATCGTTTCTTTGTTTTTTGTTTTTTTTTTAGTTTTTAAGGCTTTATTATACATTGTCGCTCTCCCTCTTCCTAGTCCAATATTAAACCATGGAATCATGAGTCATAGCAATTCTGGTGCTAATTTTATTTTCAAACTTGCTTTAGTCTAAAGTAGGCCCTTGGGCAGTTTAAGCTCCTGACGTACTTCAGGGTTTCTTTCTTTCTTTTTTTTAATTTAAATTTTAATTAGCCAAGATATAGTACAATATTGGTTTCAGGAGTAGAATTCGGTGATTCATCACTTAAAACACCCAGTGCTTATCACAAGTGCCCTCCTTAGTATTCATCTAGCCCATCTCCCACTCACCTGCCTCCATCAACCTATAGCTTGTTCTCTGTTATTAAGAGTCTCTTGTGGTTTCCTTCTCTTCCCCCCACCCTTAATTTCTTTCATAAGTACTCTATAGTTTTCAGAGTGCAGATATTTTACCTCTTTAGTTTTATTCCTAGGTATCTTATTGTTTTGGGTGCAGTTTCAAATGGGATTTCTTTCTTTCTTTCTTTCTTTCTTTCTTTCTTTCTTTCTTTCTTTCTCTCTCTCTCTCTCTCTCTCTCTCTTTCTTCTGCTTCATTATTGGACTCATGTGTTTTTTTTTAATTCTTGTTTAATGTTTTTAATTTATTTTTGAGAACGTGAGAAGGAGAGGGGCAGAGAGGAGAGAGACACAGAATCTGAAGCAGGCTTCAGGTTCTGAGCTGTCAGCACAGAGCCTGGCACGGGGCTCGAACCCACGAATGGTGAGATCATGACCTGAGCCAAAGTCCGATGCTTAACTGAGTCACCCAGGCACCCCTATTGGACTCATGTTTTGATACAAGCACAAGTGTCTTTGTCTCAAGGAAGTCTTCCTTGCACCCAGGTTGGGATCTGTCTCTCCCATAGTCCTTTGGGGCATATTTATGCTTTATCACTTATGATCCTTTATTGTATTTCTGTTTCAGTGTTTATTCCTGTTAGGTATTGTGTTCCTGCTTAGGTATCCACCTCTTATTTTTAAACTCTCCACAGGTAGGTATTATCCTTAGGTAATCTTTGGACACTCAGTGCCTCCTGCAGTGTTTGGCTAATTGACTTGCCTGATGAAGTCCTTCATTAATTTGTTCACTGTTGGTTGAGCATAGAACTAAATTGCCAAAGGTTACATAGGTAATCAGTGGCAGAAGTGGGAGTAAAACCCATGTTTCTCTCTCTCTTTTTTAAAAATGTTTATTTTTGAGAGGGAGAGACAGAATGTGAGTGGGGGAGGGGCAGAAAGAGAGAGAGAGAGAGAGAGAGAGAGAAATGAGAGAGAGGGAGGGAGGGAGGGAGAGAGGGAGGCACAATCTGAAACAGGCTCCAGGCTCTGAGCTGTCAGCACAGAGCCCAACGCGGGGCTTGAACTCAAGAACAGCAAGATCATGACTTGAGCTGAAGTCAGATGCTTAACCAACTGAGCCATCCAGGCACCCCAAAACCCAAGTCACTAGACTTCATTATTTCTGAAAGAAACAGGGACAGCCCTCCTTTCTCCTTCTTTCACCCCTAATCCTTATTAATTTCTTTCATGGTTTAGATTCTTCCAGTCTTCTTTATTCTGAGCAGATTCTTTTTCAACTATTGCTATGGCAAGTGGCTTAAGGAACTCAGAGCTGTTGATTGGTAAACTGTGGTCCTGTCCTGGATATTGAATAGGCAAATGCAGAGAACTTTTGGGACAATATGTGTAGCCACAATCTAACCTTGAATCATTATGTCACAAATTGAATTAGCAGAAGTTCTAACAGATCAATACTTGGGCGTATGGGCCCTCTGGCTAAGAAGTGCATACATTTTTAAGAAGAACATAAGCACATCTCACTTCGATCATACAGCAGCTTGCAGAGATGGATTTATACTACAGCAGACAGTCGTCTCTGGGTAGAAATGTGGGCCAGGGGCCAGGAGACCCCAATTCAATTTCCAGTTAAGTCATCTCTGTTTATTTCTCACAAAATACATATTTAAAAAAAATGAAATTAAAATGTCATGCTTAAAACACTCTATAGTAAACAGAGGTCCTAAAAGAAGAGCTGTTTCCAGCACTACTTTTTGTTAAAGCTGTATCCAATTTAAAGTTTACTTTATACCCGAGATACAGAATGGTGTGTGGAGTGCTACAAGAAGTCACTGCACATCTGGGCAGGACTGATCAGTCATTTTGGCAGGCTTTTTTCTGGACAGACTACCCGCAAGCTTGGGGAGGCTTTGGGCATTGATGGATGCATGAGAACCTGCACATGGGACATTGGAAACTAGATGTGTGCATCTATAACCCACCCCTCTCTGCCACATTTCACAAATCCAGTTGATTTTACCTTTTAAGTATCTTTCTCTTCACCTTTCCCTCTCCATGTGCCTCACCCCCGCCAGCCCCATCACCTTCAGATTAGTTGCTGTGCATCTGCTGTTTTGCTGTTTCTCCCCTCCAGTCTGGATCATTTCACTCTCACCACCATTTCTGCTTCAGTTCAATCAGTGCCTCCTATTGCTCTTAGGATAAGGCTGAAAATCCTTGGTTTGGCCCCATCTTGGTCTCCAGCCTGGCCTGGCATCCACCCTGTACGTCTGTCTGCTCTTCATTGGGCAGTCATACTGGGCTGTCAGTCCCAGGAGTTTGTGCCAGGCCCTTCCTGCCCCAAGGAAACCTTCATGATGTTTCTTTTTTTTTCTTTTTAATTACAAATTTTTTTTTTAATGTTTGAGAGAGAGCGAGTGCACGTGCACTTGAGTGAGTGCATGAGTGGGGAAGGGGCAGAGAGAGATAGAGACTTAGAACCAAAGGAGGCTCCAGGCTCTGCACTGTCAGCACAGATCCTGAAGCGGGGCTCAAGCTCATGACCTGAGCCGAAGTTGGATGCTTAACCAACTGAGCCACACCGGGGCCCCTGATGTTTCTTCTGCTTGGGAACCTCTCCATGACTCCCTCTGACTCTCTCTCTACCCCCATTCTCTTGACCTTAGTTGATGCCTACTCCTTCTTCCAATTTTAGTTCAGAAGTAACTTCTGTAGGAAACTCTTCCCTCCTACCCACTGTGAGACCTCCTTGCTTATACTCTTACAATACCGCAAGATCAATTCTTCTTTCCCTTTCCAGCATTTAACGTCATTTGAACTTGGACATTGATTTCTGTGATTATTTGAATCTTTTGTTGTCTCCCCTAACACTATTGAAAACTTTTATCCAACACTTACTGTATATAAATGGTCTCTGACTTATGATGGTGTGACTTACAATTTTTTGACTTTATGATGGTGCAAAAGTGATACCTGTTCAGTAGAAACCAAACTTTGAATTCTGAATCTGGATCTTTTCCCAGGCTAGTGATAAGCAGTGTGATCCTCTGTTCTGATGTTGGGCAGGGGCAGCTACAGCCCCCAGTCAGCCATGTGACTACAAGGGTAAATGACCCATACACTCACAATGATGCTGCACCCATACAACCATTCTGTTTTTTTGTTTTGTTTTGTTTTCAGTACAGCGTTCAGTAAATTACATGAGATATTCAACATTTTATTATGAAATTGGATTTCTTTTGGATGGTTTTGCCTAACCATGGGCTAATGGAAGTGTTCTGAGCACATTTAAGGTAGCCTGGGCTAAGTTGTGGTGTTTAGTAGGTTAGGTGTATAAAATGCATTTGCAACTTACTTTCAACTTACAGTGAGTTTATCAGGACATAGGCTCATTGCATTTTGTTTTATTTTTTAAAAAATTTACATCCAAGTTAGTGTATAGTACAACAATGATTTCAGGAGTAGATTCCTTAATGCCCCTTACCCATTTAGCCCATCCCCCCTCCCACAACCCCTCCAGTACCCTCTGTTCTCCATATTTAAGAGTCTCCTATGTTTTTTCCCTCTCCTTTTTTAAATATTATTTTTGCTTCCCTTCCCTTGTGTTCATCTGTTCTGGGTCTTAAAGTCCTCATATGAGTGAAGTCCTAGGATATTTGTCTTTCTCTGACTGATTTCATTTAGCATAATACCCTCTAGTTCCATCCACATAATTACAAATGAGGAAATATCCTCATTGTAAATCAAGGATGATCTGTATTTGGCAGTTTCTAAGTCCTCTCAGTGCATTGACTTATTAAGTCCTCACAGTAACTGAGGAAGTTACTGTCCTTCCTGAGGCCTTTAGTAACTTGCTCATAGCCACACAGCTAGTAGGCAGAGTTTGAATTTTAACCCAGGCCTGTTGACCGCAATGTGTACAGATTTAACCAAGACATTGCATTTGCCTACCTGGTAGACCAAGATTTCTGAATCTTTGTTTCATTCTTGCTCCTTTAAAGAGCCTTTTAAGATATGTTTTACTAATCCTCCCCCTGGAAAAATTTAATACTACAGATATACTGTTATGGGCAGAATAGTGGCTTCCTTCCTCCACCCTCCCCCCACCAAGACATCCATATCCTAAACCCTGAAAACTGTAAGTCCCATTACATGGAAAGGTGGAATTAAGGCTATAGATGGATTAAACTTTGTTAATTAGCTGACCTTGAGATGGGAAGACTCTCCTGGATTATCCTGGTGGGCCCAAAGTAATCACAAATGTTCCTATAAGTGAAAGAGGGAGACAGGAAGTCAGTGTGAGGGAGATGGCAATTAGGAAAGACTGGACCGTCATGGCTGGCTTTGAAGTTGGAGGAGGACCAAGAGCCAGGGAATGTGGGCAACCTCTAGACACTGGAAAAAGCAAGGAAACTAGTTCTTTCCCAAAGCCTGCAGAACAACTGCAGCCTTGCCAACATCTTGATTTGAGTCCAGTGAAACCCACTGTAGACTTCTGACTTCCAGAACTGGAAGATAATAAATTTGTGTTACCACAAATCTAGTAGTTTAAGGTAATTTGTTGTAGCAACAATAGGAAAATAATACAACTATATGGGTACTTAGGGGTGTGTGTGTGTGTGTGTGTGTGTGTGTGTGTGTATAGTATGTGCTATATATGTATCCATGTTTTACACGTAAAATGAGTAAGATTTTGTCACTACATAGGAACCAGTTTGTCCCCTTTGGGGGCAATATTGCCTCTGTTGAGAACAATGTACTAGACCACAAGAACAAGAATCATCTCTGGCTTTGATCACTATTCTGTCTCCTGGTCTAGCATAATGTCTAGCACATTGTAGGCAGTCAATAAGTATTTGTTGAGTGAATGAATAAATGGATGAGTGACTATGAATGACTTGAATTAAAGATCATAATCCTGCTTATGCAAAATAAGGACTAACGGACTGATTCCATGTTGGAAGTGGGAGAATCAGCATTTTTAAATAACTGTGAGACTGTAGTGCTGGGAATGTCATGCTTATCGCCCTCGAGTTGTCCATGTCTGAGGGTACCTGTAGCATTGGGTTAAAGTGATTGAGGAAATGGGCTTGAGTATGTACTCTGTGGCAAGCAGTGAGCACAGTGGTAGGCAAATGGCCTTGGTTTGCAAAGCTCTGGGATTTGATATTAAACATGCCATTCTAAGTTTTATATGGATCCAAGAGCTTCAGGGACAGATGCTGTTTTTCTGCTAGTTCTCCCTCTTTTCCCTTACATGTCAGGTGTATGTTTGGAAGGAATTCAAGGCTCCATTATCAGTGACCCAGCTTGTGCAGGAGAACCCACATTCCCATGTGGTTTTCTGGACCTCTCCGGCTCTGGGGGAGGTGCAGACTCTTCTCAGGGCCTGCTGTGTGTGTATATTGCAGTGATGATGGGAGCACTAAACTACCTTGTATGACAGGCCATGCTGGCTTTGGTTCTGCTCCTGGTGCTGGCAAGTTAAGCACATTCCTTTCTAACTCTCCGAGAGATGCTGTGTGGGACAGCCAGGCAGAACCACCCCATTGGGGTGAATCCAGGGGGATGAAGTGAAGAATGTGCCAAGCTCTGCACTTCCATGCCAACTGGGAATGGCCAAAGTCTGGAAGATTGCTGGAGGAGGAGCTGGGGGTCTTTGGGGAGGTAGCCAAGATGGGGGTGGGGCACTTCACAGCACAGGAGGCCTCTGGGGGAGTTATTTCTCAGGCACATGTGAAGGATGGCCTCAGAGCTATACTTGGCAGAGTCTGTCTCTTCTTACCACATGGCAGTGCTGGTCTCCAGGGCCCATGCATAGCTAACAAGGAACACTTGTCTGGCATTCACGTTTACAAATAATTTTCCTGTGCAAGATCTCGGGATGGTGGGTCTTGAGAGGGTCTGGTCCAACCTCTCGGTGTCTATTTTGTTTCCATATTTTAGCCATCATTGATTGCATTGCCTACTATGTGCAGTGATAACAGCAAACACAAACATTTGGATTGCATTTTTTCATTCAACATGTTTTTTAACTTCCATTAGCTCGATAGAAATTGTGAGACTGAATCTTATACCCTCATTTTTCAGATGAGAAAACTTAGCAAAGCAAATTAACATGCACTGTTCATTGGGCTATGGAAAATCACTGTTCATGATCTACCAAAGTATGTGCACTACTATAAGTGCTCATATGCACTTAATTATTACTAATTATTACTTAATTATTACTATGCAAAAATTGAGAGGCAAGATGACAAACAACTTGCCCAAGCTCACATAGCTGTTAAGAACAGGTAGGGTGAAATTCTGTCTCTTTTTCCCTCTCCTCCTGCCCCTCTCCCCTGCATGCTCTCACTCCCTCTAGTTCACTCTTGCTGTTAAAAAAAAAAAAAAAAAAAAGATGGAACTTCCACAGCCTGGGTTTCTCAGTGACTTATTCCTGCTTGTAGTCTAGTTGGGGAGAAAGGTATGTGCCAGGTGAAAGCCATGGGGGTCAGTGGGGGCTTTGGGGGACCTTGAGGAATGGCCCAGGAAACTTAGATCTGATGGTCCCTTCCCTGCTGGTCTTGCCCATGCTGGCCTCCAGTCCCAAATTGTCTCTTAGATGAAGTAGCCCTTTCAGTTTTCCTGAATTAGTCTTTTTGATCTCATATTTGAGGATCTGGAGTCTCCCTCTGGAAAATTTCTCCTAGGAAATTCCCCCCATATGCAGCAGATTAACAAACATAGAGGTCACTGGCAAGCAAACTATTCAGAAGTATCCTAAACTGCACTATACTAAGTGCCTGAAATGGAGAACCTTTGGGCTCTGGCTTTTCCTGGCTGATTTCTCATCAACTTGGAAGGATCATCTGTTGCTGCCTCCGCTGGGTGCTGCCTTTTCTAATCTTGAACTGAACCCAGCACTCAATGGCTATTTTCCCCCAGCCACTAGCCCTGTTCGGCCTTAATTACAACCTCCCCATGGGCATTATTTTCTAGACTTATGTTGCCTATATTTTGCAAACCCCAAATTGGAATTTGTAGGTGCAGCATTTATTTGTATACTTCTGAAAGTAATGCTTTAAAATATTTGAAATTAGAAGTGTCATTTAGTTTTTTGAACATTTGGTTGCCATCACCATCATACCACCACTATAATTTTACCAGAATCCTTATAGGCTGACTGCTGTGACCATCCATGTCTCTCTTCCTGCTAGCCATGACAGAATCTCTATTTCCTACATTGGGCTTCTTTCTCTCTGTCTCTGTCTCCCTCTCTTTCTTGCCTACCCCTTTTCACAGTCTGAAAAGGTGATACTCTGCATGCATAATTGTATCACTAAGTAATATAAAATCATTTTAACTTTTAACCTTGATGTAGTTTTTAGTACCTGAATTGGAATTGTTTTCACGTCCGTTTCTTTCACAGAGGATACACTTCTCAAGATCAGGGATCCTCTCTCATTCATCTTTGCATTCCCAGTCCAAGCATGGTGCTGGGAACACACTATGTGTCCAAAAATGGTGTGGAAAAAATCAAATTAATGTGTTTGATGTGTTTCATAAATGATTCATTATTATCACCCACTGAGTCACAGCTATGTATTTATGTCTCTACCAAGTGTTAGCCTTTTAGCTTGGGCCATTTAGTACTAACTTGTAGATTAATATTTTTTTTCTGTAGGAGTACTTTCTCCAAGCATGTGGTATACTTAGCATTTTCAAGGAGTCTGCATTCACTTACATTGATAATAATTCTAACAAAAACCCATTCATTTAATACTATGTCTGGCACTGTCCTAGGACCTAGCAGAGATTCTTATAACATTATATCCATTTTGCCAAGAACTAAAGTAATTTGCCCAAGGTGATGTTGCTACGTGATCAAACTAGGATTGATTCCTGTAGAATGAACCAGAGGCCAAGTGTTTAGACACTATGTTGTATTTCCTTTTGAGTAACCTAATTAATCAGAATCTACTGAGATACTGTGTGATAGATGCTTTCTACTTTCATTTTCTTATCTGACCTTGACAATAAGACTAGGAGGTAAGTGTAATTATTAGTTGTATTTTTTTCAGTGTGGAAACAAACACTACTAGTAAGGGGAAGAGTCTGAATTTAGAAGCATTCAGATGCCCTGTTCTTTCCCTCATATCACAGCTGGATGCAAATCAATGAATTAATGTGAAATTCCTGGGGCCTAGTTTGCAAATCTAAGTCCTAAGAGAAGGGGCTTTAGAGTTTGGCAGACTTTGATTCGAGTCCTGCTTCTGCCACTTTCTAGTTCTCAGGCACTGTTCAAGCCAAAGTAACCTCTTGGTGTCTCAGTTTCCTTATGGAAATGGATTTTATGTGTGAAAATTAAATGAGGTTATATACAAGGAGAGTGCCTAGTGCGTGGTAGAGCTCTGTGCATATTAACTTCTATTCACAAGGCTGGCAGATGGCCACACACAAGATTCAGTGGCAGAAGGAGGATTTGAATATGCAACCTTGCTTGACTCCATCAGACCCCTCTACTTATCTGGTTCCCCATGGGCACTCCCTGCAGCCTCCTATCATCGCCTTATTTAATGATTTAATGGGGAGATGAATGCCTCTTGCAAGAATGAGCAAGTTTTACTGATGGCTCCTTAATTGATTTCAAAAACAAGAAAATAATTATTCTAGAACTAAATTGTTTTGGGTGTAACATCACCAGGTCAAAGGAGAAACAAAAGAATTAGGTCTGTGGAAATCTGTAGTCTGAATGCCTATCATCAGTTTAACCGTATGCAGTTTTTCTGGAGATAGCTGCTTAGAGCACTCTTCGATTCTAAGACCTAAAACCCAGAAAGGGCAGATAATTCCTAGGACAAAACAAAACAAAACAAAATTAAATAGAGGGAAGAAATAAAAAGAAATACCCATACCAACAAGATGAATTTGTCCCATTTAAAGGCCATAGCAATGCTTGGATTATACATAATTCTTAAAAAAAATTTTTTTTTATGTTTATTTATTTTTGAGAGAGACAGAGTGTGAGTAGAGGAGGGGCAGAGAGAGAGGGAGACACAGAATCTGAAGCAGGCTCCCAGCTCTACACTGACAGGCTGACAGCAGTGAGCCTGATGTGGGGCTTGAACCCATGAATGGTGAGATTATGGCCTGAACCGAAGTCAGACACTTAACTGACTGAACCACCCAAGTGCCCCCTACATAATTCTTTCTAATCCGTGAATTTCGAATGCCTAAAATTCAGTAGTTTGTAGCTAGTTCTTATCTTCTATAGAAGCAAGGTGTAGGTAGGATCAGCCTGCAAGATGAACTTGGATATATGGGGGGAGGAAGAGGTAGTGGTCTGGAAACTCTTCTCAGGGGCATTACTTCCCTGCTCCTCCAGGTGGCCCCAGGTATCGACCCTCCACTCTCCTCCCCACTCTCCTCCCCACTAGCTGCTGTTCTTTTGCAAATTCATGATGTTCTTCTCCAAGTTAGGGGACAAGAATTTTATTTTCCAAAATGGACTATGAAACTAGGATACAATTACTCATATGGTTTAATTTAAAATGCAAAAATCTTTGAAAAATAGGTATTTCCAAAATAAGTGTTTTGGTCTGGAGCTCTGGTTCTCATTAACTTGGCTGAAGCCCTTGATGATATGTTGGAACTGCTTAAACACCGGCTCACATGCCTGCTCTCAGGTGTTCATAAACCCCTTACCTTCCCGGGGGATCCTGGCCAGCAGCATCCTGACAGGCCTGAGCCAAAGCCTTGTGTTCCCCTCATTCCATCCGTGACTTTTGTGAAAGGGAGCTGAGTGGTTTAATGTGATGTTTTGTTAATCTCTGCTCATTTTGCTGAAGTGTACGGGGCAGGAATGACTGTACTTGGGGTCTGGTTCTGCCTCAAACAGTGCGTGCATGGTCTCTTGCCTCCTTGGCCAGGGATTTACCTTGACTGGGGTTCATTGCACGTGAATCTGTAAGGAAAAACTTTGGCTGAGGCTGAAGAGTCTTTCCAGCCCGATGGGGGTGTATTAAACATTACTAGAACAAGCCAAATATAATCTCTATACCTACTGTTAAACCTAGAAGGCATGGTAGAAAAAAGACATTCCAAAGGCATATACAGTTACATGTTTACTTTAAGACATGCCTTTAATCTATGATGTTCAAGTACATTAAAAGCATGAACTGCTGGTTCTCAGGAATGACCTTCTTGAGGGAGGAAGGCAAGGAACCTGGTAATCCTTTTTCTTTAGGTCCATGAAAGGGATAGCAGAGCTCTAAGACTGCAAACACCCACATTTTGGGGTGTCAAGGCCTGGAAGACACTTGTGAGATACAAGATCCTTCTCTTCCTTTAGCACATGGGGAGAGGTCTTGTGCTATAAACATAAAGCCGTAAGTCCCCTCACCATCCCCAGCAGCTGTGATACCATAAGCAAGATGGATTTGCAAAGTCTTCTTGACCCCTTATCCACTTTGGTCAGACTTCTCTTCAGAAGTCTTCAGAAGAGCCTCTCATCAGTTTTCCATTTGGGAAGTAGAAAAAGATGTAGTCTTTTAAACTCATTATCCTGATATTTCCTGGGACTCAGCATCCAGTATCATTATCCTGATACTTCCTGTGACTCAGCATTCATAAGCGCCGTCAGTTCAACCATGTTCATATCCTTGACATCTTGTTCCTTTCCCTTAATGCTAAGCCTCTATTCAGAGTCCTTTTCTCTGCATACTGCCCAGAGCTTTCTCCTCCATCTTCCTTATTCTGCTGTCCCCTTTCCCAGCATGTTCCATTTTGCCCTCTTGGGCACTTGGACCTTTATTCTTCTCAGTGAATGTCCCTTTCGCCATCTGCTCAGCAGAAACTTGTCATAGATCTGCCCTTAGCATTTATTTGCTATAAAGTCTACAATTCTGAAAAAAATAAATGCTGACCTGAAAGCTCTTTGTATCTTGTGACAAAGATAGACCTGAATTGATGTGAAGCTATTTGTCCTACTTGCTGTTAATATTCATACACTTGTCTGAAGAAATATTAGGGTATTTGGTTATGAAGTGTTATGTATTAACTCTATATGTCCCATTACTAAGTTTATAAAATCTGGAAAATTCTGAATACAGAAACACATCTAGCCCCAATGGTTTTGGATAAGGGATTGTAGACCTGTACTTTTTTTTTTCTTTCTTTTAATGTCTATTTTTGAGAGAGACAGAGATAGAATGTGAGCAGCGGTGAAACAGAGAGAGGGAGACACAGAATCCGAAGCAGGCTCCAGGCTCCAAGCTGTCAGCACAGAGCCCCACTCGGGGCTCGAACTCATGAACCACGAGATCATGACCTGAGCCGAAGTCGGATGCTCAACCAACTGAACCACCCAGGCACCCCATGTAGACCTGTACTTGTAAACCATCGCTTTTACCTTTTGGTAAAGTCCTTTCCTCCATTTAGGATTGTGCTTTCTGGTTATGCCCCCATGTTCCTCTGTCCATATTGACATCATCTGCTTATCTTCTGGTCATTTCCCTCTGTGAGGAAGGTTACATATCTGCATGTTTTCTTTTCCCCTCATCTCTCCACTAAATTCACCCTGACTAAACCCACTATTTGCTGACTCCAGGGGACCTTTTTCATTCTTCATTTTGCTTGCTCTCTCTGTCACTAGTAATTGTTCCTTTCTCCTTTCTTGATACCATCTCCTTTCTTTTCTTCTTTAGCACCATCCTTCTTGGTCCTCCTCTCCTTCTCCAACTAGTATCACTTGTTAGTGGATTCCTGGCACATTACCCTCTGCCACATATCCTCTCAGAGGTCTTTGCAGGCAAGTAGGCTGGGTCAGTCCAGGTGATTCCATAGGTTTCTCCTTCCCATAAACTCTGCCTTCTTTGTTGGTGTGCATTAATTCATCAAGAAAAGGATGACTGTTCTCCTAGGCTTCTGTCCCTGGTCATTATCCCTCCTCATTCTCTAGTTCTCCAAAAGCGATTTCATGCACCCTTGTAACTTTACCTTAAGACTTAAACCTCCCCCTGAACTTTAGAGCAGGGAATACAACTTCCTTCTGGATATTGCCTTCTCTACTGGATCCCCACACTTAACATGTCCACAGAAAACCTCCCTTATCTTTTTTTTAAAGTTTGTTTATTTGAGAGAGAGAGTATGAGTGGGAGGAGGGGCAGAGAGAGAGGAGACAGAATCCCAGGCAGGCTCCACTCTATCAGCCTAATCTCATGAACCTTGAGATCATGACCTGAGCCAAAATCAAGAGTCAGATGCTTAACTGAGCCACCCAGGTGCCCCACCTCCCTTATCTTTATGAATGCTTCTACTACTCAGAAATGAGGAACTTGGGTCATTCTCATGGATCATCTTCCACGTCCTTTTGACATGGTCTTTGATTGCATCTTTTGTCTTTTGGAATGATAAGATAGTCTAGGCTCATCTTTCCTAATTCCTGCCCCCAGACCTGGGGTCATCCATTTCTGCAAAGATTCTCGGGGCCTGCTAGTGGAAAATGACATTTAGAACCCAATCTGGGTACAGAGATGCTGATTTCTGAGGTTAGTCCTAGTTTCTAGGCTTTTTCAGCAGACAAAGCTATGAGAAGATACTGTTTTTTTTTTTAATTTAATTCCAGTACTGTTAACATATAGTGTTATATTAATTTCATGATACAATATAGTGATTCAACAATTCTGTAAATTCTCAGTGCTCATAAGAGTACTCTTAATCCCCTTCACCTGTTTAATCCACATTCCCTTTTGTAACCATCAGTTTGTTCTCTGTAGTTGACAGTCTGTTTTGTGGTTCGTTGCTTTTTTTGTTGTTGTTCATTTGTTTTTCTTACTTTCCACATGAGTGAAATTATATAGTATTGGTTTTTCTCTCACTTACTTCACTTATGATCATACCCTCTAGATCTATCCATGTTGTTGCAAATGGCAAGACTTCATTCTTTTTAATGGCTGAATGATATTCCATTGTCTATATATACACATCTTCTGTGTTCATTCCTCTATTGATGGACAGATGGGTTGCTTACATAATTTGGCTATTGTAAGTCATTCTTCAATAAACACAAGAGTGTTTATATCTTTTAGAACTAATGTTTTCGTGTTATTTGGGTAAATACCCAGTAGAATACTGGATCATATGGTAATTCTATAATTTAAAAAAAAAAATTTTTTTTTTACTGTTTATTTTTTTTTATTTTTGAGACAGAGATAGAGCATGAACAGGGTAGGGGCAGAGAGAGAGAGGGAGACACAGAATCTGAAACAGGCTCCAGGCTCTGAGCTGTCAGAACAGAGCCCGATGTGGGGCTCGAACGCACGGAACTGTGAGATCATGACCTGAGCTGAAGTCGGATGCTTAACCGACTGAGCCACCCAGGCTCCCCGGTAATTCTATAATTTTTTACAGAACCTCCATACTGTTTTCCACAGTGGCTGTACCAGTTTGAATTTCTAAAAATACTGCACAAGCGTTCCTTTTTCTCCATGCCCTTGCCAACATTTGTTGTTTCTTGTGTTTTTGTTTAGCCTTTATGACAGATATAAGGGGATATCTTATTGCGGTTTTGATTTATATTTTCCTGGTGATGAGTAATGTTGAGCATTTTTTTTTCATGTTTATGTTGGCCACCTATGTGTCGTCTTTGGAGAAATGTCTGTTCATGTCTTCTGCCCATTTTTTAATTGGATGATTGTTGTTGTTGTTATTAGTAGCTGTGGAGTTGTATAAGTACTTTATGAATTTTGGATCCTAACCCTTTATCAGATATGTCATTTGCAAATATCTTGTCCCATTCAGTAAGTTGTGTTTTGGTTTTGTTGATTGTCTTTTGCTATGCAAAAGCCTTTTCTTTTGATCTAGTCCCAATCATTTATTTCCACTTTTGTTTCCCTTGCCTCAGAAGACAAATCTAGAAAAATATTACTATGACTGATGTTAGAGAAACTATTGTTTTCTAGGAATTTTGTGGTTCTAGGTGTCACATTTAGCTCTTTAATCCATTTTGAGTTTATTTTTGTATATGGTATAAGAAAGTGGTCCAGTTTCATCCTTTTACATGTGGCTGTCCAGTTTTCCCAGCACCATTTGTTAAAGAGACTGTCTTTTTCCCATTGCATATTCTTACCTCCTTTGTCAAAGATTAACTGGCCATAAAATTGTGTGTGTTTGTTTTTTTCTGGGCTTTCTATTTTGTTCCATTGATTTATGTGTCTGTGTTTGTGCCAGTACCATACTGATGTGATTACTGCAGCTTTGTAGTATATCTTGAAATCTGGGATTGTGATACCTTTAGGACTGTTCTACTTCTGTGAAAAATGCTGTTGGTGTTTTGATAGGGATTGCATTAAATCTATAGATTTGCTTGGGTAGTATAGACATTTTAACACTATTCTCCCAATCCATGAGCATGGAATATCTTTCCATTTTATTTGTGTTATCTTCAATTTTCTTCATCAGTGTTTTCAGAGTACAGGTTTTTCACTTGGTTAAGTTTATTTCTAGATATTTTATTATTTTTGGTGTAATTGTAAATGGGATTATATCCTTAATTTGTCTTTCTGCTACTTTATTGTGTAGAAATGCAATGGATTTCTGTGTTTTCATTTTGTATCCTATGACCTTATTGAATTTATTTATCAGTTCTAGTAGGTTTTTAGTGGAGTTTTTAGGATTTTCTATATGTGGTACCAGATCATCTGCAAATAGTGAAAGTTTTACTTCTTTCTGAACAATTTGGATGCCTTTTATTTCTTGTTTGATTGCGGTGGCTAGGATTTCCAGTATCATGTTGAATAACAGTGGTGAGAGTGGACAGCCTTGTTTTGTTCCTGATTTTAGGGGAAAAGCTCTCAGTTTTTCCCCATTGAGTATGATGTTAGCTGTGGGTTTTTCACATATGGCCTTTATTATGTGGACATATAAAGGCCTCTGGCACCACTTTGGATAGGCTCCAACCAAGGGCTTATTGTAGGGGTAGGTCCTCAGGAGAAAGCAGGTGTGGGGTACATGATACTTGCAAGCTCCCCATTGGTCTGATAAGGGTAGGGGACCTGTAGCTGCCTGGGGAAACTCCTACTAAGGCTGGTGGGGTTTGATGGGGGTGGATCCACAGAAGCACTTGGTGGTGGGGTGTGCTGTTAGCAAGTTAGGTGGAGGGTGTTCATCTTGTACTGGTTCCCACAAGTGTCTGTGTATTTAGGCTGGAGGGAGGGGGAGAGAAATGGTGCCTGTGAGCTCTTTTGTTCTTGAAGTCTCCCAAAGATCCCTGCCCTTCCAGCACATGCTTGGAGATTAGTGATAAATCTCCTTCCCATATAACTCAGGTGGTTTTCAAACTTTTGTGCTGTATCTCAATGGAGGTGTTAGCTGTGCTGTCTTTTTAAGGTGGGGACTTCACTTTCCCAGCAATCCCATATCCAAGCCCACTTATTTTTAAAGTTCCAGGTATTAAGCCACACTGATTGTTAGGCCTGTCTGTTTTTCAAAGTCAAATGTTATGGGGATTCATCTTACCCATTTGGGTCCCTTGTTCCCCGGAGTGCCTGGTGTGGGTGTATGGTCCTCTTCCTTCTCTGTGTCTGAAGTGTCCCTCCCTCCCACAGACAGTCCTGAGGGTCTATTTAGCTATTTATAGTGTCTCAGTCCTGTATATTCCCTTTGATGTCACCTCCTCTCTACATTATCTTTGGAGAGTCTGTTATGCCAGTCTTCAGGTGTATTTTCTGGGTTATGTACACAGATGTGGATGTTATCTAGTTGTATCCATGGGATGAGGTAAACTTAGGATTTCCTACTTGACCATATTTCCCAGAAGTTGCCAAGGCATGTAATATTTTGAAGATAAAATACGTTATGAGTTTGTACTGATACATCCAGTTCAAATTCAGGACTGCCAATTTTTCACTTAACCTCATTAGTCTTACATTGTATCTGCTTCCTCCATGCTGAATATTATGGTTCTCAGTTATAACATCATGCTTGCTTAATTGCTTTGTCCCACAATAGACAACTAGAATAAAACAAATGATAACATAAAAGTTATAATTACTTAAATCAGTTTAAGTTGTTATCATTTGCATTTCTTTTTGTCCTTAGAGCATATCCTATTAGGTATGCATAGTCAAATTTTTCTAATTAAACTAACTTGGAATAATTCCTTTCCATGTCGTTAATGCCACCAACTACATATGTAGTTAAATTCACTTGGTTTTTTTCCTTTGATTTTCAAGACTTGCTTTAAGAAGTTTTAATTTTGTTTTTCATTTGCATAATATATGTTTACAGTTCAAAAGACATGTCTACAAATAAGAAATATTTAATGAAGTCTAATTTATTTTTTGTTCCCTCCACCCTACTCCAGGACCAAATTCTTACATTAATAAATGAAATTGTTCAATTAGTTTCATTAATAAATAGAACTATTAGGCATTTCCTTTGGCCTAGGGATACCATGAGAAATTATGGAGACATTAAGGGGATTATGAATCAAAGTTTAAGAGTCTGTGTAGTTTATGGAGTATATTTATATAGGTATGCTATACATCAGTATATGTAGTATGTGGAGTATATTCTTTTTAGAGCTGTCTTGTACCCCTATAGGTGGATACACTGTAGTTAATTCTACCAGCCCCCTGTTGATAAACCTTTGGGTTGTTGTAGATTTTGGCTCAAATAGTGCTGAAATGAATAGCCTGTGGGTGTGTTTTTTTTGTATCTTCACCAGTCTTTCTGTGGGAGAGATTCTTATAAGTGGGATGGCTGGGTCAAAGGGCAAACACATATGACATTTTACTAGATATTGCCAAATTCCCCTTCTTAGGGGTTATACCATTGTGCATTCCCATATTCAAATTATGAGCGTGTCTGTTCCCTTAAAGTCTTACCAGCCAAGTAGGATGTCAAAGTTTTGGTGTTTTACCAGTAAAACAGGTGAGAAATTGTATGTAACTGTAGTTTTAATTTGCATTTATCTTATTATAAAAGAGGTTAAGCATGTTTTCATATAATTGAGAGTAATTTGAATTTATCTTTCTGTGAACTGTCCATTTGTATCTTGAGTGAAATTTTCTAAACAAAATTTTTCTTCTCCATTTTTAGAGGCTCTTTATATATAAATTACAAATATTTTTCCTAGTTTGTCATTTGTCTTTTTAAAAAACATTAATATATATTTCCAAAAAGCCCTATAGATTGTCATTTGTCTTTTTAGTTGCCTATTATAGTGGTGTATTTTTTCTTTGCTATCCAAATTCTTACACTTTTATGTTGTTTTTGTTTTTGGTGAAGCTTCTGAATGTTGAACCACATGATTAGGAAAATTTATCTTAGTCTCTGAAATCGTGTTTTCTTCTAATGCATTTCTGATATTGCCGTACCTCTCTATGTGTGGAAAGTCGGGAAGATAGTCAAAGAAAAATCATGTAAAATTTTGGAGGGCCAACACACACTTTTCTTACCTTGACATGTCGGGACCTGGAATGACTTTCTGTATTTTCCTTTGGACATGTAGTCAGTCATCTTTTGTATTTAGCTTCAAGTTCTAACTCTGAAAAGTGCCCATTTTTGCCTGGAAAACTGACTTTAAAATATATTCACTAGAGGAAATTGCTTTTGTCTTACCCAGTGAAAGATAGGGAAGTGAATTGACTGGCGGAGCAAAGAAAGCATACAAGTAAAGGAGCGGTGAAATTCTACAAGCTGATTTGAGTAGATTTTTTGGTATTAAAAAAAAAATTGTGTGTACACCTGTGTGATGATCCATAGCAGTACCTTGTGTCACTTTTTTTTCAAGGTGATATTGATTTCTGACTACTCAAATACTGGGCTCCAGAGAAGGAAGAGAAAGTTTTACAGAAGGTTGAGGTTATGTTTCTACTATAATTTTAGAAAACCATTAACTTTGACCTAAGCAAGCAAAATATTATCCCAACAAAAAATTCCATTCTTCTCATTTGTAGACTTGTATTATAAGAAAAATTATATTTTCTTGTATTTCAAATTTTGTTAAAAAATGTTAAAAAGTTTGTGGACATTTGTTTTCTATTTTGTCATATAGGTTATCCACACAGAATCCTTGATTTTGCTTCTTGGCATGCAAAGCTTAAAATAAATTTTACCTGGGACCATACAGAAAACGTTTGCCAACTCCTGCATTAAATAAACAGTCACATTTGAGATGGATCTTGAAGGAGGAAGTTCAAAGTGTTATGGGAGAGTACAGCAAGGGGTTTTAACTTGTTCATGGCATAGATTCCAGCACTTTAGGGTGCGGAAGAATCCTTACCCCCTCTCCCCTCCCCCCAACAGTAGTCTTACTCAGCAGCTGTGAAGTCAAAACAAGGCTTTCTGCATTTTAAACAAGAATCCACAGGACTCTGTTGGGAGTTTGACTAACCAGGAGAAACCTGCAGTGGGGTGGAACAAAGGCCTCTCTAGGGAAGTAAAACCCAGCTGAGACTTGGATACTGAAGGGAGCAAAAATGGGTGATTTGGAGAAGAGTTTTCTGAGAAGGGACCTTGAACCAAAGCAGGGAGTGCCTGAGGAAGTGGACAAAGCCTGAGGCTTCTGGTGCAGAGAGAAGTGCAGGGAGCAGGACACAGAACAGATGGGGGAGGGAGACAAATTCCCCTCTAGAAGGACTATAAGCTGTGTTGCAGTTTGGATTTGATCCTAGGGACAATGAGAAACCATTGAATATGTTTTAAAAATCATTTGGTATCTTTATATATTTGTGTACACATATGTGTGATTTTATGTAAGTGGCTATGAATATATGCCTTTTCTTTCTTTTTTTTTTTTTTAAGTATAGTCTTTTTTTCTTTTCCTTTTTGGCTCGGTCTCTCTTCTCTCTTCCCAAGTCTCCTCGAGGAGCTTTTTGTTATGGACTGAATTGTGTCCCCCTCAAGTTCAGATGTTAAAGCCCCAATCCCCAGTACCTTGGGATAGGACTGTATTTGGAGACACGGCCTTTAAAGAGATAATTAAGGTTAAATTATCATAATGGTAGGGCCCTGATCCAGTAGGACTTGTGTCCTTATTGGAAGGGGTGACACACCAGGGATATGCACACAGAAGAAAAGCCGTGTGAGGACACCATGAGAAGGAGGCCTTCTAGAAGCCAAGGAGAGGCTGCAGGAGAAACAGACCCTGCTGACACCTTGCTCTTGGACTCCTAGCCTCCAGAACTTTGGGGAAATAAGTTTCTGTTATTTAACCCCCTCCCCCCGCCCTCAGTCTGTGGTACTTTGTTGTGGCAGTTTATATCCTGGATCATTTCATCCATAATTTTCTCTTTCCTCACACAATCTTGTACAGATAGTAATATGTGTATATCTATACCACCTATTTCACTTAAAATGCTGTTAGTGTAAGACCCACAATTACTTTGTTATGTATAGAAACCAATGCTGTCGGTTAAACCATGCCACAGTGCTTTCTTAACCCTTGTAATTTTTATTTTAAACTTACTGAATTAGTTCTTTTAGCTCTCTTTAGACGTCACTCTTTTGCACGCATTAGAAGAAAACTGTAAGTGGAATAAATGGGTAAGATATTCCTGGAATTTCATATTAAAATTTGGCTCTTTGGAATTCCTTCTCATTTCCTAGACATCGTGGTCCGTGCTGTTCCACGCACTGCCATCGTCTGTGCCAAGAGCCTTAGTGACGCAGCATGGCCTGCAGCAGTGCAGTTGTTTTGGGGGCTGTTCCTTGAACCCCCAGCACCCACTGCATGTGGGCAGACATGTTTTGATGCCCATGTGAGGGCAAGGAGGATGCTGTAACGACTACCATATAGCATTTGGTGACTAAAAGATACAAACTCCTCTCAGAGATGTTACAGTGTGGGGAAAGAAATAGGTATTTCAAAATAAAGGAAATCCAAACATCTACTTTATACACATATACACACAGTTTTGGGTGGTGTGGATTTTTTTTTTTTTATCGAGATGGCATTATCTTCATGTTTTCCTACATTTTGCTTTTCTCAATACTGTAGAACTCCCTCCAAGTCACCTGGCATAGCTCCTTTTCATTTTTTTTAGGTAGCCATATACTGTTTTATTGTGTAGATGTATCACAATGTGTTTAGCTAGTTTCCCATTTATGAACATTCATTTTGTTTATGGAGCTTTTTGCAACTGTAACTGATGCTGCAGTAAGTATACTTGTGCATCTGTCCTTAGGTATTAGTGCTTTTATTTCCCAGGACTAGAATTACTGAGTCAAAGGATACTGTTTATTTTAACATATGTTGTAAGATTGCTTTCCACGAACTTATTTTGGAAAGATTGACATGTAATGGTAATAGGTCTTACCATCCAAGGGAGTGGTTATCTTGTTTGTTTTAATATTTCTAGTTTTCTTCATATAGTTCTTACATACTTTTTGTTAAATTTATTTGTGTTTCATAGTTTTTGTTCTTAAATCTTTCCCCCATTTAATTCCTAAGAGCTTATTCTAGAATAAAGGTATTGATTTTTAAGTCCCTTCTTTCTCAGCCCTTTGAGGCTGTCAGCAAATTACATTCCTCATGGAGGTTTTCTCTTAAAGATGTAAGACCTCCGTGACTGCCACAGTCTATTAATTCAGCTTTTTTTTCTGTAGAAAACTTTTATGCTTAACTTCTGTCTTTTTTCTACCCCTTTGAGAGCACTTTTGCTTTTCTCCTCTTTCCACCCTCTACCTTCAACTTCTACATTTTGTTGGGATAGTGCTTCTTAAGTATCTCTTCTATTTCAATGATCCTTATTTATAACAAATTGTACAGTATATATTAGATAAAGAGATATGCATTTTCATTAAGATACAAGTTTATACACATACACACACATCAGGGATCATTGTTTAATAATTTAAAAAATTTTTAAATGTTTATTTTAAAAGAGACAGCACAAGCAGAAGAAGGGCAGAGAGAATCCCAAGTAGGCTCTGCACTGGTGAACCGTGAGATCATAATCTGAACTGAAATCAAGATCTGGGTGCTTAACCAACTGAGTCACCCCGGTGCCCCAATAGTTTTTGTTTTTATCTTCTCCCATCTTAAAATCTTTGATTAATTTATTAGAGTGTTAATTTTTTTCTCATATGGGGAACTTGAGTAATATATCTTTTTGGGTCTTTTCCTGTTTTTAGTATTTTTCAACCATCTGAGAAGGGAATGTATCTTGACTGGGTATGAAATTCTTCATTCCTAGTCCTTCCATTCAGTTGTCTGTAGATCCTTTTCTCTAACTTCTAGCTTCCTAGGTTCTGGGTGAGAAGTTAGATTTTTTTCCTCCTGGTAGCAGGTAGGTTGGTTTTAAATGGTTTTCATGCTTGAGATTTTTACTTTCTCCTTAAAGTTCAAGAATTTTGACCTGCTTATCCATGATTCTTCTTGTCAGTCCAGCCTTGAAACTCCATATGTACTCTTCTAATCTGAGGAATTGGATCTTTCTACAGTTTAGGGAAATCTTTTCCTATTCTTTATTGAATGATTGCCTTTCCTCCATCAGTTCTTTTATAGAACAGTCCTCTTATAGAAACACATATTAACTTGGTATTAACTCTGGCTGATGTTTCCAGTTTCTCTTTTTTTATTGGATACTTTAATTACTTTACATTTTTGTTCAGTATTTCTAAGTGTTTGTTGCATTTAGTTTCAGAGCACTGATTAGAGTCTTAATGCTCATCTTCTCCTTTAATTCAACTAATAAAATTTTCCAATGAGGGATCTTATACTTATGTTAGTAAAGTCTCTTTAAACTTCTTTAATTTTATTTTCCATTCAAGTTTTCATCTGTTTTCTCCAGCAGTTCTATTTCACTGAGAATTCATTTTGATTACCTGATCTTTCTCTCTCGTTGCTAGGGCCTCTCAGATGGGTTTTAAGTTTTCTCTATCTGCTCTTTAGGACTCAGGCCTGGTTGTTGAAGTGTCCTGAATGGTGGGAATCCTATAGGAGGTGAAAAGCCAATGAATTTATGGTCCTATAAGTTGTAGTATAAAGGCAGATGTCAGCATTCTGATGAGAGACCTGAAATAAACTCCTGTGGTCTCCCTTTACTCACTCAGCTCAGGAGAAGGGAAGGTTTATATACCCTTTTTCCTTATCTTGGCCTTGGGAGGGTCTGAAAGACCTAGCACAAGCACATGAAGTCACCTTTGAGGAAATGCCGGATGTATTTGGACTCCACAAATCCCTGACTGAAAAGCTCTTTCTCTATACCCATAGGTTCAAGCCACCAACCCTGTTCTGCTGTGGACTGTCCAATCAAATAGGAAGGGAATCCTACAGCAGCTCTGTCTGAAGGGACTTTTTGGGGTTCAAGCTCTCACAAGTCTCAGCACCTGCCTGCTGCTGGAGAAGCAAGTAGTTCTGGGAATGCTGAGATGGACATTTTACTCAGGTTACCATGTTTCCAGAGCCCTCAATATCTTTCTCTTATTAGACTATTTTAAGCATAGGAGTGACACGACCAGATTTATACTTGAACAAGATCGTAACACTGGAGGCAGGGAGTCTAGTTAAGAGGTTTTTGCAGGGGCCCAGGAGATAAATGAAGGTGATTTGGACTATGGCGATGGTAGAGCAGATGAAAAGAAGTGGACAGACTTGAGACTTATTGAGAAGTCTTATTTGAGACTATAGAACAGATTGAGGAATTGGAGATGGTGGTTAAGGAAGAGGCTGGAGTCAATAGCTAACATGCTAACTTAATGAAGTAGGATTCAGAAGACAAATTCAATCTTAGATGTGCAGAGGAGACTCTTCATGAACCTAGGCAAGAGAAGTATAAAGGTTTAGGCAAAGAAGTTTATGCTCATTCTTATACGAACTGAATAAAAAATGTGTCAGAAGAAATAACATTCATTCATTTTCAAGATGTTTAAATTTTTTTTTTAATGTTTATTTATTTTTGAGGCACAGACAGAGCATGAACGGGGGAGGGTCAGAGAGAGAGGGAGACACAGAATCCGAAGCAGGCTCCAGGCTCTGAGCTGTCAGCACAGAGCCCGATGCGGGGCTCAAACTCACGGACCGCGAGATCGTGACCTGAGCCAAAGTCGGATGCTTAACCGACTGAGCCACCCAGGCGCCCCTCAAGATGTTTATATAGCATCTAAATGTTCTAGTCACTGTGCTATGGGCTGAAGATATATTGATGAGTAAGGCACTGTACCTGCCAACAGGAGGCAATTATGTTTGTCAGACAGATGATCTGAGATTGATTACCCTATCAAAATTACTTGTCTGTGTAATGAGAAAGAGGAAGGGCTCAAAACCTTTTATAATAGGATAGTACACTGGAATGGGGAGAGGGAGCCTCTCAGATACTACTTTTGGTTTCCCCCTTTTTTAGTGAGAGCAACTCCAGCTGCTTCACAGTATAAGAGGAGGTATCACTATAGAATCTCTAAGTGTCCATTCTGACAGAAAGGTAAATGACCTTGAAATCCTCGAGAAGGGCTGGGGTAAGGCACGTGGGTGTCATTTGAGGGGAGGTGACTGGGTCAGATCCACTAGATGATCCATGCCAGAGCCACTCCTAGGATTTAAAACTGAGAATTACAGAATATATGACCCAGGTCTAGCAGAGTGAGAACCTGGGGTCTGAGTGTGACAAGGGTGGTTGTCTTTCCTCATTTTCTGGTGAGCGAGGGCTTTGCTCCAGCCCCTGTTGTGGCTGCAGTGACAGAAGGTCTAGCCTTGCCCACTGCTCTTCATACATGTCCTTCAGGAGGAGTGCCACAGCATGGGCAGGACTCCTCCCAGCGTTGAGTGGAGCCATACCTCCTGCCCCAGAGACTCAGCTGCCCTGGTACTCCTGAGCTACATTTTACCTGGTGAGGGATGCCCAACACAGCTAAATCCATGTGAGTTGTGATGAAGGAATCTAATGATAGTTAACTCGAGATTCCCAGGCCTGTTTGGATGAAAATCTCCTTCACTGAGGATGTGGGAAATGAAAGGGCTTTAACCCACAGAATGAGAGCCAGCTTGACTGGGAGCCCACACCCAGATTGTACATGGATGACCTAGTCGGACACCCACAGCCATTTCTTGATTTGAGAATTGTATGCAGTTTTTAACATCTGGACAACTTGCCAAAGCTAGCTTTACCTAGTCACAAGTAATCTGAGGCCAAGTCAGTGCCTTAAGACAGGACTGAGTCACTTGGAGTACTGGCTGGGAGACCCCTTGTACGTGGTAGGGGTCTGAGGGCCATGGACTCAATTATGGATCATTGGGTTTTACTGGCACATCTGAGACTTGAACATGTATACTCAGCATAGAAAATGTATAGAGTAGCCCTGTGGTGACTCTTGGCAGTGAAGGCACAGATTTCTGTATTCTGCGGTCCTTCCAGGCAACTGTTAATTTGAATTAGAAAAGAAAGATCATGGGGCGCCTGGGTGGCGCAGTCGGTTAAGCGTCTGACTTCAGCCAGGTCACGATCTCGCCGTCTGTGAGTTCGAGCCCTGCGTCAGGCTCTGGGCTGATGGCTCGGAGCCTGGAGCCTGTTTCCGATTCTGTGTCTCCCTCTCTCTCTGCCCCTCCCCCATTCATGCTCTGTCTCTCTCTGTCCCAAAAATAAATAAAAAACGTTGAGAAAAGAAAGATCATGGTCGTTGCATTTAGAAACCTCACCCTGTCACAATATTGGAGAGCACTTTTAGTCATCAGAGGAAATATTCCTGAGAATCCACCTACTGGCTCTGGGAAGATGTAGCAATTTTCTGTTTGTGAGTTGTGATTTTTAATGAACAAATAAATAAGCCGGCATGAAAGTCTTAAAACCAGCTGTGGATGGGAAGAGGGATAGTGGAGAATTTACCAGCAACATGGGAACTTACTCTTCTGCCAACATTCAGTATTTATTTTTCTGTTCTTTAATTCCCATTTCTTCCCTCTCCTCCACCATGTCCCTCTGGTGAACTGCAGGGACCAAAGCTGAAGACAGGGCCTCAAAAGATGTAAGAAGGCAGTAACCGGGAAAGTGGGAAAAGGTGGCCCAGGGGAGAAGAGAGATGCATCTCTCTGAGGGGTAAGGGAATGTCCCAGGGGCAGCTATGGCAGAGGCACTCACCATCTGAGAGCTCCCCACTTCCCCTCCCCTCCCACCTGGGACTTTTTTACACTTCCAAGGCAGGAATTTTGGTATAGCTATGCTGCTATTGGGGATTTGGGGACATTCCAAATTTTAAAAGGTAACTTACAGAAATACATTTTTGTTCTGTAAATATTGATAAATTGGTAAATATCTTTGTATTCTGATTAATTGCTCACAGATTTAGTGTGCAAGGTATTATTTTTTCTTTAGGGTCCATATCCCATAGCGCGGATCCTAAACTGGAATCCTGGAGACAGGGTACATACCTAGCCTACTTTGTTTTGCATCTATGTGGCATCTCTTTCATATATGAGGCATTTTTCTTCTGTCCGCCACAGGTGGGTAGGACTGATTGGGCTTGGCTCCCTCCATGGTCTGGCTAAGTCCTCTCTCTCTCTGTGTCTGTGCTTCAGCTGGTAGGATAGGCATATCTGCTTTATAGACAAAGTTATTTTAGGTCTGTGAGAAAGGAAGGAGGCAGCCCTTTTTGGTGTTCAAGTATAGATTCCAGCTCAGCTTGGCAGAGAACCCGGCGCTAAGAATTGTGGGCTTGCCCTGCTACTATTAAAGAGCTGTTCCATTTCTCTCCATGACTTTGGTCCTTCCGTGTTTGCTCCCTGGATGTCCGGAACTCCAAACATCGTCTGTGATTCTCTTCCTTTTTCTTTCTTCCTCTCTGTCTCTCAGCCTCTCCCATATTTCTTGTTGCGTTCTTTCATCCTTCTACAAATTATGTGCCAGTAGCTATTCTAAAATTCTATATTAACTCATTTAAAATTTTTTTTTCAACGTTTTTTATTTATTTTTGGTACAGAGAGAGACAGAGCATGAACGGGGGAGGGGCAGAGAGAGAGGGAGACACAGAATCGGAAACAGGCTCCGGGCTCCGAGCCATCAGCCCAGAGCCTGACGCGGGGCTCGAACTCACGGACCGTGAGATCATGACCTGGCTGAAGTCGGACGCTTAACCGACTGCGCCACCCAGGCGCCCCTATATTAACTCATTTTATTCTCACAGTAGCCTCATAAGGTAGAGACTTATGTTGTCACCCATTATACAGGTGAGGAAACTGAGGCACATAGATGATCAACACAGAACAGAGCTTTTGAAGTCAGTCAGTTTAACACCAGAGTCTACACACATAACACCTCTTCCATATTCTGTAGCAACTCCAGGTGTGGTGGCCCAGGTTGAGAAGAGATTTGTCATAGACCAGTATTGATGCTTGTGTCGAGATGTAGCCAAGATCAGCCACCACCAACATGCTTCAAGAGTGCTAGGGGGAGGATTGCCCTTCCAAAACACCATGAGAACGAGAAGAGCAAACTCCTATACCCTCTCCTAAGACTTTAAACTTGTGGACCAAATCCAGGAGATTTATTTTCGTGGGTGGAACATTAACACCAAAACATGAGAAAACAATAAATAGTCCTAGATCAGTTTCCTCAGATGTGTTCTAAGGAACCCTAGTTCTGCAAGCTATTAGCGGATATACAAAGAGTTTCATGGTCAAGTACATTTGGGAAATTATGCTATAAATAGATATAAATAGGTTTCTTTATTAGAGGACTTTTCAGAGTCTCTGACATGCTAATAATGTAGTGAATCTCCAAGAGGGAAATAGAAGATGCAGTTTTTCCTTAAACTGATTTCCCTAAATTATCCATCTCCTTCCTGCCCCAGTATGCACCTTTATTTGCTCAGTTCATCTCCCAGGAAGAAAGCAACTCTAGTTTTAGAGTAGAATGCTAAAGAGGCTGTCAAATTCCCCAAGAGAAGGAACATTTTCCTTTTCTGTTGTATAAATATGCTTACCCCTTACCCTAAGGGATGATAGTATTAACAACATCTTCAGTCAGTGTGTCAGGGCTAATATGGCAAACATCCTGAAGTGTGTTCATCAAGTTGAGAAACCACCTGTTTTCTCCTCCCTTTGCAAGGTGCTCTTAACTATTCATGGTGAAGCTCTTTTATTTTTTGTAGTTCCTTTCACACAGTTTTTTCAACATTACCTCACTTTAACCTATTAAGTAATTTATTTTTAGCCTCAAATCCAATTAATTCAAAGGTGTTAGGGGAATCGGATCCAAATATTTGTCTATTTAACCCTTTCTCAGAGGAAATACTGAGATTTCCCTATTCTGTACCACATAATTGCTGCTCTGTAACCATGACTAATTAAGGAGGAAGGGACATAAAATTTATGTGACAGGGTTGTGGTACCACAGAGGTCACAAGATATTTTAGGGAAGACTAAAAGTTGGAGAGGTAAAGATAACAATAAAAAATGTGTTTCTAATTTAATATGTTCACAATAGTTTACACATGAGGCTGCCACTAGAACATGTTGGAAACAGAATAAGTAAAATGAAAGCTTGAAAAACAATCTCATTTTGTGGATTGAAACATTTTAGGGGAAATATTTGCTTTAAATTAATTCCAAGGCCCCACAACAAAATATGGATCTTTTCTCCATTTCTCTGTGGTGGGGGCTATATGGAGGAGGAGAAAACAGATATCAAAAGAGCTTTGAAGTGTTTAGATTCAAACCAACCCTCTGTGGAAAGGCCGGGGGGAGAGGGGTGTGAAAAAGTTCGCCATTTGGCAAATTCTCAAAATAGTTTTTCTTTCATCTTTTTTCCTCCCAGTTTTCTCCCTTAGGTTCTTAATTCTGAGATGGGAATGATAAAGGGGCCCAGCAGTGCTTGCTCTTGGAACCACATTCTAAAAAGAGAGTGCTCAGAATCTTTTAAGGAAACCTGATCAACCAGATAAATTGTAGTGACTCAGGCGTGAGGAGAGGGTTGGGGGAGCCATCTCATGCCTGCCACCAGACACCAGAGCAGGTACTACTTCTGCATTAAGGGCAAAGATGAAAACACTTTGGTAGGAAGATGGGTTATAAAGGGTTTGCCCTGGCACCAGGAAAACATTCCTTCCCTTTCCTTCCTTTCTTTCATCCTTCTGTCCTTTTTCTTTCTCACTTTCTTCATCTTTTTCCTGGGACAAGAAAAGCAATCTACAATTCTTCATCCAAAACCCCGAGGAAAGGCCCGTTTCTGAATTCAGAATATTGCAGATTTTACAAAGACAATTTAATGTATGTACTGTATAATATGCATACCCTTTGCAAGATCTGAGGAAGCACTCTGATTACTTGCAGTTTAATGCATACGTATTATCACTCAATAGGATAAATATAGACTATGAATAGCTTTGAGTTAGCCTAGGTCAGATGTTGCACTTAAAACTTTGACTTTCTGAGTGAGCTTTTGGATTTTGGCATCTTGGATAAGGGCATGTGAACTTTTAAAATTCAACTTTGTTGATGTGTAATGTACATACAAGTAGAATACATCCATTTTACAGCACAGTTTGATGAGTTTTGACAAATGTGCTCGCTCACAATCAAGGTATAGAGCCTTTCTTTCATCCCCAAGATTTTCCTCACGCCCATCATAGACTAGATTAATCTCTCCTAGAATTTTTTTATGAATGAAATCATGCAGTATTCTTTTTATGTCTGGCTTTTTTTGGGTCACTTTAATGTTTTGGTGATTCATCCATTCATCCATTTTGGGTGTATGTGTCAATAGTTCCTTTTTGTTGCCGAATGGTATTTCATTGTATTGATGGACCACAACCTGCTTATCTGCTTAGCCTTTGATGGACATTTGCATTAGAAACCATGCAAAGCTGTGGTTATTATGAATAAAAGCTCTAAAAACATTTGTGCACAAATACAAAAAAATTCTTTGGATAAGTACTTAAGGGTAGCATTGCTAGATCAGATAAGTGTATGCTTTACTTTAGAAGAAGCTCCAAATTGTTTTCCAGTGGCTCCATCCTTTTGCATTCCTGACAGCAGTGAATGAGAGTTTCAGGTGCTCCACATTCTTGGTAATGTCCCTCTTCTAGAATTTTAGCTGTTCTGGTGGTATAATGGTGTCTTATTGTTTGCATTTCCCTTTAGTTTGCATTTCCCTAATGCAAACTTTAGTTTGCATTTCCCTAATGACTACGGATGCCGAACTTTCTTCTATGTGCTTGTTCCATCTTCATATTTTGTTTTGTAAAGTATTCAAATTTATTTTGCCCATTTTTTTATTGGGTTGTTTTCTTTATTACTTAGTTGAAAGAATTTTATTTTTTAAAATGTATTCTGGGGGGTGCCTGGGTGGCTCAGTCATTTAAGCGTCTAACTCTTGGTTTTGGCTCAGGTCATGACCTCATGGTTTGTGGGTTTGAGCCTGTGATGGGCTCTCTGCTGCTTGGGATTCTCTCTCTCCCTCTCTCTTTCTCTCTCTCTCTCTCTCTCTCTCTCTGCCCCTCCTCTGATCTCTCTCTCTCTCTCTCTCTCTCTCTCTTAAATAAATAAACTTACAAAAATAAAAAAAAATGTATTCTGGATACAAGCCCTTTATCAGATACATGTATTGCAAATGTTTTCTTTCAGCCTGTGGGTTGCCTTTTCACTTTCTGAATGGGTATCATACAAAGAATGTAAGTTTTAAATTTAGGTGGAGTTCAAATGTCTTTTAAAGCTCATGCTTTTTGTATTAAGTGAAGGGATCTTTGCTTACCACCTGTCATGTTATTGTTGAACATTGTCTGTTTATAAACAAGAAGTGGTCAAATTGAAGCAAAAGCACTAAAAATGATCTTAGGAAATGCATGGCTGCTATATGCCTGGCTGTGTGCTAAGGTCTTTATCAAATGTCATTCACCTTCATGGCAATCCTTTGGAATATTAAAGGGTATGTGTTGGAGGCTCAAGAGAAGTTAAATGGGTCAAAGTTACACAGCTGCTTTGTAGAAGAGATAGGATTTGAAATTAGGTCTCCTGAATAATAACGACAGTAGCTTCCATTTATTGAATGCTTAACCCATGCCATTCACTCTGCACTAAGTGCTTTATGTGGAGTAAATGGAACTAGTCATCATTCCAACCTATGAAATAAGCAATAACATTTGATGGATGAGGAAGCTGAGATTCAGAGAAAGCAACCTAAACAATAGCACACATATCTTAAGCTGGATTTTCTCTGCTTTATTCTAGTCCCTTTTAGGATTCATATTTTATGAAAAATGTGTCGAGTTTCATATGTTGGATGTGTAAGTGGTGATGCTTCTGGGAAGCTTGGCTCTTCACTGGCCCTGCTAGACAATAGTAGCTTCTGTAGAAGATGATTTAGGAAAGGACTGTGATCATCCTTTTTATTTCATTCCTCCAGTTCTGTATGACTATTTGCAAAGCGGTAGGTTTGGAACTTAATGCCAGGGAGTCCACCTAGATACTCAAAATGTTTTTGCACCCATCTAATCAAGTTTTCATGAAAATGTGACATCTTTGTTTTGCTTCTTTGCATTCATATTGTATCCTTAATCCAATGGTTTGACTTCTGATTCCCTAAGGGGTGCTTTTGGTTTGAAAGGATAATTCTTACATTGTCTATAGATGTTTGCATTTTACAAAAAACTTTAAAAGAAGCTGCTAATATGGCCTAATGTAAACCTCACTTCACATTTTCTGCTTGTGTCATTTCTCTTTATAGTGACGTCTCTTATTCTTTTTCTGTCTTATTGTAAAGCCAGGTGGTAACTTTTTCTTAGCACACCATCAGCTCCAAAGTCACCATAGAAGTCTCCTTTGAGCTTATTCATTCTCATCCTTTCTCTTTCTCACACAGAGACACAACACACAGAATAATACACACACCTAGGGTAATTAAAATTGTACAAAGGAGTCTGTTGTCCTATGATGTTAGACCTCCAAGAGAACATTCAAGAAGTTACTTTTCTTCCTCATCTGAACATATAAAAACTCTAGGCTGTCCTAGGAGAACAGGTGGTTACTCAATTGAAAGTTGGGTCACCTTTAGGAAATGTCCAAAATTTTTCATGGGTACAGGTGGGCCAGAATATTTGCAATCCAAACTCTTTAGGTCATAAGGTCACCAAATCTCTCTCCTAAGTAAATGATTTGGAATGCTTGAACTCTGTTGGCCTTTAAAATTGGTCTTCTTTTGCTTCATTCTGAAGAAGAACTCTCAACATTCTGTGTAAGAGAGGCTGTCTCCATAAGGCCTGCACTCTTGTCAGACTGAGAAGACCATGTCTAAGTAATGGGGTGGGATGATGAGGGACTGTGGGCCTGGGCATTCCTTAGTTTAAGAACTAAGGCAGCAGCCTTCAAACTTGTGTGTATACCTAGGGGTATATGTTGACTTTCCAAAGAGTATATGTGTGCACACGGTTTTAAGGAGGCCAATTTTCAATCCTTACAATGCTTTTTTTTTTTTTTTTTTTAAAGTCCCTGAGAACTAACCTGCACTCAGATTTATCTCTCAGTAGAATCTTATTGTGGTGGATTGTACCAGGGTATAAGACTCTTTGTGGCCAAAGCAATAATTAGAAAATTTTATTTTGGAGGAGACTCCTTTAAAGATTAATCAAATTCTCTCAGGTTGGTGGGGCTTTTTGTCTTGCTGTTTTATACATATTTCTGTTTAGGGTAGAGCTGGATCTGTATTGGGGTGTTCTGAATTCAGAACACTCAAAATGCTGTAGATTAGTAATTCTGAATCTTCTAAAGGTATATTTAATCTTTTAAATGGGGTGTTTTCTGGGACTGTTAAATTTTTCAAGATATGTTTGCTAACACCCACAGATAAGTTACGCATGACTTCTTTTGGATTTGGCACGTTATTGCATAATGTAATAAAAGCCTATTTTATCACATAGTATAAGGAACTATTTACTCTGATATCAAACATTCCATCTTTATCATATTTCAGCTTATAACATATTTAAGATTTTCTACTTATTATTACAAATACATTTTCAAATGTATGATGAAAATTTTAGATTTCAATAACACCCCATGTGAAGGGATGCTTAGTTTTTTTGAAGTTATTTTATGAGATGTGAGCAAGAAAACCTAAAGACTGCTGACATGAGAGACTAAGCTAGAATGACTAGCACTGCTTGACCTCAGCAAAGGATTCTTGGTGGAAGTGACTCACCTGACCATCTGCCATGTGTTTATATATGGACAGGAGACTCATCTCATGATCTACCATGTACTTGTATATGGACACGTCCAAATCCAACAAGGGCAGGCCTGCTGCTTGTAGTGAGTGGCGTATGTGGACAGATGAATGAGAAACAAAGGAAAGCTTAACTGTTATTTTGTTTTTGTCTATTCCATGGAGTGGAATGATCTTTGGGTAGAAAAAATATTAAGAGGAAACTGAAGTCCAAGTAGAGGAAGGCAAGGCTTGTATGTTCTAAATTAGTTCAGGAATTTCAGCCAGTGTGTCTCAGAATCCCTCAAAAACGAGGGAGTGATATTGCTGAGCAAATTGCTGTTAGGGCTATTTAAGGAATGGATATAAGTGAGCAGAATTCTGATTTTTAAATATTGGATTTTTAGCCCGAGGAAATGGAAGAATGGAGTTTTCATTTCTTGAAGAATGTGTTTTCATGTCTTGAGTTGGGAAGGCTGCAGGAAGAACTAGTTTATGGTGATAGCGGTAGTAGGACAGTTATCAGTAGCTCTGTATTTGACACATTAAATTTGGAAATCTTATTAGACATTCAAATGGAAATGTCAAGTGGACAGTTATTCAGACCCAGTGTTCAGGGGGAGAGTTGGGCTGCAGGCAATAGCATGCTGATGCTACCCAAGCCATAGGTCTGGAGGAGATCATCTACGAGTAGATGTGGTTAGAAAAGAGATGAGATCCAAGGACTGAGTTATGGGATACTTGAAAATCAGATGTCAAGGAAATGAAGAGGAACTGGGGAAGGAGTAGCCAGAAGTGTGAGAGGAAAACCCAAATGGTTATGGTTTCCTGGAAACCAAATGAAGAAAGTGTTCGAAGGAGTGGAAATCAGAGAAAGGCAATAAACAGAATTACCTTGACTTGAGTAAAACATGCGGGAAAGTCTCTAGTGAAATCCCATCAACAAGGAAAAAAATTATAAACCGGATTTATAGCTAGCTGCCCAGTTATATTCAAGGATCATGACTAATAGAATATTATTAATTCAGGCAAGATGTCTTAAATTTTCAAAATCCTTGGTCCTAATTAGTAAACTTGAAGACTCTTGAAGTTCCTGCAGTTTGTAATAGGAAGGGAATATTTTTTCAATATATAATTATATTATATGTAAAATGCTTTTTCACCTCTACACATTCTCTAGCTTCCCGCCATGTGGATTCTGATATACTCCCTAGGGAGTCCTGCCCTGCTCTTGAATTGGGGGAAAGTCACAAAAGTCCCAGGACTGTATTCTCAGCCTAGACTTTTCACATTTTTTAAAAATAATTTTAAATAATGTCTTTGATGGAGGTATGGAGCAAGTAATTACTTTTAAGGATATTTTAAAGCTTTAATAGCAAATACATCACATAATGAGATCTGAATTTAAAAAGAACTTGAGTAAGAGTTGGTGATCATTTGGCAATTTTGGAATGCAGAGAAAGTTTCAGAAGGTTGGAATACTGAAAATGTAGTCTTGACTTTAAAAAAATTAAAGAATCGGGGGCACCTGGGTGGCTCAGTTGGTTAAGCATCTGACTTTGGCTCAGGTCATGATCTCATGGTTGGTGGGTTTGAGCCCCACATTGGGCTCTGAGCTGACAGCTCAGAGCCTGGATCCTCCTTCAGATTCTGTGTCTCCCTCTCTCTCTCTGCCCCTTCCCCACTCATGCTCTGTTTCTCTTTCTGTCTGTCTCTCTCTCTCTCAAAAATAAACATAAAAAATTTAAAAAATCAGACCACAAACAATAGGTCAGTGAGTTTGAAGTCAAATATGGGCAAGAATCTAAAGTGAGTAATTAAAAGGATGGTTTGTGACCATTTTGAAAAAGAGGCAGCGTGACTCAGCCTGTCATGCTGCCCTCGTTTTAGCCTAAGATATGATTCTTACATTGGCAGAACAGGAAACTAATTTTTGGAGGTTATGCCTTTGATGATAATCTATCATTATATCACTGAAGCATCATCAAAGAGTCTAAAGTAGAGTGATATAGTCACAAAGGCACATGATTTATAGTCAGAGGACCTGGGTTTGGGTCCTAGCTTTGTAGCTTATTTATGGGGTCCAGGAAAAATTGACCTGATCAAGAAATCATAGTTTCTTCATCTGAAAATGGTGAAAACAATGCTTTCATTACAGATTTCTTACAGGTTTAAATGAGATATAAAGATGAAAGCACTTTCTAAAGCATAAAGTGCTAATTAGGTATCCGTTATTGTAGACTGGAAAAGTGTTGCTCAAATGATAGTACAGTAGTTTCCCCTTTTCCACGGTTTTACTTTCCACAGTTTCAGTTCCCTGTGGTCAACTGTGGTCCAGAAGCAGTTGGTCTTCCTCCTGACAAATTGTTAGACGGTCTGTAGTAGCCTCACACTACGTCACAGTGCCTACATTATTCATATCACTTCATCTCATCATGTAGGCATCTTATCATCTCACATCATCACAAGAAGGGTAAGTAAGTACAATAAGATATTTTGAGGAAGTGATCACATTCACATAAGTTCTATTAGTGTATTATTACAATTGTTATTTTATTGTTGATCTCTTACTGTGCCTTTCTTATAAATTAAACTTTATCACAGGTACATGTATGTAGGGAAGACAGTATATATAGGGTTTGGTACTAACTGCAGTATTCCCCATTTATCCATGGGGTACATGTTCAAAGACCCCCACTGGATGCCTAAATACTGCAGTTACCAATAGTGCCAATGACATCTTGGTTGAATTAAAGAAAGAATAGCATGTAGAACTAGACAGATGATGGTCAACTTTGCTTCTGGAATTCTGTATTCAGGTGTATATTTTTAGAGGGACATAGACAAATTGAATTGTAACTAGACCATATTATCAGAATATTGAGAGTAAAAAAAAATACATTGAGAATATCCCATGAAAAATATTTGAAGGGATTGAGAAGACTTGGAGGTGATGATGTTGGGGATGAGAGAACCATCTTCAAATAGGTGAGGAATGTTAGGTGGTAGAAGGATTTAGTTGGTTCTGTTTTGTCTTCAGGGGCAGCAATAGGACAGGATGGATGAAACTAGACTTCTAGTCATAGAACCTTCTGTTAGAGTTATGTCTGGCTTCAGTAGAACTGGAGAAGTTGTCATTAATGGAGGCTTTCTACCATGGCCTAGATGACCATCTGGCAGGGAAGAGAATTCCTGAATCAGGTGGGTGGTCAGGCATAATGACCCCTTAACACCTCTGACGTGAGTCCACCATTGTGACATAATCTTATTTATCTTTCTGTGTATCCATGTACCATACGATATTTATGGATATAGTGTGTCATAATCTGTTACAACTGCATTCCCACATTATTTAAGCCTGGATTTCAGAAAGGTCATTTAAATTGAGATGTACCCTTTACTTTTTTTTTTTTTCCCATTCTGCCTTGACTCCCCGACACTTGTTCTGACCATTCAGGTGCCTTAGGAAGAAGAAACCCCAGAGAGACCTCGTATTATGTGAAAGGATTTTCCAAGGCCATACTAACTGTATTCAGTCTTTATCCCTAATGAAGGAACAACTTTGATCTGTCAGCTCTGAAAATAAACTGGGCATGACCTTCACTCATCACCAATCATCTCATTTAATGACATTTGTTAACTTTATTCTGATATTAGATCATGGTCTTTCTTTGTTCTGTCATGGCTTTTTTATCCAGAGTCTAATTATTT
>NC_064812.1:40772515-40906011 GCF_023721935.1 Panthera uncia | reverse complement strand
ACACACACACACACACACACACACACACACACACACATATACACACACACACACACACATAGATATAGATATATAGATGTATAGAGATATAGATATAGATATAGATATGGAGAGCGTGAAAGTCTGATGTGTTGAATGTCAAGTTCATCTCTTTGTGGCTCAAATTTGAAGACCCTCTCGTATTTGCTGATATTTACCCCAGAAATAAGGGGACAAAGTAAAGAGACCAGATTTAAAGTCAAATATACTTTAAAATACTCACTTCATTGCCCTGAAGCCCTCAAGCATTTCTTTTGCTGTGTGGATTGCATGTTCTAGCTTTCTTGGCTCTGTTGTGCATTTTCACCTGGAAGGCCCCCAAATGACAGTTATTGCTTCTTAGAGGGTGTAACTTCAAAGAAGCTATCACCATGAGTCAGGCTGCACCCAACTTGAAGAACCCTTCTGGGGTTCTGATATGTTGCAGGTGTTTTATGTGGCTGAAACTTTTTCTTTAAATATGTATTTTTTAATGTTTATTTTTGAGAGAGAGACTAAGAGAAATAGAGACTGAGAGAGAGAGTGTGTGTGAGGGGGGGACGGGCAGAGAGAGAGAGAGAGAGAGAGAGACAGAATCTGATGCAGGCTCCAGGCTCTGAGCTGTCCGCACAGAGCTGGATGTGGGGCCGAAACCCGTGAACCACGAGATCATGACATGAGCTGAAGTCAGCCACTTAACTGACTGAGCCACCTAGGTGCCCCATGGCTGAATCTCTTATTTGTTGAACGGATATCAGAGCACCACAAGCAGGTTAATACTTTGACAGCATGCAGAAGATAGGCTAATCATTTTCTCATGACATTCCAAAATGAGCTAAATATAATTAGTGGTGTAGCAGTTTATCATGTACTTCAGCACTTTTAAAACACTTTAACTTGATAATTAAATTTTATAATACAAACTGATGATTTAAACATGTTTAAATCACACACAAATAAGAACTAAAATAAATTAATCTTGAAAATAACTGTTAAAACCATTGGTCTATGTAAGAAAATTGTGTCTGCTATAAAACTGGAATTGACTCTTATCTGTTAGTTGTTGCCTTTGAACTCTGAGCTATGTTAGTTGTCCTCTGTCCCATCTCACATCAGAAGGCTAAAATAACCTAGACAGAGAATACATGTAAAATTGCCCTGTCCCCTTCCCTCAGGCTTCCATGAAGGGATAGCCAAAAGGGAAGGAAGAGAAACACTGTGTTAAATTTATTATAAAAATTTATTTCTCATTGTTTTTTTTGCCTCCAATATATAAGTAAGTAGATGATTATTTTCATGGCTATACTCCTTTATATTGGATTAATTGAATCATTAAATAATACTATAAATCAAACCAAGGTTTCTAATTAATTTTATTCCAATAATATGTAAAATTATAAGGTAATACCTATCATGTTTTTTGTCAGAATATCCTTGGAAGTAAGTTCCTTTTATTGAATAAACATGAACTCATATGAACTGCTAGAATTATTATTAGTAATATGCTAGAAATAATGATGGTTAGGGTTGGGGTTAATAACCTGTGGAAGTGACTGGATTTGATACCTTAGTTCTTGAATCTTCCCAGCATGTCACCAAGAATGACAACCATTTTAGACATTTTGACTTGAAATTAGGCTTGAAAACAGCTACTCTCTTGGGATGAGTTAACATTTAATGTTGGGCAAGTAGAAATGACTGCTGATTTTCATTCTTTATATTAATTCCACGGGGAGGGTGAGCTAGTAAAACATTTGTATGAGCTAGTCATTATTTGAAATTTATTTACCAAAGTGGCTTACGTAATAATCATCCCCGTGCTAAATCAGTCAGTCAACAAGTTTTTATTGAGTCCCCATTGGATTAGAGTAATGTACAGTAATGATGTATTCAGTAGTGTACAGATGTATGCAGCAAAGATTAGACATGAGCTCGACCCCCAAGGCCTTACAAGCCATTAGAGGAGACAAACAGACACATATCATCAACCGAAATGTAACCAGATGACTTAACTCCCAGAGTGTGGAGGAGGAATGGCTGGACTGGGATTGTTCTGGTGGGTGATGGGATGGTTAAATGTGGGAAACTTTCATGATGTAGGTGTCTTGGTCTGGATTAGGTAAAACAAAGTTAGCAGCTTTAGATGAGAAAGGCATTTTGGTTTAGTGAACACAGTATAACTCAAAGATTAAAGTAGAGAATGGAAGTCTGTTTATCTGGAATTATAGCAAGACAGACAAGCACAGAGGTAAGACAGGTAATGGAAAGAGTTACCTGAAACCAAAGTTTGAGCAGGGATGACACCGGAAGGGTAGAAGTCGCATATCCCTGCTCCATTTTAACTTTATTAAGTGCAAGGCCTCTTATGAAGAAGAAAGTAGTTAAGTGAGAGGATTTTGTTTTGGGACAGCTCATATGGAATTCTTCCTGACACTTACTATATCTGGCTTATTTGAGACAGACGCACACCTGATGGAATGGGCATTACTGACTGAAAAATATACATGCTATCTGCAGGTTTCTGAACAAATGTGCTCTGCCCAAGCAAACCCCTGGTTCTTGACTGACCACCATCATTGAGCGTCATGTGAGCGCCATTGGTGGACTTGCTCTTTCATTATTAGCCCTTTCCCACACTTAAATACTGTTACCATATAGGCCTGGTCAGTTAGATTCTGCTTTTTTTTGGCATTATACTTCCTCTAAGAATTTTAAGGAAATAGCCAGTTTTAGTTAAGACTTTCTAATTTGTTTGATTATGGAAGAAACGTCGATGGTGGCTGCTTTGAACACTTGACCTTCTCAGTACACCTTACAACCAAAGGGGTAGGGTCAGCAACAAATACTAGTTGTAGGGGGTGGCAGGTTTGGTAACTAAGCCAGCCAACTAGTCTGAGCCTCATGTGCTAACAAGAACAAGGTTCAGTAATTCTCAAACCCCTTTTTCTTCATTAGGTACAAAATAGATATCAGTTTGGCCCATGACAGTTCTCATAATACCCTTCTGTTCCTTAATTTTGAATTCAAAGATCCTCCTCCGACTCTAATTCTATCTATGATTTATGGGTTACTTAATATTAACAGCTTTCATGGGCTTTACTTTTCTTATCTCATTTGAACTACAAAACATCCCTGTGAGGTAGGTACTATTAGCTCTGTCTTCAGATGAAAAATTTGAGGCTCAAAAGCAAAGTGATGTTTATGTGGTCACAAGGCTGGGCTTCAAACCCAGCTTGGTCTGACTCCAGATCCTATATTTCCATTGTGCCACATGAACTGTCCAGATTCTTTTTTTTTTTAATTATTTTTTTTACATTTATTTATTTCTGAGAGATAGAGCGAGACAGAGCGTGAGTAGGGGAGGGGCAGAGAGAGAGGGAGACACAGAATCTGAAGCAGGCTCCAGGCTCGAAGCTGTCAGCACAGAGCCCGACGTGGGGCTCAAACTCAAAGACCGCGAGACCATGACCTGAGCCGAAGTCGGACGCTCAACCGACTGAGCCACCCAGGTGCCCCACTGTCCAGATTCTTATAAATGGTGGCTCTCATCCAACCACCAGCTGATTATTCCAGCCCTGTTCTTACTAATCTAAGTATTAGGATGAGAGAACATCATGATCCCTTTCTGCTTATATTTATTCTAGTCAAATAAGCAGTTATTTATTGATAATCCATTATACATTGACAGGTGTGCACCATGGGAATACAAATAAAAGGAAATACGATCCTTGCTTTCAGAAGTTCCCATTTGGCATTCTAGTCTCCTAGAACACATTCCCTTGGATCCTTAGTTGTCCCCTGTGCTTGGGGCATTCTTTCTTATCTAGTTTCCAAAGTTTCTTTAGATATAACTCAGGGAAAGAAAGGTAAATCTCAGCTTCCTGGGAAGTTTTCTTTGATTCCTCAGATTTATTTGGATGTCTGTCTTCTATGAACCAACAATATTCAGTGAGCAGTTCTTTAGCCATCCTTGTTTTACTTGTCTGTCTCTCTTAAGACTATATCCTGAGGGGGTGCCTGGGTGGCTCAGTCAGTTGAGCATCTGACTCTTAATTTCAGCTCAGGTTATGATACCATGGTCATGGGATCGAGCCCCATGTCGGGTTCTACACTGAGCATGGAGCGTGCTTAAGACTCTGTCTCTCTGTCTTTGTCTCTCTCTGTCTCTCTCCCCACCCCTGCCTTCTGTCCCTCTCCCTTGCTCTCATGCTCTCTCTAAAAAAAAAAAATCAAAAACATAAACAGACTGTACCCCGAGGATGATAGCCCAGTTCCCTGAGGATGATAGCCTGGTCTTAATCCATCTTTATATTTCTAGCACTTATTAGAGCACTGAGTGAACAAGGGAAGGAGACTGTACAGTGTTGTCATTTGGGGGAAATTGTGAAGTAGGGTAGAAGTAAGGAGCCACTAGTGGGAAGGAAGCTTCTCTGAAGAGTTGGGACTTAGTTCTGGACTTTGAAAGATGCTCTAGATTTGGAGGTGGTGAGGAAGCAGGAGGTCACAACCACAAGAAGAGATGCAAAGTGTCTATTTTAACTTTGAATCCACATTTACCTCTCTGTAGATGTGTGTGTGTGTGTGTGTGTGTGTGTGTGTGTGTGTGTGTGTGTATGCTTCCCACTTGTGTATTGATGAGGCTGATTATGGTATAGGGAAGGAAGCTTATCATAGATGTAAATTGTGGGTTACAATCTTAGATAACAGTAAAATTGAAACTGCTTCAAGATGCTGGGATAGAATAAAACCGTGTATGAGGTGGAGGAAGAGGCTGGGTAACAAATATATGAGAAGTGTGGGCTTTGAATCAGATTCTCTGAGATCAAATGTGGATTCCACCATTTACTTTCTGTGTGGCTGAGGGAAAAATGTTTAATTTCCCCACATCTCAATTTTTTCTGAATGTATCTCTGTATACTCATGAATAATATTAGTTTCTGTTGAAAGCGTTGTTGTGATAATTAAATAAGATGATATACATAAAGTAGTCATGTCTGAGGCATGTCAAAGACTCAGTAAATGATAGAAAAAACAGCTCTTTATATTGCTTGAAAAAAACCCTTAAGGATGGAAAATGGGACACAATGATGTCAAAGTCCATTATAATCAACTTTAGAAGTATTTGAAGTAGAATTCCACTGGAATTTGACATTGAATTTTGCTGGGCTTTAGCCAGTGCCAAGAAATAATTTTTCCAGAGTGAAATGTTTGCTGTAACAATACTTGCTGATCTAGGATTTGACTTGGATTAGTAAGTAGTTACATTAATAGTGACAAAAATTAAGAATCTCTGAGTCTTAAATAGGACTTCTCTAACATTTTACACATTTTACTTTCTACAACAATTCAAAATAGAGGGCATCATTTTTCTACTTCCAAGTGGCTTATTTCCATCATATTAATTAATTGCACATAATTTATAGTTTATATCGTAGATTTGTAGATTAGCATTTATTATTAAAAATGATTTGATTTGTTCTTATGTGCCTATTTGAAGGACTTTAAAAATAAGCAATGGGAATGACAATTACTGGAAAATAACTGGCTGTCTCATCTTTGGCTTAGGTGGTTCCTGTATTGTCAAATTCTAATCTCTTTCAGAGCCAACCAAGGGAGTCTTCCATTGATGCAAGATTTAAGGATGTTGCCAAACTTGGTTTTGGAGGTCCTTGGGATATTACTTATAATTTCTTAATGAATTCCAGCAGCTCTTTTTCAATAATTAGGGAATAAGCAGAGCCCTCAGCAGCATGCCAGTACAGTGGAGTAATGGCCGTTAAAGACATGAGCTTTGGGACTATTTGGAAACAAATGGTCATTTCACCAGAAAAGTAAAACAAACTGAGCAGTTTTACTCAACTTTCCTTCTTTGTATCCATGCCATATTTATAGGTCAACTCCAACTAGTCAGCCCTGGTGAGTTTTTTATTTGTCAGCTGTATGAACTTTCAGTATGGCTATGCTTAGCTCTGTCTCACTCTCTGCTTTGATAGTGGGTACATATTTTAGTATTTTGACTGAAGAAAGAGCTCTGCTATTTTTTTTCTCATATCAGATACAGTTATAAAATAATTATTCAGAATTGAAGCCAGGCAGCTCCAGTTCATCCTGGATGAAGATTGCAAATAAATGAATGTGGATTTTGTCTCCCTGTTTTGCCTTTTGTTTTAGTAGCTTTTTGATTTAACACATTTATTTTACATTAATGGAAGCATTGCAAGTAATTTTAAGTGATGGATGTTAGTTCCTCTACCGCATTCAGGGTATAGCTTTCTGTTCTGTAAAATTAACTGTCTTATGATTCCTTAAGAAAAAAGGCTCACTTTCTACCCTGTATAATGACCTACAAGGTGTTAAAATAGGATGAAAGTGAAACAAGGAAAAAAAAATCTCAGTAAAAGTCCCTTTTTCAGTTGGACAATTGGAGTCCATCATTTTGCCTTTGTTGAAAATGTGCCAAGTAATGAAATAATAAAGCTTTAACGAAAGAACTGGTGTGTAAGGAGGCAGGGGAGATAGAAAGCAGGCAGGCCATGTCTGTGTTAGGTTTATACACCATACTTGGTAGATTTAGTTTTATTTTTTGTGGGCTGTCTTAAATTGCTATTGCAATTTTTGGTTAAGTATAGCTGTTCTCAGTTACATAACTGCTTCCTTTGGCCTCTAAAAAGAAGGCACATTCTAAGGTCAAAAAGGAAGCATGGTAACAGGAACAGAGTATGAATGTGGTTGGGTCAAAAGATTCAGATTTTTAGATGGCAGAATACCAGGTACAGGTGCTAAGCCTAGGTCAGAAAAAGTCTAGAAAAGGTGGCTAGAAAGAAGTCTAGGACTTGAATTAGGCACGGTTCCTTCTGCAAATTTTCAGAGACTCAGGCTCACTAAACAACCAAGAGTAAGGATATTAGAGGTAATTACCTGTTCATTTTGGAAATGAAGGAATTGAAGCTGCCCATGAAAAAGCAGGAGGCCAGAGGATGACATGAAGGCATCCAGCAATTCAAGGGGGAAAGCTGATATTGCAGTGTAGACCCAAGCCTGGCTTTTTTGCCATCACAGTGTCATAGCTGGCATTGTAACTCCTACAGTGGGCCCAGGAATACCTACAGAATTTAGAGCTTGATGGCAAAAGAGAACACAAATCACTGCACTGGGCAACAGATGTCCTATATCAAAGTTGTTTCCCTGCATTTTTGTTCAAGCAACCAATGCTGTAAACATCAGGTTTGTTATTTACAAACTGGATACCATTTACTTAAATAGATGAAATGTTGTTTGTGAAAGTGCTATGGCAACTAAGGCAGGCCATGTATAAGGCATTACAGAATACCATTGGTTATTCTTAACCTATGGGCTTTTCCACCGCTACCCAGGGCTATTGGAACATCCCAACTGACTAACACCCAGAGGACATAAGAGAGACTAAAAATTATCTGGAATCTCAAATGAACCTGTAGCCCACCCAGAGAGAAATCCTCAAGAAGCCTTCTTTCAACTCAGCAAGTTGTGAACATTCATTTATTTATTCATGAACTCATTCACTGAAGAAATGAGGCATAAAAATATTAGACATAGTCCTTGCCCTTCTCTAAAGGGGGTAACAGACAGATAAATAAATGTGATTCAGTATGGAAAATGTTGTATATTAAGGCCAGGGGGAGACTGACTAACAGAGGAAGTAAAGGGTTATGAAGAGGTTTTAAGAAAGAAGTGGTCTGGAAGGTTAAGTAATACTGGGACCTGCTGAGAATATGAGGAAATGCTGAGATTTCTACTTAGAAAGGAGCCTCAGTGAAATCATGAAGTGTGACAAAAGAGATATGTGTGGGAAGTGTTAGGTTGTCCAATGAGCCAGAGGGTAGACATTTGAGAGAGGAGACAATTGAGAAATGGGTCTAGACAGGCAGGATGAATTCAGATCGTGAAAGTCCTTGAATAAGTCCTTGCTAAGGAGATTGATCTCTGTACAAAAGACATGGAAGACACTAACATTATTCTATAACTACTCTTTTTTTTCAGTTAAAAGTGAGACTGGGTAATTACTGGAATATTCAAACAATTTACACATATACAAAGAAAGTTTAAAAATACTCCATGAGTCTGAACCTCTGGAAATAAGTCATTACCATTAGGTGAGCATTGTTCTAGACTTCTGTGTACACATATAGGTTAAAAGAAATACTTTTTTATAAAAAAATGAATGTGTTCTGGTTCTGGCAACGAGGTCAGCTGCATTGACATAAACTGCACACACCCTTTAATTTCACAGTTACAAAACCATAGCCATGCAAAATGCAGTGTATAAGAATAAAATCTAAATATATAAATTCATTTGAAAAAATACCATTTTTGGTATGATAACATGCAGAAATAAAAGCAGCTTTAGGTTTGAGCAGTAAACTTATGAGCAGATGCTGTGATGGTTTGGAAAGATATTAGAGTGGATAAGAGGATTAGAGGCTGAGATTCTAATGCCCATGTAAATATGGAAAATACAGCCTCAAGGCTGAGTGAGGCATGAAGCTGGAACAGACACTCATCCTTAAAGCTGGGATCCTGGAAAGAAAAGGCTGGTCTTGTAATACAAGAAGACTAGTATAGTAAAAATCTATTCACTGATTCAGGTAATGTGTTTAGAAAATGTGTTACTTTTGAAACTCTGGATGGGAAAATATGAGAGGAATTAAAGCCTTTGGCCATCAAAAATCATGTGAAGTTGAAATTGACCGATTTAATGTTGGGGATGTCCAATTGGGAAACTAGCATCAAAAGTAATTGCAGACCAAATGTAAAAATAAAATGATCCTGTAGCAAGATGTTTGCACCTGAGGGTGCATAGGTATTATGGGGGTAGAGGAAAAAATGAAGAGAAGCAGTTAAAATTTATAAATTCCATAGGGAAATACTCTATCATGTGACAGAGTCAGCAGAAACTATAAATAGGAAAACTGTTTTCATGAACTTGAGGTAATAGACCAATCTGAAAAAAAGACTATAAATATGCTTCAAATGGTTAAAGTGTTAAAACCAAGAACTGGAAATCATAAGAAGAGAACACACTGTGAAGAGAGAGATTTGAAGAACATATAGAGCGTCTAGAAATCTAGACAGGTCATTGATATACCCATGGATGAGTTAAATACCATATTATGTACAACTGAAGGATAAGTGAGTTGGAAGACGGAACTGAGAAAATTACTTAGAATGCAGCAGAGGAGAGATACAGAGATGGGAAAAATGAAAAAGTTTGAAAGATACAGAAGATAGAATAAGAAGAGAGAATAGAGAAGAGGAAATGCTTGAAGAGATAATAATAGCTTAGAATTTTCCAAATTTATTAATATAATACCCCACCAGCTCGTAATTTGAAGAACCATATACTAGTGTACTGGTAAATGTTAAGCAATCAGCTTGCCAAGATAAAAAGTTAAGACTTCTCCCAGAACAAAAGAGTTGATTGGTGCCATTTGCTTCCCCTAGCCTAGATACATGGATGCCTGTGGGAACTAGCACAGCACAAAAACTTTCCTCATAGCTTGTTAACAGCATGTCTAGCCCCTGCATTCTCCCACAGACTTCACCCTGTTCTGCATGACCTCAGTAGGAGGCAATCCAAAGTGGCTCCACAAGCAAGACAGTATGCAGGCAGCCTGGGTAGAGGTCAACACCATCCCAAAGTGAATCTTGCCCTGGGGAGAGGGGAATAAAACCACATACCAATATGAATGTGGGCCAGGCACTTGGCTAAGGACAGACATTGGGTCTTACTGCACCAAGGAAACTTCTCAGGGAAATCACAGGGAAAGCACCCTGCAGTTCTGTGCTACTACATCTCTGGCAAACACATGCTCTGGCCCAACTCAGTATAAGGTGGTCCCAGGCTGGCCCACTAACAACACAGGCACCTAATCCTGCCGTCAGTAGACAAAGAAAGCCATTACAGATGACTGGAATTAGGGCAAATACGCTTCAGCCAAAATGTAAGGGCACATAGAACACACAGGAAATATCTTTGAAGAGCCAGGTTCTGGTGAATAAGGGACATTGCACTGCAGGGTTTCACAGGGCCTCTTCATAAGCCCACTACTTTTAAGAACAGCAGATGTAGCTGACTTTCAAAACACATAGAAACAGACACAGTTAGACAAAATGAGACAGAGGTGTGTGTCCAAAATGAAACAATAGGACAAAGTCACAGCAGGACAGATAAACAAAATGGAAATAGTATGTCTGATAGAGAATTTAAAGTAATGGTCATAAAGATACTGGACTTGACAAAAGAGTGGAGGACCTCAATGAGACTCTCAATAAAGAAAAAGAAAACATAAACAGATAAAGAACTCAATAACTTAAAAAAAAAAAAAGAAAAATAGGAATAAGTAATAGACTGGAGGAAGAACAGGCACTGACCTACAGGACAGAGTAATGGAAAGCAATCAAGCGGAACAAGAGAAAGAAGAAAGACTAATAAAAGAGAATAGATGAACTCCATGATACTATCAAATGAAATAACATTGACATTATAGGGATCCCAGAAAAAGAAAGAAAAGGGGACAGAAAATTTTTTGGAGAAATAATAGCTGACAACTTTCTGAATTTGCAGAAGGAAACCAATCCAGATGCAGGAGGCACAAAGAACCCCTAACAAAATCAACCTAAGGAGGTTCACACCAAGACATACAGCACTTAAAATGGCAAAAAGTAGTGATAAAGAGAGATCTCGTAAAGCACCAAGGAAAAGAAAACACTTACATATGTGGGAAATCCCTTGTGGCTAACAGCTGATTTTTTCAGCAGAAATTTTGCAGTCCAGGAGGGAGTGGCTTGATATATTCAAAGTGCTGAAAGAAAGAGACCTGCAACCAAGAATACTCTATCCAGTAAGGCTATCATTCAGAATAGAAGGAGAAAGAGTTTCCCAAACGAAAGTTAAAGGAATTTATCACCATTAAGCCAGTCTTGGAAGAAACCTTAAAGGGTACTCTTTGAGTAGGTCAGAAAGACAATAAGAAGAAATAAAAGTAGGAAGCACAAAAGCAGTACAATTAAGTATATCTATAAAAATTAGGCAAGGTATTCACGAAACAAAGGATGTAAGGTATGACACCATATCCCTAAAACGTGGAGCGGGGAGGAAGAATGAAAATGTAGTGCTTTTAGAATGGGTTCAAACTTAAGTGACAACTTAATATAGACTGCTACATGCATGAGATGTTGTATATAAACCTAATGGTAACCACAAATCAAAAACTGGTAACAGAAATGCAAACAATAAAGGGAAAGGAATCCAGGTAAATCACTGAAGAAAAGCCAACAAACCATGAAAGGAGAGAGCTTTTTATCTTGATGGGGTTCCAGTAGTTCTTTTTTGCTTTTGTTTCCCTTGCCACTGGAGACATGTCAAGTAAGAAGTTGCTGTGTCCAAGATTGAAGAGGTTATTGCCTGTTTTCTTCTCTATGATTTTGATGGCTTCCTGTCTTACATTTGGAGTTTATTTTTGTGTATGGTGTAAGAAAGTGGTCCAGGTTCATTCTTCTGCATGTCGCTGTCCAGTTTTCCCCACCATTTGCTAAAGTGACCATCTTTATTCCATTGGATATTCTTTCCTGCTTTGTCAAAGATTAGTTGGCCATATGTTTGTGGGTCCATTTCTGGGTTCTCTATTCTGTTTCATTGATCAATGTGTCTCTTTTCGTGCTAGTACCATGCTATCTTGATGATTACAGCTTTGTAATACAGCTTGAAGTTTGGAATTGTGATACCTCCAGCTTTGGTTTTCTTTTTCAGGATTGCTTTAGCTATTTAGGGTCTTTTCTGGTTTTGTATAGATTTTAGTATTGTTTGTCCTAGGACTGTGAAGAATGCTGTTATTGTTTTGATAGGGATTGCATTAATATGTATATAGCTTTGAGTAGTATCAGCACTTTAACAATATTTGTTCTTCCTATCCAGGAGCATGGAGTGTTTTTCTATGTTTTTGCGTCTTCTTCAATTTCTTTGATAAGCTTTCTATAGTTTTCGGTGTATAGATTTTTCACCTGTTTGGTTAGGTTCATTCCTAGGTTTTTTATGGTTTTTGGTACAATAGTAAATGGGATAGATTCCTTGATTTCTCTTTTTTCTGCTTCATTGTTGGTGTATAAAAATGCAACTGATTTCTGCACATTGATTTTATATCCTGCGATTTTGCTGAATTCATGAATCAGTTATAGCAGTTTTTTGGTGGAGTCTTTTGGGTTTTCCATATAGGGTATCATGTCATATGCAAAGAGTGAAAGTTTGACTTCCTCCTTGCTGATTTGAATACCTTTTATTTCTTTGTGTTGTCTGATTGCTGAGGCTAGGACTTCCAACACTGTGTTGAGTAACAGTGGTGAGAGTGGACATCCCTGTCGTGTTCCTGACCTTAGGGAGAAGGCTCTCAGTTTTTCCCGTTGAGGATGATATTAGTGGTGGGTGTTTCATATATGGTCTTTATGATCTTGAGGTATGATCCTTCTGTCCCTACTTTCTTGTGGGTTTTTATCACGAATGGATGATGTATTTTGGCAAATGCTTTCTCTGTATCTATTGAGAGGATCATGTGGTTCTTGTCCTTTCTTTTATTAATGTGTTGTGTATCACATTGATTGTTTTGTGGATATTGAACCACCCCTGCATCCCAGGAATAAATCCCACTTGATTGTGGTAAATAATTCTTTCAATGTATTGTTGGATCCAGTTTGCTAGTATCTTGTTGAGAATTTTTGCATCCATGTTCATCAGGGAAATTGGTCTGTAGTTCTCTTTTTTAGTGGGGTCTTTGGTTTTGGAATCAAGGTAATGTTGGTCTCATAGAATGAGTTTGGATGTTTTCATTCTATTTCTATTTTTTAGAACAGTTTCAAAAGAATAGGTGTTAACTCTTCTTTAAATGTTTGGTGGAATTCCCCTGCAATGCCATCTGGCCCTGGACTCTTGTTTGTTGGGAGATTTTTGATTGCTGATTCAATTTCTTTACTGGTTATGAGTCTGTTCAAATTTTCCATTTCTTCCCATTTCAGTTTTGGTAGTTTATATGTTTTTAGGTATTTGTACATTTCTTCCAGATTGCCAATTTGTTGGCATATAATTGCTCACAATATTCTCTTATTATTGTTTGTATTTCTGTGGTTCTGATCTCTCCTCTTTCATTCTTGGTTTTATTTAGAAAAAAGGTCCTTTCCTTTTTCTTTTTGATCAGTCTGGCTAGGGGTTTATCAATTTTTTTAATTCTTTCAAAGAACAGCTCCTGGTTTCATTGATCTGTTTTTTTTTTTTGATTTCGATATCACTGGTTTCTGTACTAATTTTTATTTCCCTTCTTCTGCTGGTTTTGGGTTTTATTTGCCATTCTTTTTCTAGCTCTTTTAGGTATAAGGTTAAGTTGTGTATTTGAGACCTTTCTCTCTTCTTTAGGAAGACCTGGATGGCTGTGTACTTCCCTCTTACGACTGCCTTTGCTGCATTTCAGGGGTTTTGGGCTGTGGTGTTATCGTTTTCATTGGCTTTCAGGTACTTTTAATTTCTTCTTTAATTTCTTGGTTAACCCAAGAAATTCTTTAGTAGGATGTTCTTTAATCTCCAAGTATTCATGGTCTTTCCAAATTTTTTTTCTTGTGGTTGATTTTGAGTTTCATAGTGTTGTGGTCTGAAAATATGCAAGGTATGATCTTGGTCATTTTTCCTTGTTGAGAGCTGGTTTGTGATCCAGTATGTGACCTATTCTATTCTAGAGAATGTTCCATGTGTCCTCGAGAAGAATATTCTGATTTAGGATGAAATGTTCTGAATATATCTCTTAAGTCCATCTGGTCCACTGTGTCATTCAGAGCCATTGTTTCCTTGTTGATTTTCCACTTCAGTGAAATGTCCATTGCTTTAAGTGTTGAAGTGGCCTACTATTATGTTATTATTGTCAATGAGTTTCTTTATGTTTGTGATTATTGATTTATATATTTGGGTTCTTCCACATTGAGGGCATAAATATTTATAATTGTTAGATCTTCTTGGTGGGTGGACTCCTTAATTATGATATAATGCCCGTCTTCATCTCTTATTACAGTATTTATTTTAAAATCTAGTTTGTCTAATGTAAGTATGGCTACTCCAGCTTTCTTTTGATGGCCATTAGCATGGTAGATGGTTCTCCATCCCCTTGCTTTCAATATACAGGTGTCTTTAGGTCTAAAATGAGTCTCTTGTAAGCAGCATATAGATGGGTTTTGCTTTCTATCCATTCTGATACCCTATGTTTTTTGATTGACATTTTGAGGGAGTACTGAAAGATATGAATTTAGTACCATTGTGTTGCCTGCAGAGTTGCTGTTTCTGGTGATATTTTCTGGTCCTTTCTAGTCTTTGTTGCTTTTGGTCATTTTTGTTTTGTTTTGTCTTTTCTCCAAAGAGTCCCCCTTAAAATTTCTTGCAGGGCTGGTTTAATGGTCACAAACTCATTTAGTTTTTGTGTGTCTGGGAAACTCTTTATCTCTCCTTCTATTTTGAATGACAGCCTTGCTGGATAAAGAATTCTTGGCTGCATATTTTTCTGATTCAGCACATTGAATATATCTTGCCACTCCTTTCTGGCCTGCCAAGTTTCTGTGGATAGGTCTGCTGTGAACCTGATCTGTCTTCCCTTATAGGTTAAGAACTTTTTCTTTCCCTTGCTACTTTCATAATTCTTTCCTTGTCTGTGTATTTTGTCAATTTAATTATGATATGCCTTGGAGGGGATTGTTTTTTGTTGAATCTAATGGGAGTTCTGTGTGCTTCTTGGATTTTGATGCCTGTGTCATTCTCCAGATTATGAAAATTATTATTATAATTTACTCACATAAATCTTCTACCCCTTTTCTCTCTCTTCATCTTCTGGGATTCCTGTGATGTGGATGTTATTCCTTTTTAATAAGTCACTGAGTTCTATAGGTCTTGTATCATGCTCTTTTGCCTTTGTTTCCCTCTTTTTTCTGCTTCATTATTCTCTGTAGTTTTATCTTTTGCATTGCTGATTTGCTGCTCTGCCTCACCCATCCTTGCCATCATGGCATCCATTTGAGATTGCATCTCAGGTCAGGTATAACATTTTTAATTTCATCCTGGATTTTACGTGTTTTATCTCAGCAGAAGGGATTTTATGCTTTTTAAACCGCAGCTAATATTCTTATTATTGTGATTATAAATTCTAGTTCATACATCTTGCTTATAACTGTATTGATTAAGCCCCTGGCTGTCATTTCTTCCTGTTCATTGTTTTGGAGTGAATTTCTTCATTTTGTCATTTTGGAGGGAAAAAAAGTTTAACAAAATAAAAATTTAACACTAAAAAATTAAAAACAAAACAAAAAATGAAAGAAAGGAAGCCAGATTTTAGGTGTGTTTTTGTCTGCTTGTTGAAAGATGCTTAATAGAATAAAGAAAAAAATGTAAGAAAATTTAAATATTAAATATATGTAATAGGATAAAATTAAATAAAATTGAGTAAAAATTTTAAAAAGTAAAAATAATGAAAAAAATTTTTTTCTCTTTTTGTATCGAAGAAAGAGTAAAAAAAAGAAAATTTGGGGTGCCTGGGTGGTTCAGTCGGGTAAGCATCCGACTTTGGCTCAGGTCATGATCTCACAGTTTGTGAGTTCGAGCCCTGCATCGGGCTCTGTGCTGACAGCTTAGAGCCTGGAGCCTGCTTCAGATTCTATGTCTCCCTCTCTCTCTGCCCCTCCCCTGCTCATGCTCTGTCTCTCTCTGTCTTTCAATAATAAATAAAGGTTTAAAAAAATAAAAATATTAAAAAAAATTTTTGATCAAAAACAGAAGCAAAGAAAGTGAACAAATAAGTGAACCAGCAAACAGAATGAAACCTAAATGAAGTTACATTCAGTTTTCCCTAGAACTGAAACCGTGAAGCCCTCTATAGTCTATATACTAAGCAGGTGGAATGACTTGTGCTGGTCTTCTAGGGGATGTGCATGGGGGGTGCCATTGAGTGTAGCTTGGTATAACGTCTCCATTCTCCACTAGGTGGTGCTGCTTAACTTAGCTTACTGGAGCGGATCAGTGTAGTGAGCCTGTATGGGAGAGGTAGAAGCGGTTTGACACAGCACTCTGGTCTCTGGCATAGGAACTTTGTGCTTACTCCTCCTTTGTCTCAGGCCTCCATCCACTCTCCACCTCTACCCTGTGTCCAAGCTGTTCGCCTGCCAGGTAGCACCTCCTTCCAGAGTTTTATCTCAGATGGAGTTGTGTTTCAAAACCCCACACTTCAGAGACCCTTATGGCTTGGACCCCAGCTGATTCTCTAGGGGAACATCTCACTGAGCAATGGCCAGATGCCTGCCCCAGAAAACATTTGTGCTATTGCACAGTGGCAGAGGTTCAGAGATTATGGCAAACCACAACACGTAGTGGGCACCAGGTTTCCCTGCACTCTGGTGTCTTTGTCCTAATACCAGTAAACATGGCTGCTCGCCAGGGTCTTCTGGGACTTTTTCCTGTGGAGAGACAATATGGCCTCTACCAAATGCACTCCAGACAGGGGAACTGCTTCTTCCTGTGTGGCATATGGACCCCTCAGACCCTGCTTCCTGCTCCTGGGGTTCAACCCACTTCCTCACCAGAGCACCACATGGCACTGAACTCTGAAACTTCAGACTCTGCGTTCCACTGTTTTTAGAATCCTCATGATATTGAAACCCTCTTCTTTCTTCTCATCAATGGTTTTGGGGAACAGATTTCTTGTTGAGTTTTCTGTGAGTGTTTTCACTCTTTCTCTTTCTCTCCGGCTACTTTCAAGAGAGTGCTTTTTTTGCAAGATCCTGATGCGCTGCACTCTCTTCCTTTCTCTTTCTCTGTCCTTTCCCTGAAAAAACTGCTCCCTACCCTCCACAGCTTTTCTCCCCCTCACCCCAGTTCGCCTCTCCACACCACATACCTGCTGAGTTCTGTGGCCCAAGTTATGCAGATTGTTGTGTTGTGATATGTCAGATCAATTTCCTAGGTGTTCAAAACAGTTTGGTGCTGATCTAGCTGTGTTTCAGGGATGAGACAAGCTCGGGGTCTCCATGCTCGTCTGCAATCTTAATTCCTCCCTCTATGTAAATTTCTTTAAATGCACAAAATAATGGTAAATTTTCCTGTGAGTATTGGGTTGGTTATCAATTTATTGTCTCTCAGTTCCAAAGTTTATTCTTTTAGATTGCTCTGTGAAAATTTGTCTGCATCCTTAAATGTTTTTCTTTTCCCAGCTTATCCTAAATCTTTATCAGTTACTGGAGGAAGAAAAGGGTTTTACCTCCTGGTTCTTGTGGTCTCCTTTGGTGGGCTTTCTCTAGCACTGGGTTGTTACAGTCCTGGCGGTTTCTCCAGTGCCCTAGTCCTGCAGTACTAGGTGGCAGCAGCAAGCAGCTGTTCCCCATATTCCCACCCTACACACCTACCCTGGAAAGCCTTTCAGTGGAGTGCCTCTAGTGTGATACCTCCCTATAAATACCTTTCTGCAGTATCCTAGAGGTTGGATTTCCAGTAAGTTCCAGAAAAAAAAAATTGTGGTATAAAGATTTAGTATTTCATAAATCTATGAGAAGTGAAAGTGAAGTGAAATGTAAGAATTGCTGTACTTACTACATATTATGTACACACATGTATAGTAGATCTCCCTATAAGAAATATTTCTGAAAGTTCTTTCTAGTATTTATATTCCCTGGAATACAGAGCCATTTTCTTCAATATTTTAAGCAAGAATCCTAAAATTTACCTTATTTGGCCCATTGACTTCACATACTCAGACCTGAATCAATATCTGTGGCCAGGGAAGTAGAATTTGCCAGAATGGTTTAAGCCAGTCTGAACCTGCTGTTTGTTTTGGATATAGGGTCAGCATCCCCCAAACATAGGAATCGTATGGAAGAGGGGTGAGTGTCTAAGTGAAAACTTTTCCTTCTTAGGGAGGAAGAGAAATGGATATTAGATGTATCCACAACATGGTGTACAGTTTTAAAAACTTAAACTTTTCTTCATTTAAGAAGAAATTTTTCTTTTTAGTTATCTGTGAATTATTTTTCTCCTCCATGTTTTGAATTTTATACGTAAGGGAAACCAGAAAGTTGTCTTTATTCTGGATTATCTTTGTCATACTTGTATATTGTCCTTTTATTGTTTTAATCTCTGCTTTTTTCCTCTGCATTTCCTGGGATCCCTTTCATCTCATTTTGTCTTATTGGAATAACACACCTAGGAAATTATCATATAGATTGAAGTGCTTATGGGGAACTTTCTTCTGCATGGTTATGTTTTTGGGCAAACTGAGTTTTGTCTTGCCAGCTGTGTTGCTTCTTTTCATTCTTTTACTCTTTGTGATACATCTGCATGGTTACAACACTGTATATTTTCATCGTATGTTCAACATAGGGAGCTTGATTCAGATGTTTTCTTGCATGGGTATATATAAATGAATTATTTTGACTCATTTTCTTTTCATCTTCACTTTATCTGTTTGGAGGTGTATCCTCTTTCATTGGGATTTGGAATATTTTTGGAATTTTTTCCCCAATCTAAGTAGAGTTCTAGAGTCTTCATGTCCATCAAAGAGAGACAGCCCTTCGGGGTGCCTGGGTGGCTTAGTTGGTTAAGCATCTGACTTCGGCTCAGGTCATGATCACCATTCATGAGTTTGAGACCCGTGTCGGGCTCTGTGCTGACAGCTCAGAGCCTGGAGCCTGCTTTGGATTCTGTGTCTCCCTCTCTGCCCCTTCCCTGCTTGTACTCTGTATCTCCAAAAAAAAAAAAAAAAAAAACCCACAAAAAAAAAACAAACAAAAAACATTTAAAGAGAGAGCCTGCCCTGTTTATTCACTTAATCTTATTATTATTTCCCCAGCAGCTATTTTCCCTCAAAAGGAGGAAAAGATGAGGCAAATCCACTCAAGTTTCTTCTTCCCCACATTGGGAATGTTAGTAGAAATTTTCAAGATGTTATTAAGTCACTAGTACTACTTCTCAGAGACTTGAGGACATTTTGTGTCAGGATATTATTTGCTCAGGTCCCAATTTTTGATGAGGTATGGCAGATTTGCTTCATGGATACTTGATGTTTACTTTCCACCCAACCCTCATTTCATTAATTTTTGTTTGGAGTTACAAGAGGGCATCATGTGATTAGCTTTACTTCCTTATAATTAACCAGATGTCTGTTGAAGGGTTATAATCAGGGGAGACTCATGTTTTAAATCATGATGGCAGGCACATGGAGACAAACAGAAATGTTCACTGAATAAATAAATCAACAGTAGAGGTACAAAATGAAAGTGCTGGTGGAATGGGAAGAGAAGACATAATGGGCAGTATGGGGGAGCATATTGGTAACTTTGGAATTCTTTTGAACAAGAATGATGTTCATATAATCTGGTCTCTACCTTTGGGTAGAAGTTAATGATTTGCGGAAGCATGAGTCTTAATCCACAGAGTCAGTTGCTGAAGGGAACCAATTGGTGATATAATTGAAAGTTCATGGACCTAGGAACACTTTGATTTTGTTAGTTTTATCACAAAGTTCTGGGTTTGAGCAGGATTCTTGGTTATCCCCTGCTTCCTCTCTCCCCATGCCTCATCCTCTCCTGTCCAAATGCAAGTACATAGACCATGATTGACAGATGCACTTTGCACAGTAAAGAACATTAGGTTCTAAATAAATTGCTTTCATAAAGTTAGTACTATAACCCTCACAAACTTTAAGGAAATTAAGTGGCTGGAGATAGGCTTCTTGAATCTGAGAATCTGGTTCCCTTTCATCCTCTTAGTTATTTGAATTTGTTTGATGCCAATCAGGTTGTAAATATGCAGCCTTTAGAGTGTGAATGGTCAGGACTCTTTTTCTTGAAAGTGTCAGAAATCCAATTTGGACTAGCATAAACAAAGTAATACATAAAAAGATATGGTGTAGCTTATGCACTGAAATGATGGATGGCACAGAGGAGGGGCTGGACTCTGGGTGATTAGGTCCAGGAATAGGCACACTGGGGCCCCCTCATCATCTCGCATTTCTGCTTCTCTCTGTTTATAGTCCTGTTCCCTCCAGCTGTCTGATTCTGTGGGACTCCAGGAATCCAAGATCTTATGTTCTTATAGTCTAGTGACCATAGAGGAAAGAAAGCTCTTTGCCTCCAAATATTGTGAGAATCCCTGAGGAAGATTCTGATTAGCTCATACTGGTCATGTGTCCAACTGTGGGACGTGATTGTGGGATAATAAATTGGCAGCTCTCACCAGAAATAGATGTTCTCTAAAAAAAGCAATGGAGGAGGTGATAGTCTGAGCACATAAAATAACACATTTTCACTGAGGAGAGGAATAAAAGCCTCCATATGCTTTGTAGGAACTAAATTCACCTGTGCCAAGCTGTCAGGGATATGACCCTTCGTTCATATCCAAATATGAGTGCCATTTGATACCTTTACCTTTGTTCCCCTTTACCAAGCTCAGAAAAATGGCACTTGTTAATTGTGTAACCTCAAAATGAACACCAGGGTGTTTCCAGGCTCAGCTCAATTTCAACCAGTTGTCACTTCTCAGCCCTGGAACTGGTATGGAAATAGGTATTAGGCATCTCCTGCTTTGTGTTTTGGCTAATGCATAAAGGAGATGCTATTCCACAACCAAAGAGTCAACGTTACATCACCGAGGATGAAGAAAGACTGCAGGGGAACAACTGGTTTTTGTTTGGACCACGATTAATAGAAGGTTCACTTGATCTAATGCTTTTAAAATCAGCTCCACTCCAAAGCATTTGGGTTATGTATTTGCCACCTTGCAGAACTCAGCAATCGAGATTCAAGCCAAATGCTTTTTGCCTACTTATAAAAGTCACTGCTGCCCTTGGGCCCTGCTGGCTGCAGGGGCTGACTGGACTGGAAGCCAGCTCTGAGACTGACCACAATAGTGCATGCCATTTAATAGGAAGGTGAGAATGGTGACATGGTTTAGATTAGGAGCAATGCTAACCATTTTACAGTGTAACCTTTTACACTGTTTAGGCACTTTTTTTAGCCAACGTTTTTTCATTATTAAACATTAAAATCTGACATTTTAAGAGATCTATTATTTGGCTATTGAAAATATGTATCATTGTTCAATATGAGCTAGTATGTATCATATTTTTCCTCTAGATTCGTAGATTTCATAGATTAAAAATCAATGCCCTAGGAGAAAACTAGATATCTAAATGATACAGTAGATGAGCTTTTACATGGACTCTTACGACATTGTTGTAGTAAAAGATGAGTCTTGGATGTAGCCAACTCTGTCTTGCAGAAGATTCTATAAACAAGCATTCTTTAAGAAGACCTCTCTCCTGTGGGTGCAATTGGTGCAAGAACTGCTCACCTGTTCATCTTGCTAAAAGCTTCTATTTATAATATATTCTCGCTCTTGAAGTTTTTTCTCTGGACCTTATTGAGGTGTTTTCAGACATACCGAATCCATCAACTGGTAGCTTCTTTTTTTCCCTACCTCTCTGAACACACTCCTCACTATATCTTTTAACAGATTAAAAAAAAGTTTTAAAGCCAAAATTCAAAAAATCACTCCCTGCATTTCCAGAGTGAATTTTGTAGTTTACTGTTATCATGAAGTTTTTGAGGAATCTTTTTATGTGGTAAAAGTTTGTAGAAATTTAAAGAGAAGTTTTATGAAATGGTGAAATAGCATGTATGATTTTAAGTGTTGCTATTTGTAATTTCCAGAGATGGTGATATCATCTGTATAATACACCCAAATTATGTTATTTACCCAAATGGTGTTATGTTTGGTTATTTTGTTTGGTGAAAATCGATATTTACCATGAAATATTGGCATTCAGTATTTGAAAAAAAAACATTGGTATCCATATGTCACTAATCTTGACATAATGTTTTATATTGAAGCATTGATAATACACCTGAAATGACAAGCCTTTTTAAATTGTACTGTCAAGGGGCGCCTGGGTGGCTCAGTCGGTTGAGCGTCCGACTTCGGCTCAGGTCATGATCTCACAGTTCGTGAGTTCGAGCCCCGCGTCGGGCTCTGTGCTGACAGCTCAGAGCCTGGAGCCTGTTTCGGATTCTGTGTCTCCCTCTCTCTCTGACCCTCCCCGGTTCATGCTCTGTCTCTCTCTGTCTCAAAAGTAAATAAACGTTAAAAAAAAAAAATTAAATTGTACTGTCAAGACAATTGTTACTCATTTATTCAACAACAAAAAAGTGTTTGATAAAGTTTCATTGATTCTAAGTGTGGTAATTACCGCCTTTGTAATGTTGCTATCCTGTATGATACTGTTTTCTAATAATATTAAACACCTTTAACATTATGGATCATTTAAAGCTAAGCTTGACGCTATTTTTCTAAGATTTGATATCATCTGATTATACCTTATGAAAGTTTATTGGAGAAGCCTGCAGCATATCCTACTGGTCTAGTCCTTTCAGTCCTGTAGCCTAGTTACTCTCAGGAAGTGTTTCTTGAATGTTTGCATAAGTGAATGCTAAATTGTGCCACATGTGATTACCATAGATGCTAATCAATGATAATACTAAAAGGTGTCTCACTTTTGAACAACTTCTATTTGTGGTAAACACTTTAGGAAAATGTATTCTATTCATCTGAAAATCCATCATACAATGAAATTTCAGTAATTCAAATAATGCACTGAATTTTGCCCTGATTTGAGTAAATGTCATTAAAATCATGGATCACAAGGTGATATGCATGTATTTAATTTTGAACTTATTGTAATGCCTTCTTTGGTTTACTGAGGTATAGTTTGCATATTATAAAATTCACCCATTTTCCGTGTACACTTTGATGAATTTTGACAAACTTATACACTCATACAGTTGCCTTCACAATCAAGATACAGAATATTCCCACCATCCCCAAAATTTCCTTTAAGTTCCTTTGTAGATAATTCCTTCTCCTCTCCTATCCTGATACCCACTCATAAGATTTCCATTCTAGTTTTGCCTTTTTCTAAAATGTCCTATAAAAGAAATGATTTGTATGACAGCCATTTGAGTTTTGCTTTTTTGCTTTGTTTTGTTTTTCTTCACATCCTCACCAGCAGTATTTGGTAATAATCTTTTTTTTTTAAGGCCTCTCTAATAGGTATACAGTAGTGTCTCATTGTGGCTTTAATATTCATTTCCCTAATAACTACTATTAAGCATTATTTTTTTCATGTGCCATTTGCTCCATGTATCTTCTTTGGTAAAGTATCTTATTCAAATATTTTCTTTCATTATTTTCTTTTATTTACTTATTTAAAAACTTTTTTTCAGTTTTATTGAGATAAAATTGACATAGCATTGTATGAGTTTAAGGTGTACAACATAATGTTTTATGTATATATTGTGAAATGCTTTATAATTTTAGTTAACATTCACCACCTCACTCAGTTACAAATTTTTCTTGTGATGAGAACTTTTAACATCTCCCTTGGCAACTTTCAACCGTACTGTACAGTATCAACTGTAGTCATCATGCTGTGCATCATGTCCTCAGAAATTATTTGTCCCGTAACTGGAAGTTTGTACCTTTTGATCACCTTCACCCAGTTCCTCCACCCACTACTCTTTGTGGCTGTTTTTTCTACTTATGTGAAAAATGACATTGGAATCTTGTTTGGGATTGTATTGAATCAATAGGGGGCTTTAGGTAGTACAGACATTTTAATAATGTTAATTATTTTTCAGTTTCCTTCATTAATGTCTTTATAGTGTTCTGTGTAGATATCTTTCACCTCCTTGTTTTAATTTATCTCTAAGTATTTTATTATTTTTATGCTATTATAAATGGGACTGTTTTTGTGTTTTCAGATAATTGGCTGTTGGTATATAGAAGCACAACTAAGTTATTTTTTTAATAGTATAGTTGACATACAGTGTTACATTAGTGTCAGGTGTACAACATAGTGATTTGACAGTTCTATACATTAAGCTATGCTTACCAGGATAAGGATAGTTAAGATCTGTTACTATGCAACATTATCACAATATTATTGACCATATTCCCCATGCTGTACTTGTCATCTCTATACCTCATTTATTTTATAACTGGGAGTTTATACTCTGTATTCCATTCATCTATTTTGCTTATCCACCCAACCCCCACCCCTCTGGCAATCACCAGATCTCTGTATTTATGGGTCTGTTTCTGCTTTGATTGTTTGTTTGTTTTTCTGATTTCACATATAACTGAAATAATATGGTATTTGTCTTTCTTTGTCTGACTTATTTCACTTAGTAAAATACCCTCTAAGTCCATCCATGTTGTCTCAAATGGCAAGATATCATTCTTTTTTGTGGCTGAGTAATATTCCATTGTGTGTGTATGTTTCTTTATCCATTTATCTATCAATGGACACTTGGGTTGCTTCCTTACCTTGGCTATTGTAAGTGATGCTGTAATATACATAAGGGTACATATATTTTTTTTGAATTCATGTTTTCACTTTATTTTGGTAAATATGTACTAGTGGAATTACCGTTCATATGGTATTTCTGTTTTTAGGTTTTTTTTTTTTTTAAGTTTATTTATTTATTTTTGAGAGAGAGCATTAGAGAAGAGCAGGAGAGGGACAGAGACAGGGAGAGTGAGAATCCCAAGCAGGCTCCATGCTGTCAGTGTGGAGCCCGATGTGGGTTTCCGTCTCAAACTGTGAGATCATGACCTGAGCCAAAACCAAGAGTTGCACACTTAACTGACTGAGGCACCCAGGAGCTCTGTTTTTAATCTTTTGAGGCATCTCCATACTATTTTGCATGGTGCTTACACCAATTTACATTGCCACCAACAGTGTATGAGGGTCCCCTTTTCTCCACATCCTCATCAACACTTGTTATTTCTTGTGTTTTTGCTATTAGTCATTCTGATAGGTGTAAGGTGTTACCTCCTTGTTTTGGTTTGCATTTCCCTGGTGATAAGTGATGTTGAGCATCTTTTCCTATTGGCTCTCTGAAAAAAATATCTATTTAGGTCCTCTGACTGTTTTTTGGTCAAAAAAATTTTTTTTGGTATTTAAATTTTTAAAGTTTATTTTGGATATTATCCTTTACTGGATGTATCATTTAGAAAAATCTTTCCCCATTCAGTCAGTTGCCTTTTCATTTTGTGAGTGGTTTCCTTTGCTGTAAAAAAGCTTTTTATTTTGGTATAGTCCCAATAGTTTACTTTTGTTTTTGTTTGTCTTGCTTGAGGAGACGTATCTAGAAAAAAAAAATGTTCCTAAGGATGATGTCAAAGAGATTAATGACTACGTTTTCCTTAAGGAAATTTTATGGTTTCAGGTCTTACATTTGGGTTTTTAATGTATTTTGAATTTATTTTTGTGTGTGGTATAAGAAAGTGGTCCAGTTTCATTTGTTTGCATGTAGCTGTCCAATTTTCCCAGCACCATTTATTGACAAGACTGCCTTTTTCCCGTTGTATATACTTACCTCCTTCGTTGTATATTAATTGACCATGTAAGTGTGGGTTTATTTCTGGCACTCTGTCCTGTTCATTTGATCTGTATGTCTGTTTTTATGCCAGTACCATACTGTTTTGATTGCTGTAGCTTTGTAGTATATCTTGAAATTTGAGATTGTGATACCTCCATTTTATTTTTTCTTTCTCAAGATTGCTTTGGCTAGAAATGCAACTAATTTTAATATGTTGATTTTTTTATCCTTTACTGAATTCATTTATTAATTTTAACAGGTTTTTTTGGTGGCATCTTAGTATTTTCTGCAGGTAAAATGTCATCTACACATAGAGATAATATTGCTTGTTTCTTTCTAATCTGGATGCATTTTATTTATTTTTTCCTTGCCTGACTGCTCTGACTAGAACTTGAAGTACTATATTGAATAGGAGTGATGAGAATGGGCATCCTTGTCTTGTTTCTGATCTTAGAAGAAAAGCTTTCAGTCTTTCACCATGGAGTATGATACTAGTTATGAGCTTGTCATATATGGCCTTAGTTATGTCAAGGTACGTTCCTTCTATACCCATTTGTTGAGAGTTTTTTTTTTATCCTGGATGCTTGTTGATTTTTGTCAAATGCTTTTTTCTGCATTTATTGAGATGATCATATAATTTTTAATCTTCATTTTATTAATGTGATGCATTGCATTTTTGATTTGTATGTGTTGAACCATTTTTGCATTTGAGGGATAAATCTCTGTTGAGGATGGTGTGTGATCCTTTTAATGTGTGTTCATGTGTTTTGCTAGTATTTTGTTGAGAATTTTTGCATGTGTATTCATCAGATATATTGGCTGTCATTTTCTTGTGGTGTCCTTACCTGGCTTTTGTATCAAGGTAATGCTGGCTTTAGAAAATGAGTTTGGGAGTGTTCCCTCCTCTTCAGTTTTTGGAAGAGTTTGAGAAGGATTGGTGTTAATTCTTTAATTGTTTTATAGAATTCACCAGGGAAACCATTTGGTCCTGGGATTTTCATTGTTGAGAGGTTTTTGATTACTCTTTCAGTCTCCTTACTCATTATTGGTCTGTTCAGATTTTCTATTCCTTCATAACTCAGTCTTGGTAGGTTGTTATTTTCTAGGAATTTACCTATTTAGGTTTCCAGTTTGTTGGCATATAGTTGTTCATAGTAATCTACTATGATTCTTGGCATATCTGTGGTATCAGTTATAAAATGTCTCCTCTTTCATTTATAATTTTATTTATTTGGGTTCTTTCTTTATGTTGGTTAGTCTGGCCAAAGGCTTGTCAATTTTGTTTATCTTTTTAAAGAACTAACTTAGTTTTGTTAATCTTTCTATTTATGTTCTTTATTGCCTCTATTCTCTATTCTTTATTATTTCTTTCCTTCAGCTAACTTTGGGCTTAGTTCTTCTTTTTCTAGTTCCTTGATGTGTAAGGTTAGCTTTTTTATTTTTGAAGTCTCTTTTTTTCTTGATGTATATATTTATCACTGTAAACTTCTTTCTTGGACCTCTTTTGTTGTATTTCATATGTTTTGGGATAGGGTTTTCAGTTTTGCTTGGCCCAGATACTTTTTAAAAATTTTGCTTTTAATTTCTTCGATTTATTGGTTGTTTAGGAGTGTATTGTTTAATTTTCATATTTTGTAATTTTTCTAGTTTTCCTCCTGTTACTTATTTCTACTTTCATATTATTGTGGTCAGAAAAGATACTTTGTATGATTTTAATCTTCTTAAATTTTGCTAAGATTTGTGTTGTGGCCTAACATATGGTTGTTCTAGAAAACATAACATGTGTACTTGAGAAGAAGTACAGAAAAGTATTCTGCTTTTGTAGGGTGGCATGTTCAAATCTGTTTCCTTATTAATTTTCTGTAAGGATGATCCATCAATTGTTGAGAATGGGATATTAAAGCCCCAACTATTATTGTATTGCTGTTTATACATTCTTTTAGTTCTGTTAGTATTTGCTTTGTATATTTAGGTGCTCCGATACTGAGTGCTTAAATGCTTATAATTGTCATATTTTATTGATGGATTGGCCCCTTTATCATTATGTAATGATCTTCTTTGTCTCTTGTGACCACTTTTAGCTTAAAGTTTATTTTATTTAATATAAATATAACTACCCAGATATCTTTTGGTTCTCATTTGCTTGAAATATCCTTTTCCATCTCTTCATTTTCAGTCTGTGTGTGTCTTAAAGCTAAAGTTTGTTTCTTGTAGGGAGCATGTTGTTGGATCTAGTGTTTTTTGTTTTTTTGTTTTTTTGTTTGTTTTTGTTTTTCTTTAGTCCATTCATCCATTTGATGTCTTTTAATGGGAGAATTTACTCCATTTACATTTAAAGTAATTACTGGTAGCTAAGGACTTCCTGCTATTAATTGTTTTCTGAGTGTTTTGTAGATGCTTTGTTCCTTCTTATTTTCTCTCTTCTTTTGTGATTTGACAACTTTTTGTAGCAGTGTGCCTTTACTCCTTTGTCATAATCTGCATAATTACTGTAAGTTTTTTGTTTATAGTTAACATGAGGTCACATGAACTATCATATTTATAACCTCTTATTTTAAGTTGATTATAACTTACCTTTAATAGAATTTCTAAGCTTTATGCTTTTTTCTTGGCCCCCTCACATTGTAGGCTATTGATGTCCAGTTTACCTGTTTTTTATGTTGTGTATCCAGTAAAAAATAATTTTAGTTATAGTTATTTTTACTATGTTTTTTAACTTTTAAACTAGAGTTGTAAGTGAATTATTTACCACCTTTATAATATTACAGAATCTAACTTTGAGTATGTATTTACTGTTACCAGTGTCTTTTATACCTACATTCATATGTTTTGATTATATTAGTTAGCATTCTTTTATTTATGCTTGAAGAAGTCTCTTTAGCATTTCTTGTGAGGGAGGTCTAGTGGTGATAAACTCCTTCAGCTTTTGTTTGGGAAAGTATCTTTTCTTCATTTCTGAAGGACAGATTTGCTGGGTATAGTATTTTTGGTGTATAGTTTTTTCCCCCCAGTATTTTGAATATATCATCTCATTCTTTCCTCACCTGAAAAGTTTCTGTTGAAAAGTCTGCACATAGTCTTACGGAGGTTCCCTTATATATGACATGTCACATTACTCTTGTTGTTTTCAAATTTATCTCTTTGTTTTTGACTTTTGGCAGTTTAATGATAATGAGTTTCAGTGGGGCCCTTTTCAAGTTCAACCTATTTGGGGTCTTCTGGGCCTCATGAATCTGGGTATATATTTTTCTCCCCAGGTTTGGGAAGTTTTAAATCATTACTGCTTTAAATATACTTTGTCCCTTTCTCTCCTCCTCTTGGAATGTGTATATTGTTTCCCATAATGCCTATATTGCTTCCCTGATGATGTCCTATAAGTTCCATAGGTGTTCTTTACTCTTATTCATTCTTTTTTCTTTTTGCTTCTCTGACTGGATAATTTCAAATCACCTACCTTCTGATTCCCTGATTCTTCTGTTTGATCAAGTTTGTTGTTGAGGCTCTCTATTCAAATCTTCACTTCTTTGTATTATATTATTTAGCTCTTAAGTTCACTAAACTTCTTAAGAGGATTTTTTGCATTGTCAGTTTATAGATATCCATTTCTTTAGGGTATGTTTTTGGGGCTTTATTAATTTCCTTTGCTGGTGTCATGTTTACCTGATTCTTTGTGATCCTTCATTTCTCACATTGATACCTGGCTGTATGAAGAAGTGGGCTCCTCCTCCAGACTTTACAGGTTCACTTTGGCAGTGATAGTCCTCCACTAGTCATCTCAGCTTGGAGTTCTAGACCAGTCAGCTGGTAGTGTTTTTGAGCAGGTGGGGCTTGCTATCAGGGTCTTTATTTGGTGAGGCTACTGCCCAAGCACTGAGGTTTAGGGGAGTGCTGCTAGCTGAGAATAGTTGCGTAGGACTTCTGTCTTAGTTCTCTGACCTAGCAAGACTGTATGATGGTTATGCATTGACTAGACTCTCTGGTTAGTCTTCTCATTCAGGTGGAACTAGATCCTATAATCAGCCCTTGAGTGGGGCTGTGAACTTTTTTCCTTGCCTGTGTAGGGTGGTCCATGGCTATTACAGCTTGATGGTTGGGGACCTGAATCCAGCAGGCCTGCCTACCAAGTTTCCTGGAAATATGGGGCCACTGGCTTGGCTCCACATATGGGTAGAGCCACTTGGCAGGGCTCTCTGTTTGGGTGCCATTGTTGGTGGGGCTGTCAGATGGGCCACATAGCTTCCTAAGTGTTCTGGTTACAGTTCCTAGTCAGGCAGGGCTCGAGGCTGTATTCAACCCTAGGCAGGGCTTCAGATTTGCTTCCCAGCCTGGGTGGGGATATAAAATGGGCTCCAGGGCCAGTAGAACTCACTGGCTGGGGACTAGAATCAGGCAGAGGTGTTCACTGACTTCCCTGGCCAGACAGAGCCAACATCTTAGCTTTGCAAATGGGCACAGCTGCTGTCTGTGCTCTCTGCTTGGGTAACTCTGCAAGTGGGCTCTAAGGTGGGCCACATAGCCTCCTGCATGCTCTGGTGAGGTTTCCTGGTTGGGTGAAAATGAGATATATACTCAGTAGTGGGCAATGTCATGAACCCACTTACCTGCTGGGGCAGGGCAGCAGAACAGGCTCCAAGACTGGCATATCTCACTGGCCAGGAAGCCAAATTATACAGACATGTTCACTGAGCTACCTGGCCAGACAGGGCCACCAGCTGAGCTCTGCAGGTAGGCAGAACTGCTGGCTAGGCTTTCTGTTCAAGTGCAGTTGGGCCACATAGCTTTCCAGGTGCTTTTGCAAAGTTTTGTGGTCAGGCAGGGAAGGGGCTGCACTTAGAACTAGGTGGGGCTATGATTTAGCTTCTTTGACTGGGTGGGGTGGCAGAGTGGGCTCCAAGGCTGGCAGGGATTGTTGTTTAGGGTCCTGAATCAGGCAGAACTGCACACCAAGTTTTCTAACTAGACAGGGCCGCTGGCTTGGCTCTGTAGATAGCCAGTGTTGCTGGCTGGGATCTCTAGTTAGGTATGACTGTGAGGAGAAATTTGGTTTGCTAAGATCTGAGCCTTGGTTGCTTTAAGCCCTGCCCACCTTCTCCATCACAACCTGATCTCCAGTGGTGAAGACCTGCAGATTCTCCCCAGGATCCCTGTGAAGTGACACCCAAGTGGACCTCCTGCGAAATGATCTACAACACTTGTGGATCTGGCCATCCATCTTGGGCTCTCCCACTGGAGAAAGGATAGGCCTGGAGTGCCCCCTTGGTGCAGTGCTGTGCTGGCTTGCGGGAGGCGCAATGCAATCAGTGTAGTCACTGTTGCTTTCTTTCCTTCTCAATCTGCATGGTCCAGGAGGGTGCTTCAGCCTTACCCTCATGTTCTGAGATTTTCACAGTGGTCTATGGATTATTGTTAGTTGGTTTTCTTGTGAAGGGGACTGAAATCAGGAATGACTTGTGTTGCCATCTTGATGATATAATTTTTGGGGGGGTTTTGAGAATCCTTATATATTGTTGTTATTAGTCCTTTTTCAGATACACATTTTGCAAATATTTGCAATACATGCCAGTTATTCATTTCTTTATCTTTCAAAGAGATGTTTTAAGTTTTGGTGAAAATCAGTTTGTCAGTAGTTTTCTTTTATGGTTCATGTTTTCTTTTATTTTTGTTTTTCTTGTCCTGTGTAAGAAATCTTTGAGTAAACCAAGGTCATAAGTATTTTTCCTGTATATCTTCTAGAAGTTTTTTAGCTTTATGTTTTACATTTAAGTCTATCACATTTTTGAGTTAATTTTTGTATATGGAACAAGGTATGGCCCAAAGCCTTTGAATATCCAATTGTACCAGCACTGTTTGTTGAAGAAACTGTTGTTTATCCACTGAAATGCTTTGATGCCTTGTAACAACAACAACAAAAAAACTGGCCACATATGTATGGGTCTATGTCTGGAATCTCTATGTTGTTCCATTGATCTATGTGTTCATCTTTTCACCAATATTACTATGTCTTGGCTATTGTAGTTTTATAGTACATCTTGAAATTAGGTTCTACAAGTCTCCCAATTTTGTTCTTCTTTTTCAAAATTAGTTAGGCTGTACTAGATCCTTTTCTTTTCCATATACACGTTTTTGAATTTGCTTTTTGATTTCTAAAGCATTCTTGGATTTTGATTAGGATTGATAAAATTTTTTATCATTTAGAGAAATTGACTTGGTTCTCTTAAGAGACAATTCTGCAGTTGTTCCCTAATGTTTGCCTCTGTTTCCCATTTATATCACCCCTTTACCCTGAAGTTAATATGCAGTTGGCCCAGAACGACATTCAGGCTTTGAAAGTAGCATGAAGGTTGCCTTGCAATTGGGATTAGAATCTCTGGATCAGGCTGCCTTTAAACATGGGGAGGTTAATGCTGGACAGGAACTGTGGTGGTAGTCAGAGGTAAGGATGTGTAGAGGGAGGTCAACTTTGTGTTGTTTGCTTTAGCTTTGAGTAGATTGGAGCTTACTTCATTGGCTTAGGCTACACTTCTCAGAGGAAAGGCATGGTTGAAATATGAGAAACAGTATTAGCTTTGTTTGCTTTAAAGTCTTCTAACAGTATTAGCTTTCTTTGATTGCTTTAAAGTCTTATCTTCTCTCTGTTTGCTGTTATTTTGGAAATCGCACTCATCTGTCCTATATTCCAGTTGTCTCTCATTCTATCCCCTTTATCTTTTACTTCTCTTACTCCAAATTCTTCCTCAGATTTCTGATGCTTATTAAGATGATTCTCTAAAGGTTAGAAATGTGAAGTAAATATATTTTGGTAGAAATTTTGAGATTAAAACCACATTAAGCATTAAATTAATCAAAGTACTGATTATGATTAATTGTTGGGTAAAATGTTCTGACAACCTAGCAATGTTTCCCCTGATTTGACTCCATTCTTAATCCACAACTCCATCTCCAAATAGCAGTGTCTTTGTAGTGCATCTTTTACAATTTAGTGGAATCACTGAGTTTCAGATTTTCTTTCTTCTCCATGCCTGGCAGCCATGGACCAATTAATCTGAAAATATGAACATTTGAGGAGGATGTTCTTCAGTGACTCAGCAGGGCAACAGATGGCAAAATGTTTAATGTTTATTCCAAGTGCATTTACATATTGGACTCACATCCCTGAGTGCTTAAAAACATTTTTATTTGGATAGAAACTGTTGTTCACTGTCAGACAACAATCTGTTTGAAAACACCATTTGATTACAGCATCTTTGACAGATGTGGGGCATTCACTGCAATTTCAGGGATCATTTTACTTACCAAGGATATATTTTGAAATGTTGGGTTTTCATAACATTTGTTAATTCATATAATTCATTCATTCATTCATTCATTCACAAAACTTGTGTTGAGCACTTATACAGGTACATTATATAAGCATTTATCTACAATTAAAAAGACACAATAAAATGGCCTGCAATCAGGAACTCTACAGTCTATTGAATTTAGTAGCTTCATCAGTAATATTTAAGCCTATTAAGCATTTTAAAGACAACCCTGTGCTTTCATTTTTGTTGGGCATACTTTTCATTCTAAAGTGCCTTGCACATTGTTTAGGGAAGCTGGTTTAGTGCCTAACTACCAGAGGCAGTTTTACCTGGAAGGGAATAAAACTTCTATTTCAGAGTCCAGGTTACTTGCATAGATCACACTTTTGAGGTTCTGAGAGGGATGCAGTAATGTGTTTATATGGTCTGAGTTTTAGTAAGATTTTTAAGGTAAAATATTTTAACTGCAGTTGGTTAAGACCACTGCCTCTTTCCATTCTGAATTTCCCCTGTTGCTCTTTTCCTCACACTAGATGGTGATGGAAGTCCTATGGACATTTTGGGGATCTAACTAAGTGGAAGTTGTGTTAGGGTTCACTTGGTTTGGGTTTTGTAAGATGTATTTATAGTTTGCAGTCTACTCCATGAATAGTTTTCTGGCTGTCCCATGTAGAAATAATGTAAGTATACACCTACTGCTCACTGAAATGACTCCCCTGGTGTTTTAATATGAAGTTGCAAGAAGAGAAGTCATAGTACACAGCTGTGCCCAGCATGAGAAGCATGTGGTGTGAAGGAACAGTTTAAAATGTGGGGAGCTAGAAGCTGTGGGAAATTCTTTCAAACTAGATGTGCAAAACTGTAGGCCATGGATTTAATTCTTATCAATGCTTAAACAAAAAGGGAGTTCTTTCTCTTGATGCAATTATATTCTTTGATGCAGTGCACGCAATTGTAAATGCACTGAATAGCCTTTTTATTGATGAGAACTGCATGGAATAGAATTTATCAGAATTTCTATATAGGGCACAAACTGTACCTGTAATATAAAGTAGATGATGCATTTATGTGACATTTTATATTTTAAGCATTTTAATGTATTGTAAAGCATCTTAGCATAGCATTACCATTAACATTATGAAGCCAAGATAAACTATTCTAAACTACCAAGTATACAAAATTAATTTTGAACAATTACTCTAGAGGAAAATGTGCAATTAAAAAATTTCTATATAAGAAATAATATCACAGTGTTCTTATCCTATAAAGAGGCAACAGAGTAATAGTTAAAAGATATAGGACAAGAAATATACAGATGTGTCAGTCAATTAATAAAAGTATTCTGGTGACTTTCTGGACTTTGTGATTTTTGTTAGCTTTTAAAATTTGTAGTTATAATTTCTTTTCTCATTCTAAATAAATACTGATATGTCTGCCAAAATTTATATTAGTAATTTTGCATGATTCTCTTAAAGGTATTTTTCAAAATGTATACATATCACAGCTCCCAAAACTTGGATCTGCTATCTGCCCCAGATTTCATTTTGTTTGTCTAGTGATTTCTCAAGGCAGAGTAAATCTTCAGGACTATATTAATCCTATGGGAGGAAATGCAGGCCTCTGAGAGTGGTGCTATGAAGGGTGAGGATAGGATAAAACTGGAGGAAAAGGGAAGTTAATGTGTTGAATACTTACATGGTTGATTTAAATTGGTACTGAATTGAGAGAAGGAAAATATAGGAAGGAGAGTGGAAATGCGGACATAAAGGAAGATGAATGGGACAGCAAGTCTATTTAGTTTAATAGGAAGAAAACAGAAGTTAGAATCAGAAAACAAGTTTCTTAGACTGTCCAGCCGTAGGTTATACCTACATGATCAATTCATATACTGTCTCTGGGTTTCCTGCTTCCTCCTTTGTGAAATGGAGATGATAATACTTGCCCTGTGGGTTTGTCAGGATTTAAAAACACCCCCCTAGCCCACACATAGCCATCTTCCTTGCAGCTGATACAATCAAGCATTGTTAAGGCAGGGAGGGAGCTGCAGCAAAGTACAGAATCCTGATCTGGAGAAAAAACAGACAAATGGGAAGTGAACATGAGGCCATGCATTGTTCATTTCTGAAGGGAAATGTTAGAAACGCGAAAGCATGAAAAGAGACAGGAGGCATAAAAATAACTTGGGATATATAAGGTAAAAGTGGAGGAGAAAGCAGATTCTTATAATCTCACCCCTATGTGATGAGAAGAGAAGAATGGATGCCTCTTTGATGAAAGTGGCAGAGGGGAAATAGAAAGATGGGTAAAACCTTACAGGACTCTTGGTTTAAAAAGCTTGAAAGTGGGAGTGCCAACAGGTGTATGGTCATTTGGCCAAATGGTTGATTCTCAGTGTGTCTGCATCTGTCAGGCTGATGATTGGCTAGCTCCAGGGCTCTTGGACACATAGAAAGTCTACCATGGAACTAGGTCTAAAAGAAAATTCAGAGGCTCCATTCTGATAGTGAAGAGTCTGAGTTACAGTGGAATTTTGCAACGAAATACGAGGGTCAGCAAATAAAATTTTCAGTTTGTGTCTGGTCAGTTGTCATTTTTACTGAAGCTGGTGGGGTTAGGGGAAAAATAATAATCTTTTTTATTTTTTATGATTTTAAAGTCTATTACAGAAAACGAATACACTATCTATAGGGGTGAAAAAACATACTTCAGGAGGCTTCTGCCTTAACAAAAGTTAGTTTGAAATGTTGACTTTTCAGTCTATAAATTAGAACCTACATATTTACATTTATTTTAATCTATGGTTGGCTCCTTGGTCCATATCTGTTGCCTAAATTAGGGGCCAGGAAGCAGATACTTATACTTTTAAAAAACAGGAGTGGTGAGAAGTGGTACAAATATGTTCCAAAGCAGACCTGTGAGGAGAACCACAGGCTAAAGCTGAGTATTACTCAGTAATGTCACAAAATTCTGTCCTTGACCATACTTCAGTCAGGCTTCTCTGAGCCCTCTTTTCTATTAGGTCTTGACCTGGGGCCCCTTCCTTTACCTCCACCCTAGTCCTTGCTTGGCCTACATAGCCCAGTTTAGCAAGAATCTTGCTAATTCAGTTGAGCAAGAATCCCTATCCTTGATATGGGCCTGTCTTCGGCAAGATTTCCCCCTACTCTTGGTGTCTTCTCTTTGTAATTTTCCATCCATCAACCCTCTCCTTGGCTATAAATCTCCACTTGTTCTTGTTGCATTCGGAAGTTAGCCCAGTTTTATACTGAGGTCTCTTTTCCCCTACTGCAATAGTTTCTGAATGAAATCTATTTTTGCTGCTTTACTGTCTGGCTCTAGTTTTCTTTAACAAATGTAAGATTGTTACTGGAAACCATCATTCCGGGCTGGTAACCACCAAGTTGGCAAGCACTCCACTGTGTTAGGCACTGGGAACACTCTTACCTGAATAATTTTAGTAACACTCATAATTGCCGCTTGTATACAACTAAGAATTTCAAAGGCTTTCACACGTATTATTTTAATTTTTCCTCACAGTGACCCTTGTGAAGTAGTCAGGGATCTAATGAATGAGGAAACAGGCTCCAAGCAATTGCATGAGGGTACCTTGGTGAGGGTACCTCAGCAAGTGATAGCCAGACTAGAATTGAGGCTTTAAGTGCTTTGAGTTACAATTAGAATTTAACACTTAAAAGAGACCTAGGGTGCATTGGGGATGTCTTAGCAGAAAGTGAATTGTTATGAAGATGAAGAATTTGCTAAGTTTTAAGCAGATCAATAAAAGAATGAGATGGTGAACCAGTAACTTAGGCAGTAGAATGAGTAATTATTTCATGGATATTCTTGAACAACTTCTTTCACATAGAGAATCAGAGTTTCAATATACTTAAGTTATAACAGAAGATCTTAGACACATTATGAGCAAATCTTGGCTGTAAAGCTGATTACAGCCTCCAATATACGGCATCACCATCATTCAGCAAACTCATTGAAGTATCCATGATTTTCAGCCACTGGCTAAGATGCTGGAGGTAAAATGATGGCCAGCATGCAGTCTCTGCCATCTGTATCTTTTGGCTGGTTTGTGCAGGAGTGATGCGTTCAGACACCTAGTTCCAGAACAGTGAGGAGGGGCATGCTCTGCATGTGAGTGGAGCGTGCTGATTGAAAACAGTCCTTGGTCTGCTTTGCTGTGTACCTGTCTATGGCAGGAGGTTGGACCAGCTGTTCTCTGAAGTTCTCTTCAGTTCTTTTCTTTCACTGAATTGCAAATCCTGTTTTCACAAGGGCTGCTGTTCCCATTGCTATGGAAATGATGGTGATGTATATCACAAATTCAAATATTATGACGTGGGTATGGGACTCAAGAGGAGGAAAAGATGAGCTGTAAAGGGGTACAGTTTTCCTCCAAGCCAAATGCCTTTGCTAATGAGCAAGTATATTAACAAAAAAAAATATGAAAAACATATGAGAAGGCAATCAGCTGGGGGAATGGGGTATGTGAGTGAGGTTCTTCAACAGATGTGCCTGGGGTGAGCTCAGTAGGTAAATCTTAGCACCTTCCATTAGAACATTTCTCAAGCCAAAATGCTACTCCCTGGACAATCCAACAGCTGCAGTCTCCTGTTTTGATGTAGGAGGAGGTTGATAGGTCTCTGCCTGGGTAAAGAGGGAAATTAGCTACCCTTTGCCCCTGGGCCACCTCCCCTTCAGGTGGGAGGTGATGCCTAACTTTATGAGCTGCTGAGTTGGCATCAAGACAGATGCTGATGTGATGAGAAAGACCACCTTCTCTCTAAAGCATTTTCAGATGCACCTTCCTTGGTCTGGGTCTTGGGGGGAAAATTCAAGTGCCACTGTGACCTGCTGTGTTCTTCTTGTCCCTGTGAGAATGTTTCATCCTGATTCCTGGAACGACCCCCTCTTTTGATTTGCAGAGAAATCCCTGTGTGGCTTAACTATCTGTCTGAGATAGAGTTTGGGGCAGGGATGTCATGGAGATGAAGCTCCAAGGTCAGCCACAGAGCTTTCACAGTGAAGCATTGGTCTCTCTTTTGAGCAGAGTTGGCTGTGCGCATTTGTCTTCCCCACCCTCTGGCCTGGTCTTCAAGGATGTCATGGTGAAAGCAAAGGAAACTTTGTTTAGTCTGCACCACAGCCTTGAATAGGCCATAAAAACTCCCCAGGCTGTGACCGACCAGACTTGGAACGGCAGACGTCCGCTCGTCACTTACGCACCTTCTTTGTCACTTAGTATTTTGCGTGGTGTCTCTCTCTCCACCCTGGTGGCCTGAAAACACACACACACCCGCCATCTGGAAGTTGCTGTGCTGATGCTGTTTCCCAACACCCCAGGCACATGTTGATGAAATAGTGGGATATAGGCCGATATTGTTACCCTTGTTGTTACCTTTAGGGGATGGAATTAAATGTAGACCTTTGGAATTCAAGAAATAAGGTGAGACCTTTATAAGATAAAATCCCTCTCCTGAAACCCACCCCCACTCCAAATGCTAGTGGCTTACACATCTTCATTATGATTCGAAGGGCTTGATTAGGAACATCTTGATTCCTAACAGTTTCTGAAAAAATAACAAACAAAAACAAAACCCTCAATACCTGAGCATTAAAAAATGTGTTTAAATATGAAGTGGTGGAAGGATTTCCCTATGCACAAGATCTCCTTTAACTTAGTTTTAATTTAGAGCAATTAAAAAACAATTTCACCATGGACAAGAGGAGGAGAAGGGGGACAGAGGAATGGAGGGGATGGAGAAGAAAGAAAAGAGTTTGCCACTGAGCTGAGAATTCAACTAGAAAGCCAAGGCCCAGCTTGGAGCAGAATTTTATGGCTGAGTTATAAACTCTGAAAATAGGGCTTTCTAATGGAAATGTTGACAGACTTTCTACTATAACCGGGCTAGCGGATGCCCGCTGTAATGTACTGTGTAATTTATAGGAGTCACCTGTTAAGCCATCTGGGAAAGAAAATTTCCCTTCTTTTAAAATGTTAATAACTTTATTAACCTTTTGAACTTCATCATTATTCCAAATGGAGTCCATGCGAGTCAGTTGCTGCTACACAGCCAATTTGTATTTGCAGATAAAATTTGAGATTAAAAAAAATCCATGCTGACTGGCTCTCATACTCTTACCCTGTAGGAAAATGAGTTGTAAAGGGAGAGGTCACACCTTGATTGCTTAACTTCTGCAGACTAAAGCTGCCCACAAACTACAGCAAGTTAGTATCTCTGTATATGAAGCCCTGTGTGTGTTTATCTTCTCTTTCTGCTTCCTCCCCCATTGGTTTTTCGGGCAAGAAACTGGGAACTGAGATCCTTCCTCCCCTCAAGGAAAACAGATACTGTTCACCTTGGGAACCTTGACTCTGTAACTGTTTAATGGATTGCTAAATGGCTCGTATATATGGTTTTATGACTTCTACACTTGGAGATTTGAATGTCACCATATATGAACTCCCCTGTTTTCCTAGATTATTTCTTTTTTTATTTTTCGTATTGCTCTCATTCCTTACCAAAGCATTCTTCTAGAATCTCTCTATTCTCAGCATCCATTCCCCTTTCAGCCCCCAGGCTGGGCTCCACCAGCTTGCCTCTGTAATTCTCAGGATCTTTCTGTGGGGCTTTTTAACCTTAGGGAACAAAGTCTTACTGAACAAATCTTCTCGAGTTAGAATTCCCTCAGACAGCAATGGGGTATTTTAATGAATACTAATTCTGCTCTTATACGAAGATTTAGTACTTTTTGAAAATGAAATTGCATAGTTGGAACTTTCTGATTTGAGAATGCCATTTCAACTACAGATCAAGGCCCTCTTACCTATTTTTTGTTATTGTTTAGTTTCTCCAGGCTATTTTACTGGTAATCTGGGTTACAAGTGTTTTTATGTGAGGGGTACATTGTTGTCTATAGTATATGATATTATTTTTTTTAATGTTTATTTTTGAGAGAGAGAAAGAGTGGGCACAAGTTGGGGAGGGGCGCAGAGGGAGAGGGAGACAAAGAATCCAAAGCAGGCTCTGGGCTCTGAGCTGTCAGCACAGAACCTGATGCAGAGCTTGAACTCATGATCCAGGAGACCATGACCTAAGCTGAAGTTGGATACTCAACTGACTGAGCCACCCAGATGCCCCATATAGTATATGATACTCTTATGTGATCTTCATTAATTAATTCAGGAGATCCTTTTCTGTATTTCTCCCTAGAACTCTTTTTTCTTTTTAATGTTTGTTTACTTATTTTTAAGAGAGAGTGCGTGTGCGCACAGGCAGAGGAAGGGCAGAGGTGGGGGGAGACACAGAATCCAAGCAGGCCCCAGGCTCCGAGCTGTCAGCACAGAGCCTGACGCGGGGCTTGAACTCACAAACCGTGAGATCATGACCTGAGCTGAAGTCGGATGCTTAACTGACTAAGCCACCCAGGTGCTCCTGTATTTCTCCCTAGAACTCTTAAGCAGTTGTACCCAAAATAAGTTAAATAGAAACAACTGTCTTAAGAAATGCAATCCTGAAATAGCCAGTCATGTTAAGAGACAGCCCCACAATTTCCTCCAACCTTTTGATCTGAGAGATAATGCTTACCAAAAGGACATAACACCCAAGATGATAGTTGGATGATGGGAGAGTAAGTATATGGAATCCTCTTGAACCTTCTGGTAATTTCGTCTCTATTTTGTTCTTAATTAAGGCAACTGATCATTCTGGTACTGAAAGGTCCTTCATGCCAGGAAACCCTCAGTTTCAGGCAAAACTAGGACAGTTGACCATCTTCTTACTGAGAAATTTCTTATTCTCCTTCATTATCTGATTGTATTATCACAAAGAGAAGATAGAACTGTATATATAAGACTTAGTATAAGGAATCATTTTCCAATTGCTAGAGTATACACAAATGATTGGGCTTCCTTGAAAGACATGGTAAGCTCTTTGTCACTGGGAATGTTCAGGCAGAATGAATGACTACCTGCAAGAAGATGGTGGGTGAGTGTTCCTATTTTGGCAGAAAGACTGAACTTAATGATCTCTAGTGGTCTTTCCACTCTAAGTTTAAAACGAAAATTATAGATGGCTCCCAAAGACATAAACATGACAGCTACAGTTGGACAGTTTGGGAATCTTAAATTCTGGTGCCTTTATGTGCTCTTTAGAAGTTTTGTATTTTTATGTTGATCTGGTTTCATATTTTGCCTGGAGTTCTACATGAATGTATATAGTGATACGCTATTTTGTAAAACAAGATGTGCTACTTGGATTCTGATGACCTCCTTGATTTTTAAACACTCACTGTTTGATTGAGTGGAGCCTGGGCTCTTCATTTGAAGATGATGCTCATTATTGCCTTGACCATTTCTCCACTGGAACCATGGTTCCCACTTGCAGTTTGATGTCATTCACCATTCACCCTTCACATGCTCTGACATATATATATTTCACAGATATGTCAAGAGAGGCCTCACAATGTTGAGAGGAAAAGTTTATCAAGGCTACAGTGAGATTGTATGGCACAGCCAAGAGTGAAAAAGTAAAAAAATCTGGCTCTGAGTCCTTTCTTCTAGTGACTAGACACCACTCCCTCACTGGAACATATTTGATTTTAATGCCTTAAAGGGGCACAGGGAGCTGACTGGTTTACAAAGCTGAGAAATACTATTTCTGATGGAGCAGCACAGCCTTCCCTGCCACCATCTTGAGGGAGCTTTTCCTTCCTTTCTTTCTTTCTTTCTTTCTTTCTTTCTTTCTTTCTTTCTTTCTTTTCCTTCCTTCCTTCCTTCCTTCCTTTCCTTTCCTTTCCTTTCCTTTCTTTCATTTTTTAATGTTTTTATTTATTTTTGAGACAGAGACAGAGCATGAGTGGGGGAGGGGCAGAGAGAGAGGGAGACACAGAATCTGAAGCAGGCTCCAGGCTCTGAGCTGTCAGCACAGAGCCAGACACAGGGCTCGAAATCACGAACTGCAAGATTATGACCTGAGGTGGGGTCAGACACTTAACCGACTGAGCCACCCGGGTGCCCCTAATCTTCTTTAATAGATATGGTCCTTCTCCTCCTTTGTCCTTTCTCTCCATACCTCTTCTTCCCCAAATCCTTCCTTTTAGATGGAAGTTTATTCTGATACTAGTTGTTTAAGAGCAACAGAAATTTCTTAGTACATAAAAATGTTTACCAGGATGTAGAATAATACAGAATGTAAATTAGGAGGTGATTCTTAGGAGTTCATGTCTCCTTGATGTCTCTATTGAGATCTTAGAGAAATGGATCTGAAAACAAAATGCTTTTATTCTTTCTGTGTCTACATTGAGCTTGCTCTCCTTGAATTTTCAGAAAAATTTCTTGCTTTATTTAATCCAAAACTTCCTGAACTCCTTTCTTTTCTCTCTTTGTTACCCTTTATCTTCTCACCCCAGGTGGTTGGGTTATCTTTGACGTCATTGTAAGCTCTTTGTTTTATTCATTAAGCATTTACTGAGCACCTACTACATTCTTTGTATCCTGCTGGCTTGAGATAGTAAAATAAGTCATGTCCCTATTGTATCCTCAAATATCTCACTTTGTATATGAAGGTGGTGAGAGAGAGAGAGAGAGAGAGAGAGAGAGGGAGATACTTCTCCAAACAACTAACAATAATATAATTTGATACATTTGAAAGCTTTAAATGAAAAGACGTTAGACTTTTCTAGAACAGGCAGAGAGGCAGTCAGTGTTTGCCCATTAACATGATTTGCTGGTCACTTATTTTCCCTGATGATATGATCTTAACTATGTTGTAGATCAGCAAATTCAAGCTTACATTTTCCCTATAATAAATCAGATCATTTGAATACTTGGATTGGATTGCGTCAATATATTTTTTTTTAGACCTGATTTCTGACCTTTGCTTTGATAAGATGCAATGAGCTCATATTTTGGGTCATGATTAAAAAAAATCTCTATGAAACTTGTCATTGTGTTTTTTTGTAATAAGGTATTTAAAAAATACTTTAGGGGTCAGTCGGTAAAGTGTCAGATCATGATCTCGCAGTCTATGAGCTCGAGCCTCATGTCAGGCTCTGTGCTGACAGCTTAGAGCCAGGAGTCTGCTTCAGATTCTGTTTCTCCCTTTCTCTCTGCCCCTCCCCCATGTTCTATCATCTCTGTGTCTCAAATATGAATAAATGTTAAAATTTTTTTTTAAATATACAGTGTTTTCTTTATCAAGACCCAGGGGAGATTTTTTTTTCCAAACTCAGGATTAGAAGCAGTTACATATTTTTAGAGAACTAATTTCTTTTTAGCTTCTAGAGATTGTCACATAGTTCAGTCGCTCCTATCCAATACTTACATCCCCTCAACTAGACATCTAATCCAGTGTTTTTCAACATTTTAGACTGTAGCCCACACTAAAAACACATTTTACATTGTGACCTAGTGCAAATATCTGTATGTATATTTATCAACACACTCACAAAAGTCATTAGAAATAATTTCACAAAGCAATACTAATTTCTACTGCAGTGCCCTACATTTCTTATTCTCTTCTGTTCCATCCCATCCCATTGCATTCCATTCCTTTTCCAATTTCTTAAAAATGTTGGTCAAAACCAATAAATTAATTTTATAACTCTTCAGTGAGTTGTGATCCACAGTTTGAGAAACACTGATTCAATCTTTTCCTTGAACATTTTCCCCTACAGACAACTTGATACTTCCCAAGGAAGCCCATGTTATCATTGGAAAATTTGTAGCTCCTCTTTCACCAGAGCTTAAATCTGCCTCCTTGGTAGATCTTGCCCAGTATCCTTCTAATTCTGTCTTTCAGTTTCATGCAGAACAGTTCAATCCTTCTTATTCCTGACCACTCTTCCAATATTTGAAGAGAATGACCCCCCCCCCAAGAAAAAAAACCTCCTCACCCATTTATATTTGGTTGTGGCTCCAGCAAGAGGCTTGGTGGCCAGATGTCAATAGCTGAAGAAAAGTGTTAGGCCAGGGCAATTAGAAATGTTCCCTGAAGCATTTGAGTAATTTGAAGGAAAGTGTTGCTTTTTAAAAATGTGCTCAATTTAAGTGAACAATTGCCCCAATTCCCTACTTTACTTCAGCTGTGGAAGACCTGGCCCAATTTCTGCTACATATTGATTTTGCTCAAAGGTGGCAAGTGACAACACAGCCATTACATAAATGACATGAGAAAACAGCCTTCTTCCCCTAAGGTATTTAGCACACTCCACAGATGGCAACGACCTAATTCAGTCCAAAGAAGAAACAAGTGAAATCATTCACTCAATTACTTTCACTGGGTTGAGGCAGTGTGGCACTCTCTTGGCTTTCCCAGAAGAAAAAAACCCTTCCTGAAACTGCCATGCACGGGCAATTTCATTACAACAGAGTTCCAGTCACCTCTTATTTTCTTAAACTTGTATTATTGAAAGATTAGTCTTCTGTTTATGGTTACATTGCCAAGTATCCAAAGCAGAACACTCTCCTTCATTCGGAGTTAATCGAACTGAAATGGACATGGCATTACCAAGGCCTATAGCCCTATGAGATCAGGAGAATTACTCAGTCTGTACCACTTAGGATAGAAATTTTCAAAAAAAGTTAGGATAAATTGACAAAGATTGTTTGCTTCAGAATAGAGAGTTCAAAATACAGTTCAGAAAGACTTTATTATAATTACATGCTGTAACGGCAAAGATTAAGATGTTGAATGGCTGGATGGTAGAACTCACTTAAGTGATGGCTAAACCTAATGTTGAGAGGTGACCAGGGCATTCACTTTGTTTTTGATTTCTATAGACAAAATTAAACAACAAATCTATGTCCTTGAGGGGAGTCTTAAAGAGAATGATTCTCTAAATTGATTACAAATTCTCTACAATATGTTGGTTTTGAGAGGAACCTCCTTGTCTTAGCTGAATTCCATAGAACTTTAATTGAAGCTCAAGAATAAAACACAGATATTTAACCAACTGATGAACTAAGAATTAGCACATATTTTCTGTTTTCATAAGATTTCATTTTTGAGATAGTTCTTTAGTATTTTCATATGGCTTTACTTTAAGGTGGTTTCATTCAGAACACATACTGAGAAAAAGAGCAATCATCCCATAAACAATCTTTTCTTAGTTCTGTTTCTCTTCCCATTTCTAGTTTGTGTTGTATTGCATCTTTCTCAGTTTAGTTTATTCTTGGTCAGTTTTTCTTATATTTAATTGCTTTATTAATTTGAACTTATGCATTTCAATTTGGGCTCTTGTGAGGAGTGACAGCTAAGAGCTTTACTAAAGACTTGGCTAAGGTATAAACCCTTTGACAACAGAAGGCCAAGGATCGTGTGTGTATGGGAACTAAGTGGGAAAAGAATAAAAATCTGTGTTATTTACCATGATACCATTTATCAGAAGGGAATGGTGTTCCTGGGATTGGTGGGAGGTGATTTCTTATCAGATGAGATGAAGCTGTTTGAACACAGAAGGTACTCTCAGCTGGGTGGAACTTTAAATAAACATGAAGGACAAAAACCACATGATGATTTAGGAATGATAATGAATGTTATTAGCCTGTTCTTCACTTACTAGCTGCTTTCATTTTATTTTTCCATCTTGCTTTGAAGTGGTTGTGAAAAATCAGGTTTTAGACCAACTCATTATAGGGGTTGCAAGGTACTGGCCTGAAGGCTGAAAATATCCTGCTGATGGATATTTTTTTGGCACATATGATGTTAAACAATAAAAACATTCATGATAAAAACTTTCATAAGAGTATAACAGAAGGGGACTTCTTCAACTTGATAAAGAGTATGTACAAAAACCGACAGCTAACATAATTACTGTTGAAAAACCAAATACTTTGCTTCTCACATCAGGAACAAGACAAGGATGACCACTCTTACCACTCTTGTTCAGTAGAGCACTGGAAGTTCTGGTTAGTGCAGTAAGGCTTAAGAAAAGGGAAATAAAAGGGATGCATATTGGAAAAGAAGAAATAACACTGTCCCTATTTGCAGATAATGTGATGTCTATTTAGAAAATTCAAAAGAATGTACCAAAAAACTCCTAGAACTTACTAAGTTGAGTAAGGTCATAGGATACAAGATAAACATACAAAAATTAGTTGTATTTCAATACAGTAGCAATGAATATGCAGACACTGAGATTAAAAGTACAGTGTTTTTTACAGTTGCCAAAAAAACTCTTAGTCATAAATCTAATAGAACATGAACAGAACTTATAGGCTGACAAATACAAAACATTGATGAAAAAAATAAATGTAGCATGTTCATGGACTGGAAGACCTAACATAGTAAAGATGTCAGTTCTCCGCAACTGATGTAGAGTTTTAATGCAATTCAAAGAACTAGCATAATTTTTTTTAATATTAAAAAGTTTTTTTTAATGTTTATTTACTTTTGAGAAAGGAAGACAGAATGCAAGTGGGGGAGAGGCAGAGAGAGAGGGAGACACAGAATCTGAAGCAGGCTTCAGGCTCGGAGCTGTCAGCACAGAACCTGTTGTGGGGCTTGAACCCAGGAACTGTGCAGTCATGACCTGAGCTGAAGTCGGATGCTTAACCGATTGAGACACCCAGGCACACCCCCAGCATAATTTTTGAATATGTAGAAAAGATAAATCAAAGTGGAAAGGCAGAGGGACTAGAATAGCTTATATACTTTGAAAAGAAGAATACAGTGGGAGGAATCATTCTACTCATTCTCAAGGCTAATAGTATAATTATGATAGTCAAGACTGTGTGGTATTAGTAGTGGGATAGACACATCAATAAATGGAACAAAATAGAGAACCTGGAAATAGATTCACATAAATATTCCTAACTAAGTTTTGATGAAGGTGCAAAAGCAAATGGTGCTGGAGCAAGTAGACATCCAGACACACAAAAAATGAGCCTCACCCTGAGTCTTAGATTTTATATAAAAAATTCAAGGTGCCTGGGTGGCTTAGTGGGTTAAGCATCCTACTTTGGCTCAGGCCATGATCTCACGGTTTGTGAGTTTGAGCCCTGGGTTGGGCTCTGTGCTGACAGCTCAGAGCCTGGAGCCTGCTTTGGATTCTGTGTCTCCCTCTGTCTCTGCCCCTCCCTATTTGCACCCTCTCTAGCTCTCAAAAATAAATATTAAAATTTTTTTAATTAAAAAAATAAATTTATAATAATCTTCAAAACAAAGGAAAAATTCTAGTTACTAGTTTTGACATCAAAAACACGATCTATAAATAATAAATTAGATAAATTGGACTTCATCAAAATTAAAAGACTAATGCTCTGTGAAAGACTTTGAGAGAATGAAAGACATGCTACAGATTGGCTGAAATTAATTTCAAACTATATATATTTTTTACAAACAAGTAGTATAGAGAATATATGAAGAAAACTCAAAACTCAAAAAAAAAAAAAAGACAAACCAAACAAAAATGAAATCCAGTCAGAAAAAGCAAAAGACATAGACGTTTACCAAAGAGGATATACAGATGGCAAAGAAGCACATTAAAAGATACTTAACATTATTAGGCATTAGGGAAATGCAAATTAAAACCACAGCGAGGTATTACTGCACACATGTCAGAAGGTTAAAATAAAAAACAGTAACATCAAATGCTGACACAAGTACAGAGAAACTGGATCACTCATACATCGCTGTCAGGAATGTAAAATGGTGTAGCCATTCTGGAAAACGGTTGGCAGTTTCTTAAAAATCTAAATTTGTAACTAACATACAACCTAGAAATTGTACTCCTGAACATTTATCCCAGAGAAATGAAAACTTGGTTGTATAAGAACCTGTATATGAATGTTTATAGCAGCTTTATTGATAACAGCAAAAGTTTTGAAAGAATACAGATATCTTTAAATGGGTGAAAGGTTAAACTTTAGCACATCGACACCATGGAATAGTACTGAGCAATAAAAAAGAACCAAATACTGATAAATGTAACAATACTGATGAATCTCCAGAAAATAACCCAGAGTGAGGGGGGAAAAAAAGAAAAAAAAATCCTGAAAGCTTACATACTGTGATTTTATTTCTATAACATTTGTGAAGTAACAAAATTATGGAAATGGAGAACAGATGAGGGATGGTCAGGGATTCAGGAAAGGGCGGGACCACGAAGTGGTTGAAGTTACAAAAGGTTGACTTGAGGGACTCTTGTGGTGATGGAAATGTTCTGATATCCTGACTGTATCAATGTCAACACTGGTTGTGAGGTTATAATGGTCTTTCAAGATGCTACCTTTGTGGGAAACTAGGTTAAGTGTACCTAGGATCACTGTATCATTTGTATTATTTCTCACAACTGTATATGAATCTATAATTACCTCAGAAGAAAAAATTTAAGCTTTTATAGTTAAAGCTTTATTTCATCAGGACCCCTACTCTTTTCAATTTATTTCATTAAATTAGCTCTCATCAATTTCCATTTAGTTTCAAGTATTTTCAATTTAATTTCAAGCCTAATAGTTTGCTTTATACAGTGTAGTGTTCCTTTATTGGGGACAGATGCATTCTTTTTAGAAAAATGGGTGGGTTTTAGCATTTGGAAACATGGTTTTTTCATATTAGATCCATACTGGGAATGGGGTCATATTTGTCATAACACATTATGCTATAAGGATCCTTGCATATGTCTCTCCTTCATTAAACTCCTTGAGGGCCAGGACCATGATTTGTTTGTTCTTTATATTATTTTCCATATACCTTCTTTCCTCCATCTATTGTAGAGGCTTAATTGAGCATTTAATAGGATAGAGAACAGATTTCTGAGGTGTTTAGTAACATGGTGTGATCAAAATACTAACCACAAATACCCATTAGTAACTAACTACCTTTCTAACCTTAATTTGCATGACTTCCTTCCAGGCCACGTACCTGTTAGGGAGTTTTCTCAACTCTTTGCCTTTGCCCACACTGTTTCCTTTGTCCAGTATTCCCTCCTCTATCTCTACATCTCTGAATTCTATTGATCTTTCACTGTTCAGTGTAAAAGACACTTCTTTCAAGAATTCTTCCATGTTGCAAATACCATTTCACAATTTGTATTTCTCATTGCTTTTGACCGTGTGGGGGTATTAGATTTTCCCTGTGACACTGAGCGGCTGATCTTTGTGATCTTTCTAGATCTTACAGAAATGGATTTAGTGTGCTGCCCACAGCAGACACCATAAATGTGTACTGGATGAGAAAAGAAAAGAAAGAAATCAGAATGCCCAGTCTAGGGTTAATGGAGGCTCTTATGGTAGCCAAATAAAAATGATAGGAAGCTAGAAAGGAGAGTGGATCAGAAGTAATAGCAGACAATGTTAAAATATTGCAAGGCTGATTTTACCTGGCATTGGTAGAGATTAAGCTGCTCACCACAGCCAGTTTCGTTGTAAATCATGTTACAGACCTTGTAGAAATGCCAAGATAGTAGAAGTCAGTTTAAAACACTGAGCTCCAAGACACGCTTGACTTGAAACATTGTTTACTTTCTTCATTAGGAGCTAAAGAGAAGCAAGTACAAGGCAGCGGGTAGCAATTACCTAATATCTTTGCAGAAAGAGAGATTTTTCAAAATGTGCTTTTCTCACTAATCCTTGAGGGGAAATGAGGTTTATTTATGGTGTCAGAAGAGAACAAGGCATTAATAGTAAAAGATTTTATATGACTTCATGTTTTTAGGAAAGTCATTTGTTTACAAATCCGACTCAATCAAACCCAAAGGTATTTAATATAGTCCAGATTTGAATGTCACCTGATTTTGCACCCAAATTTCAAACTAGAGGAAGTAATTATGATAAAGTGCATATGTTGATGTAAGAAGATATAGATTATAAGTATTTCCTTACCTTAGATGAAAATCTTAGAGTTAGACCATCCTATAATCCAGGAAAAGAATGGAATAATTAAGCACATTTCTTCCCTCTCTTGCTTTGACTAAAATTGTATGGGGGTAATGGAGCTGTCTAAAGTTACATAAATATTTTATTTGATAATTCAGAATAACAGTCTTTTGACCAAGAAATAATTTTGTAAATAAGGTAAACAGACTGAAGTTCAGTTGTATGAAAACAACTATGGTTATTTTTATTTTTATTTGCTTATCAATCATCAAAGAGAGGACTGGTCATTAAAAAACAATATCTCACATTTGGACAAAACTTTGTACTTTTCAAAATATACTTGATGGTTTATTTTATTTTATTTTATTTTATTTTTAATTTTTTTAATGTTTATTTTTGAGACAGAGACAGAGCATGAACAGGGGAGGGTCAGAGAGAGGGAGACACAGAATCTGAAACAGGCTCCAGGCTCTGAGCTGTCAGCACAGAGCCTGACGCGGGGCTCGAACTCACGGACCGTGAGATCATGACCTGAGCCGAAGTCGGACACTCAACCAACTGAGCCACCCAGGTGCCCCTTGATGGTTTATTTTATTTGATCCTCCTTTCAATGATCTCGTGGTTCAAGCAGGGATTATTGTTATTACTTTTTTACTCTAGAGTAAACTAAGACCCATACAAAAGAATACTCTCAAACAGGGTATTACATTTTAGAGCTAGAAGGAATCTCATGAGATTCTATCTGTGGAAGCATTATTGTATGTCGTATCATGTGGTTAATTCTGCAGTCTTTTGGACCAGCTGCCTTGCTTTAAGATGGGTGGTGTCACTCTCCTATTTTGCAGACAAAGCATATGAAATTTGACCAGTTTGTGCTTTTGCCAACATCACATGGCTGGGACATTGTGGTAGCAGCATACCCATTGGGCAGTAGGCAAGAGAGCTGCTCCCAGATTTTATTTTGCATCAGTTAAGTTCTGGTTCTAGGGCATCTAGACTCACTTGTGTATCACAACTTCCTACCTGAATCTGTGGGGGAGGTGTGACATGAAAAAAGCACTGTGAACCTGAAAGGAAGCAGTAATAACCTTGGCTGTCAGAACAGTGGTGAAATGTCATGGAAAGAAGAACAGTGTGCATAGTAGCAGGTAGCAAGGCCTTGCATGAGGTCCCAAGGCAGGTGAGCCCCTGGATAGTGCATTCATTAAACAAGGGACTCTAGTATTGAAGATACCAGCACCTTGACTGAAAATTCTTGGAGTGCTGACAATGTTACTGCAGCTCACAGAGAGCAGAGACCTATCACAGTCTCTCCTAGAGGACAGCTGATACAGTAAGCTTAAGTGTAAGGGGGGGTGTAAAGAAAAGTCTACTGGAAACTTCTAAAGCAAAAGTTCCATCTTGGAAAATGGATCACCCAAGACAGCAGATTTCTTCAGTGAATTTAAACTTTATTTTACAAATAGAACCATCTAGTCAGACTTGCATGTGGGGTTTTCTTTCTACCCTAATAACTGTAGCAAGAATATTGGAAGGAGTTACTTTATGCTCTGGATTAGATGAGCCCTCTCAAGGGTCCTTTTCAAATTCTTAAGCTATAGTTTTGGGAATCATTTAACAGAAAGCTTTTACAGGCATTGTAGTTAACTGCATAGTAGTAGGTTGCTCTTATTCCTCCATGCTGATTATTGATTTGGTAACAATAAAGTGGCAGGTTAATTTCAAGCACTGTTCATTGTGCTTTATCCATATCTTGACTCCAAGAAAGTAAGACCTTTGTGATACCTCATTTTGGGGGTCTCAGAAGTTGCTTGAAGACCCTCTGTGAAGAGATTATGCTATGTTCTTTCAGAGAGAAAAGAAAGCATGTTGGCAGGGTGGAGATGGTGGGCAGCTTGGGAAAAGGAGAACTATTTCCCAAGGGGGGAACTAGTGCCAGCCTGCGGGCCCTTCAGCTGTGAACAGGGAGAGCCTCGTGGTTTACCTGAGCAGCTTGGCCTCCAGATGCCAGAGCTGCTAGCTGAGGCAAAACTGCATGTCCCAGCTTGGCCCGGAAATGCTAAGCCACCTATCTTTATGAGGACTTCTTGAGCTTGGACCTTAAGCATATTTACAGAGAATGGTATGGACTGATGATGAGAGGGCTCTCTCCAAATATGAGGACCAGGAAAAGTCCCTTGGCACCTCTGAATGACCTTGAGAGCAATGGAAGGGAACACCAGTAATAACAGAAATTGCATTTCTTGCCATTCAGTGGCATCTGATAGAGATCATATTTGATTTAGAGAAACAAATGTGACATCAAGTCTATCAATATAATAAAACTGACAATCTGTACAGATCTTTAAAGTTTACAGTCTACATTCGTGCATGCTATCTCATTGTATCCTAATAACTCTGTAAAAGGGTTAATGTGGTTATATTCATTTCATAAGTGATATTCCCAAGGTCTCAGAGCTGGTAACTGGCAGCATAGCTCTTGTTGCTGCCATTCTCAAGAGGGGATCCCCTAATTCCCATCTAAGCTGTGTTGTGCACCCTACCTCCTGGGGAAGAATGGGGGGCCCACTGTGTGGGGAGATGGGAGATGAGGCTGTAAGGAAGCCAGGAGACAGATGATGAATATGCTCTGAGCTTTTGTTCCAGAAACTGTAAATAGCTATTACTGAGTTTGACTTTTTAATTTCTTTTTATGTTACATAAGTCAATTTAACAAGTATTGTAAAGTACCAGGTCCTGTGTGGTGCTGAGGACATAGTGGTTACCAAAATGGGTATGGGTCGGGGTCTCCAGGAAGTTTCTTTTTTGTTGGAAGGAGATTGACAAAACCCATGTTAGAAGTAAACATAAAAAATTAGTTATGGACTGTGATGATGGCATGCCATGAAGAAAATAAGCAGGGTCCTGGAATAAGGAGAAAGGAATATAAAACAGTCTGAGGTGTATAAAGAAAAAACAAAATCTCTTCTCCTAGGCCCCACCTCCATTTCCCCCGTGGTACATACCCTTTAACATTTTTCTTCTAAAACAAATGTATGCAAATGTACATGACTGCTTAGTCTTTATAAAAATAGAATAATGCTATACATCTTCATAATCTGCTTTTCCTTTTTAAAAATGCATTATGGATACCTTTCATGGTAATACACTTAGATCTGATTCGTTCTTTTAAGTTGCTGCATAGTATTGTTCCATAATATGAATGTATTTGGCTGTTCTATTGATGGTCACTCAGGTTGTTTCTAGTTTTTTGCTGTTACAAATACTGTAATAAATATTTAAAAAATTTTGGGGGGGGGCACCTGGGTGGCTCAGTTGGTTAAGTGTTAGACTTTTGATTTCTGCTCAGGTCGTGATCTCATGGTTTGTGGATTGAGCCCCACCTTGGGCTCCATGCTAACAGCACAGAGCCTGCTTAGGATTCTCTCTGCCCCTTCCCTGCTCATGTGCATGCCTGCATGTGCTGTCTCTCAAAACAAATAAATACACTTAAAAAGTGTTTTTATTTTTAATTGAAATATAGTTGACATACAATATTAATTTTGGGTATACAACATAGCGTTTTGACAGTTCTATAAATGCTTACCACCGTAAGCTTCTGTCACCATACAAAGTTACTGCAATATTATTGACTGTATTCCCTATGCTGTCCTTTTTATCCCTGTGACTTACTTATTTTATGACTAGAAGTTTGTACCTCTTTTAAGCCCCTTCACCTATGTCCCCTTCTGTCTGACCACCATCAGTTCTCTGTAGTTAGGAGTCTGTTTCTGTCCCCCCCCCCTTTGATTTGTTTGATTTTTTATTTGTTTTTTATACGACATCCTTACATATTAGTGCTTTTCTTTTTGTTGGAAAGAGTCCTAGGTGTGATAGCTGGTCCTAAAGTTCTATTCCTTTTTAAATTTATATACTGTCAGACTACTCTTCATAAAGGTTGTGACCACATATGCAAGTCTGTAAATCCACATGCCTTCTCAGTCTTAGATGTTCTCAATCTTCTTCATTTTTGCCACTCTTAAAGGTGAAAAAATAGAATCTCATTGTTGTTTTGATTTATGTTTGGCAACTAGAGCTCACAAAACTTTTCATAGGTTTATTGATTATAGCCTTTGCCCATCTTTCCGTTGCATCATTGGTCTTCTCACCGATGTTCTGCCTATGTGAGGGTAGTAACTCTTTATCACATGTACTTCATGTATTTCTCCCATTTTTTCATTTGCCTTCTGAATTTCTTTTGGCATCATCAAAGGGTTTTAAGCAGGATAGTAACCAGATTGTATTTGTGTTTTTGGAAGCTCATTCTGCAAGGACATGGAGGGCTGATTGGAAGGAACAAGATGAAACAGCTGGGCACCTACTGGGAGTTTCCAGGCAAATGTGAGGAATGGAGAGGGAAAAACAGATGTGAGACTATGAGGAAATGAAATGTATACAGTGCTCAGACTAATTGGATTGGCTTGCAAGGGCAATTGAGGTTGACTTTCAGGTTTCTGAAGCCAGGCGAGTGGGAGGGTTTGGGTGGCATTTTCTGAGAGGACAACAGAGCATGTGTGAGAGTAGAGATATGTAACTTGGATTCAGACAGGGTTTGGGGACGTCTAAGAGATGTTCAAGTGGAGAGTGCAGTAAGCTGATGGGTGTTGGGGTCTAGCCCACAGGAGGGTGGTCTCGGCTGAGGAGTGGTGCCAGGATTTCGCAGCACACAGACGGTGCCTGACTACAGACATGGGAGTGAGGGAGCTTCTTTGTGAGGTAATGGGGAGTCTGAAGGGCATAAAGGTCTGAGAAAGAATCCCATAGAACTGCCATGTTCAAAGGGTTCACTGAGAAAAGGAGCTGGTAATGAAGGCTGTTTCCAGAAGCTGGCAGGCTACTTCTTGCCTTTGACTGAGGGTGTCTCCAGTCTGAGAAGAGGGCTGTGATGGTAGTCATGGATTCTTCTCTTCTTTCCTCCACTGCAGTGTAGACAGGATCCAGAGATTCTCACCAGTTTTTCTCCCACTGAAGGATGTAGGCCTGCAGGCTCACTGTGGCCACTCTGATTCTCCTGGCTTCCACCCAGGAGACCAACACCCCCCCACCCCCCATTGGGTCCCACTTCCTTCACATTCTCCAGAGGACCTAGGTCTTACTCTGACCTCCACTGCAGAGCTCAATTTACCATCTCAGTGAAAGGTGGTGGAATCTTTCACTAGCTCACTACAGCTTAATTTATGCCAAGGAAGTGAAATGAATTCTCCTTAACGAAGTTCCAGTGAATGAGCTCACCCCACATTTGGTTTTTGATTTAAAAGACAACTCCAAGATTTGGCCTGTCCTACAAATCCCAGAAAACTGGTTCCTGCCCATATGGAAATATTTGTTGTGTAAACTAGATTGATATGCAGCAATTTTAAAAATTACTTTTACCCAATTTTGCCCATTGGGATTAAAGGAGTTCCAGGTGGCACAGAAAGAGAAAACTTTAGTGTTTGTTGCAGTTGATAGTGACACAGTTTACACAAGGACTTGTGAATGTAGACATGATCTAAGAAGCCAACGTTTATGGAAGAACAACACACACTATGTAAAACACCTGGTCCCTTAAACAGGAACCTGATACTTTCTCAGTTATCCAAATGTGACTTGGCCATTAACTCATAGTCTCTGGCTCGGTGGCTGTTTGTCTCTTCACTTTGATGCATTGAAAATTTGGCACAAATATAGGGCCATCCATGGTTTAAAACTGCTATGGCAAATGAGTCATAACCATTGAATGTTATGGTTGGCAGAGGCTTGAGAGACCATCTAGGACCACCCCCTCATTTTTCAGGTGAGGAGACTGAGAGTTAAAACTTGCCTATGATCACATGACGTAACTGGATATTGTCCAGGTTCTCTGATCTCCAGTCCTGTGCGGTTAGTACACCTCCATGCTGTCACTCAGCAGTAATCAAGAAGGGCTGGCTTTTTGACTTCTGTTACCCACCTGTCCCTCCCCTACCTCTAGTGCCTCCCAATAAACATACAAGTAAAATTACTGCTCTTGCTAAAAAAAAAAAAAAAAAAAAAGAAATCAGCCTTAGACATGGCCCCTGACTTCCCTTCCAAATAGATGGCCACTTCTAAGAAAATTTCTCCTACATAGAAATTTTGGAACCCGCTGACTTTGACCATGAGCATTTGGGTGATGATCTGGAGCAGACCACAGGGCTATCCACAGTTCCCCTTCCCCTTTCACTTTCTTCAACTCCCTTTTTATACTTTGCTCCGGTGATGATGTATGTAGTATATTTGGCACTCGCAGGAGATCGTTTGTTAAAAAAATATCTCTTCTCTATACTGAACTAATTATTCATCTGAATAATAATAATAGCCAGAAAAGAGACACAGTAAAAATTTTATTTCTTGATGTATGTGTATATAATCATGCAAGCAAATTAAATAAGTAAATAAACCAAGTATTATGCTACCAAGTAGGAAAAAGTAATGGATTAACACTTAATGTATTTTTATGATGAAAGGAAAAATCCTTATATTTTGAAACTGTAATCAATAATAATATTAGTTTCTATTTTTCATCCTTAACTTCTACAAATGTCTATGACAAATATATCTTCTTTGCATATTCATGTTTAATAGTATAGCCAGATTTGTCAACTTATCTTTACTCATAATTGATAGGAGAATACTTTTGATTAAACCTAATTTGAGTTTTTTTTTTCATTTGAAACAACAGATATGCACATACTTAGGAAAAGTCTTATACATAAGGCTGAGTTCTATAGAAATTCATAAGAATCCCAGTGACAGTATTATAAGAAGGGCAGTACTGTTCATGTCTATTTTTTCTTCAGGCATGTTTCTAGTGGCTTTCATATATTTCTCAGTAGAAACATTTCCACTAAAATATCTAAACTATAAAATTCACCAGATATCTCTATTATTTCTGGTAAGAATTTATACAGTTGTGATTTTTCTGCAAAAATTATTTAAAAAGGCTGAACAAAAGAGGACATTGATCCATGTTTTTAGAATAATGTCCAGTTCTTGGTGAAAATGAGGGATTCAGATATTATTGTTTAATTGCTTTTGGCAATGTAAGACCAATATCTTTTGTGGTCTCCATTGGCGTTCTTCAGAATTTGATTCTTTTTTTTTCTAGGAAATATCCATTTCCTTATATTTTTATTTTTGCATGGTTAATGCCCTTAAACTGTTTAAGATCTAAATGAATCAATTTTAAATCTTGATGTCTCACTGTATATCATTTAAGGCTGATTCTGGTTGTTTGTAAATAGTTTTGTTTCTGGCTAATCTCATCTAAAGCTTTACACCAGGAAAAAAGATAACAGAGAAGAAGAAAAACTCATGGAAGAGAGAATAAAATTTGAGCTGATTTCTTGTTCCATATTTTCTTTTGTGTCTTTACTGTGGGCATAGCTTTAACTTTCCGGGGAAAACCTTTTCATTGTTACACCTACATTCTGCAGTGTTTACCAACAGGGAAGTGATACTGGATTGAATGAATTGTTTTTTCCAAAAGTTCCAAAAAAGAAAAATATCCAAGGGCTTACACAGAATGACAAATTAAAGTATTTCAAGTTCTGTTTCTTTGCCTTTACAATCTCATTGCTATCACTATTTATTTTGAATCTAGTACGTAAATAAAGAAATATTTAATACCATGGGGTTGGAGAGTTGAATTGTACCCAAAGTAAGCTTAAAAGATACTGAACTATTACCAACTTACTCTCAAAACAAATGTTTGTACCTGAGTCTGTGTGTTGAGGACTGACTGCATACCTAACAGTTTTCTAAATTCACTTTCAAGAATAGTACAATATCTATTAAAGAATAATTTAAAAATGTACTAATTTGAGGCTTGAATATTAATGTCAAAACTCAACAGAAACTATAATAATTGTTTAGAATTTAGACCAACTAGTGATTTTTTTGGGAAACAGTAGCTTCTCACTGACATTGTTTAGAGTTGTCAGCACATGGTGATAATAAAAAGTAGATAAACAGTTTATTCAGTTTTATTATTTTTTTAAATTCTCTACAAAAATTGTACCCACAAGGTAGAGTACACTCACTTCTCTGCCCTTCATGTGCCACCTCTGGGATTCCTTCCAATTTTAACTATGAGAGTGACCTGTGTGCCTGGCTGCTTTTGTTTTCCTGTTTCCATTCTTCCCTTGCCCTCCAGAGATCATGTTTATTCCCCATTTCTTTGAATTCCATGAGGAAATGGTAGGAAAAGAGAAAAATCAAGTTGTCATGGTAGGTAAGGCAATCATTCCAACTACCTTCTGCCCTTTTGCTCTTCTCCATAACAAAGAAAATGTGAAGATTAAGTAAGTTAGTACAAGTCAAGTATTTAGAACTACATCTAGCACGTAGACAGTGCTCAATGAATTCTTGCCATTACTTGAAAGTAGAATGAGAGGCAGGCCTTCTGGTTATGGCAGGTCCTTGAATGGTAGCAATGTTAGAGTTAGATCCTTACTTACACCTTCTCCTAAGACTCTTTTGAGTGTTAGAAGGCTGGGTTTTCAGCAGAAGTTACTTCTACCATGTCTAAGGAGTCATAATATTCTGTATGTGAAGATTAGGCATTTTGGACGGAAGACCTGACAAACCTTTGCACTAGGCATTTTCATCTCAGATGTGGTGTCATCTCTGGAGTTGAGTACTGCCTAAGTCATAGGATTTCTCTTCAAACACCTTCATCACAAACACTTTCTACAGAGCCCACCCTGAAAATAGGGCTTCTTTCAGCTTTGCCCTGGGAACTGGGTGTTCCATTGAGGAAAATAAAATCAGACCTACCACAGAGAATTTTTTAATGAGTATCAAGGCTATTTGCTCATGTAGAAAAATTGAGGTATAATTTACATATGAAGAAAGCATAGATATTGTTTATTTCGATGAGTTCTGAAAGTTCTATGTATCGCTCAAACCAAGATATCGAATATTTTCATCATGGCAGAAAGTTCCCTTATTATTTTTTCATTTTAAAATTTAGATACAAGTCTCCAGATCTTGGCTACTGTACAAGAGGGTGGGACAGAAGGGAGATGGCAGAACTGTGGCTGGAGCAGTGGGGTGATAAGGTGTCTTAGCCCGCAAAAGAATGCTGAAGACACCCTGACAGGTAGATTCATGAATAGCCCTCACTCCAAAAGAAAACTTAGCTGAACTGAAAAGATGAAGAAATAAAGAAGGTTATTGAGATGCAGTATTTTCAGTGGTGTTGAAGAAATTTTGTCATATGCTTTTGCTAGAATAGGTAGTGTGAGCTTTGAGTCTTCCAGATTATATCAAGAAAGTTTATGTAAATATCACTACTTTTTATCCTTGACTTGTATATAAAACTCTGGACCTAAGTTCTAGGAGGCAAATATTGGTTCTGTCGACCAATGGACTGGACTACAGGAGCAGAGGCAGCTTTTGAACAGAACTGGAGCTCCTTTAGTAATGTTTGTGACCCATTGAAAGGCTGATGATCTTGGGACATTTGTAATCCACACTGATTATGACAAATCCCTATTGCCACACTAATTAGTGAGATATAGATTCAAAGGAAAACCTTTGAAATCCATGCTGCTTGCCATGTATCAGTGAACTTCTGCTTAGCACCTTTTTATGTCTTTTTTAAAAAATATGTTGACACTATGTAGCTGTGAAATTATGTAATCTTTATTTGTGTAGTCTTTGTTACTTGAATCTAAACTAAGGGAATGTTCTATTTTGCTGAAAACTCCCAGCTAGCTTAAATGCAATGAAATAACAGCACACTATTAACCCTGTAGGTGCTATGAGAAACTTAATGTTCAGCAGCTCAAAGGTTAAGCCTATAGTTTTGGAATCTTGTGTGCTTATGTGTATAGTAATATATCACTTATTGTTTAAAAAATTTTAATTCCAATAGAATTAACATACAGTGTGAGATATGTTTCAGGTGTAAAATATAGTGATACAACAATTCTATACATTACTCAGAGCTCTTCACAATAAGTGTACTCTTAATCCTCTTCACCTGTTTCACCCCCCCACCCCCACCCCGGCAACCACCTGTTCTCTATATTTAACAGTCCATTTTTTTGGGTTGTCTCTTTCTTGTTTTGTTTCTTAAATTCCACATATGAGCGAAATCATGGTATTTGTCTTTCTCTGACTTATTTCATTTAGCATTATGCCCTCTAGATCTGTCCATGTTGTTGCAAATGGCAAGATTTCATTCCTTTTTAGGCTTAGTAATATTCCATTGTGTGTCTGTACACACACACACACACACACACACACACACACACCACACCACATCTTCTTTATCCATTCATCTATTGACAAACACTTAGGGAATGGGTGAAACAGGTGAAGAGGATTAAGAGTACACTTATGATGAGCTCTGAGTAGTGTATGGAATTGTTGTATCACTATATTGTACACCTGAAAAAATCTAACACTGTATGTTAATTCTATTGGAATTAAACATTTAAAAATAATAAAATAAGTGGTATAATTTGGCTATTGCAAATAATGCTGCAGTAAAAATAGGGAGGCATATATCTTTTTGAATTAGTATTTTCATATTCTTTAGATAAATACCCAGTGGTGGAATTACTGGATCATATGGTAATTCTATTTTTAATTTCTTTTTTGCAGCTTCCATACTGTTTTCCACAGTGGCTGCCCCATTTTGCATTCCCACCAACAGTGCGTGAGGGTTCCATTTTTCCCCACATCCTTGCCAGCACTTGTTTGTTGTGTTTTTTGTTGTACCTGTTCTGACAGATATGAGGTGATAGTCTCATTTTGATTTACATTTTCCTGATGATGAATGATATTGAGTATTTTTTCCTGAGTCTGTTGACCATCTGTATGTATTCATGGGAGAAATCTCTATTCATGTGTTCTGCCCATTTTTAATTGGTTTGTTTGTTTATTTATTTATTTATTTATTTATTTATTAGTGTGGAGTTGTATAAGTTATTTATTTTGGGTAAAACCACTTTTTGGATGTGTCAGAAATACATCCTGCCATTCAGTACGTTGTTTTGTATTTCTGTTGATTGTTTCTTTTGCTGTGAAGAAGCTTTTTATTTTGATGTAGTCCCAATTTTTTGCTTTTGTTTCCCTCACCTCTGGAGTTAATTATCTATAAGAATGGTGCTATGACTGATGTCAGAGAAATTACTGCCTCTGCTCTCTTCTAGGATTTTTATGATTTCCGGTCTCACATTTAGATCTTTAATCCATTTTGAATTTATTTTTGTGTATGATGTGAGACAGTGGTCCAGTTTCATTCTTTTGCCTGTAGCTATCCAGTTTCCCTAGCACTATTTGTTCAGAGACTGTTTTCTTCCTGTTACATATTCTGGTCTCCTTTGTCAAAGATTAATTGACCATATAATTGCAGGCTTTTTTTTCTGGACTCTCTGTTCTGAGCCATTGACCTGTGTGTTTATTTTTATGGTATTACCATACTGTTTTGGTTTACTATAGCTTTTCTAACTCCGGGATTGTGATACCTCAGTTTTTTGTTTTTATTCCCAGATTGCTTTGGCTTTTGGGGTCTTTTGCGGTTCCATACAAATTTTAAGATTATTTCTAATAGTTCTGTGAAAAAATGCTGTTGCTATTTTGATAGGGGTTGAGTTAAATCTGTAGATTGCTTTGGGTAGTATGGACATTTTAACAATATCTGTTGTCCCAATCCATGAGTATGGGATATCTTTCTGAAATTTATGTCATCTTCAATTTCTTTCACCATTATTTCATAGTTTTCAGAGTATGGGTCTTTCACCTCCTTGGTTAAGTTTATTTCTAGGTATTTTATTGTTTTTGGTGCAATTGTAAATGGGATTTTATTCTTAATTTCTCTTTCTGCTACTTCATTATTAGTGTGTAGAAATTCAATGGATTTCTTTATATTGATTTTGTGTCCTGTGACCTTAACTGATTTCACTATCAGTTCTAGTAGTTTTTTGGTGGAGTCTTTAGGATTTTCTATATATCTTATCATGTCATCGCAAATAGTAAATATTTTACTTCTTCCTTACCAATTTGGATGACTTTTGTTTCTTTTTCTTGTCTGATTTCTGTGGCTAGGACTTCCCGTACTATGTTGAATAAAAGTGGTGAGAGTGGACATCCTTGTCTTTTTCCTATCTTTAGGAGGAAAGATCTCAGTTTTTCACCATTAAGTATGGCATTAGCTATGGGTTTTTCCTATGTGGCTTTTATTATGTTGAGGTGCATTCCCTCTAAACCTACTTTGTTGAAGATTTTATTATGAATAGATGTTGTACTTTGTCAAATACTTTTTCTGCATCTGTTTTTATCTTTCTCTTATTGATATTATGTATAGTATTGGTTGATTTGCTAATATTGAATCACCCTTGCATCCCAAGAATAAATCCCCCTTGATCATAGTGAATGGTTTTTTTTTAATGTATTGTTGGATTCAACTTGCAGATAATTTGTTGAAGTTTTTTTTGCTACTGTGTTCATCAGATATTGGCCTGTAGTTCTCTTTTTTGTGGTGTCTTTATCTGGTTTTGGTAACAGTGTAATGAGGGCCTTATAGCTTATAGAAGCTCCATATATCTATATCTATATATCTATATATCTATATATCTATATCTATATCTATATCTATATCTATATCTATATAGATAGATTTGAAAAGTTTAAGAATAGGTATTAACTCTAAATGTTTGGTACAATTCAGCTATGAAGCCATCTGGTCCTGGACTTTTGTTTGTTGGGAGTTTTCTGATTGCTGATTCAGTTTCATTGCTGGTAGTTGATCTTCTCAAATGTTCTGTTTTTTCCTGATACAGTTTTGGGAGGTTATGTGTTTCTAGGAGTTTATCCATTTTTTTTTTTCTAGGCTGTCCAATTTGTTGGCATATAATTTTTCATGGTATTCTCTTATAATCCTTTGTATTTCTGTGGTGTAAATTATTTCTTGTCTTTCATTTTTGATTTGAGTCCTCTCTTTCTCTCTTTTTTTGATGAATCTCTAAATGTTCATCAATTTTGATGATCTTTTCAAAGAACCAGCTCTTGGTTTCATTGATCTATTCTATTGGTTTTTTGTTTCTTTGTTTTTAGTTCTTACTTCATTTATTTCTGTTCTGATCTTTATTATTTCCTTCCTTCTACTGCTTTTGAGTTTTGTTTGTTCTTTTCCTAGCTTTTCAGTTGTAAGTTTAGATTGTTTGAGATTTTTTTGCTTCTTGAGGTAGGCTTATATTGCTATAAACTTCCCTTTTAGAACAGCTTTGGCTGCATCCCAAAGAGTTTGGACCATTGTGTTTTTATTTTCATTTGTCTCCACGTACTTTTTAAAATTTCCTTTGATTTCTTTATTGACTCATTCATTGTTCAGTAGCATGTTATTTAATTTCCATGTATTTGTGTCCTTTCCACATGTTTTCTGTGGTTAATTTCTAGTTTCGTAGCATTGTGGTCAGAAAAGGTGCATGGTATCACTTTGATCTTTTTCATTTGTTGAGATTTGTTTTGTGGCCTAACATGTCATCTGTTTTAGATATGTTCCACTTGCACTTGAATGTGTACTCTGCTGTTTTAGAATGGAATGTTGTGAATATATCTGTTGAATCCATGTTGTCCAATGTGTCATTCAAAGCCATTACTTCCTTGTTGATTTTCTGTCTGGATGACCTATATCCATCAATCTAAGTGGGGTGTTAAAGTCCTCTACTATTATTGTATTACTATCAATGACTTCTTTTATGTTTATTATTAGCTGCTATATGTATTTGATTGCTTCCATGTTGAGTGCATAAATATTTATAATTATTATACCTTTTGTTTGATTCCTTTATGATTAGGTAGTGTCCTTCTTTGACTCTTGTTACAGTCTTTGTTTTGAAGTCTATTTTGTTCAATATAAGTATTGCTACTCCAGCTTTCTATTCATTTCCATTTGCATAAGTGCTTTCCATCCTTTCACTTTCTTTTCTTTTCTTTTTTTTTTTTTGAGAAAGTGAGCACAAGTGTGGGAGGGGCAGTGGGAGAAGAAGAGAGAGAACCTTAAGCAGGCTCCATGCATAGTACAGAGCCTGATGTGGGGCTTGGTCTCATGACTATGAGATCATGACCTGAGCTGAAATCAAGAACTGGATGCTTAATCAACTGAGCTACCCAGGCACTCCTACATCCTTTCACTTTCAATCTGCATGTGTCTTTCAGTCTGAAATGGGTCTCTTCTAGGCAGCATATAGATGGGTCTGTCTTTGTTATCCATTCCACTACCTATGTCTTTTAATTGATGCAATTAGACCATTTACAGCTAAGTAATTATTGATAGGTATGTATTTATTGCTATTTTGATACTTGTTTTATGGTTTTGTAGTTCTTCTCTGTTCCTTTCTTCTCTTGCTTCTCTAATGGTTGGTTGGCTTTTCTTTAGTGATATACTTGTATTACTTTTTCTTTATTGTTTACACATATGTTACCAGTTTTTGATTTGTGGTTACTAATTAGGTGTATATATAACATCTTATGCATATAGTAGTCTATACTAAGTTATAATCACTTAAGTTTGAACACATTCTATAAGCAATAAGTTTTTACTTTTCCACCCCACTTCATATTTTAGGTATATGGTGTTATACCTTACATCCTTTTATTTTGTGACTCCCTTGCCTAATTTTTATAGATATACTTTACTGCTTTTGTGCTTTCTACTTTTCTTACTCCTTCTTACTGTCTTTCTGATCCACTCAAAGAGTCATATTTAAGGTTTCTTCCAAAACTGGTTTAGTGGTGATGAATTTATTTCACTGTTGTTTGTCTTGGAAAGGCTTTCTCTCTCCTTTTATTCTGAATGATAGCCTTGCTGGGTAGAGTATTCTTGGTTGCAAGTTTCTTTCTTTCAGCACTTTGAATATATCAAGCCACTCCCATCTGGCCTGCAGAGTTTCTGCTGAAAAATCAGCTGATAGAATTATGGGGTTTCCTACACATGTAACTGTTTTGTTTTTCTTGGAGCTTTAAAAGGTCTCTCCTTATCACTATGTTTTGCCATTTTAAGTACTATATGTCTTGGTGTGAATCTCCTTAAGTTGATTTCATTGAGGGCTTTTTGCATACCCTGGATCTGGATTTTGTTTCCTTCTCCAGATTTGGGAAGTTTTTAGCTATTATTTTTTCAAATAAATTTTCCATCCCCTTTTCTCTCTCTCCTCCATTTGGGATCCCTATAATGCAAATGCTATTACATTTGATGGGAGTTGCATATTTCCCATAACCTAGTCTCGTTTTTTATTCTTTTTCTTTCTCCTGTTCAGCTTGATTGCTTTCCATTTCTCTGTCCTCCAGGTTGCTAATCTGTTTTTCTGCTTCCTCTAGTCTACTATTTATTCCTACTATTTTTGTGTACTTTTTAAAGCTTATTTGTTTATTTTTGAGATAGAGAGAGAGAGTACTGGAAGGGGAGAGAGAGAGACAGAGAGACAGAGAATCCCAAGTGGGCTCTGTACTAGCAGCACAGACCCCAATATGGGGACTGAACTCATGAACCATGAGATCATGACCTGAGCCAAAATCAATAGATGGTTGCTTAACTGACTGAGATACCTAGATACCCTGATTTTTGTGTTTTTTTTTAATTCTGTTATCGAGTTTATCATCTCTGATTGTCTCTTTTTTATGTTTTCTATCTTTGTTGAGGGTTTCACTGAGGTCCTCCACTGTTTCCTCAAGTCTAGTGAGTGTCTTTATGAGTATTACTTTAAATTCTCTATCAGGCATATTACTTATTTCCATTTCATTTAGCTGTCTTTCTGGGATTTTGTCTTGTTTTTTAATTTGGGACGTATACCTCTGTCTCCTCATTTTGCCTAACTCTGTGTGTCTGTTTCTCTGTGTTAGAAAAGTCAGCTATATTGCCTTTTTTGAAAGTAGTGACCTTATAAAGAAGAGGCCTGGAATGCTCTATAATACAACGTCCTATGTTCACTAGAATCTGGAACTTCAGGTGTGTCTCCTATGTGTGTTGCATGTGTCCTACTATTATGGCTGAGCCACATTTGCTATTAGTCAGTTGTCTGCATTTGGGCTTTTTGCCTGTTGTGGGCAGGATTTGGTCCCTGTGTTGTTAGTGGGCCAATCTGGGGCTTGAGTTAGGTCAGACCAGATGTTTTTCAGAGCTGCGTTCCTACCATACTGTAGGGGTTCTCCCTGGGTTGTCTCATGAGAAGCTTTTGTTGGTGGGTTGGATCTTCAGTCAGACTCACATCTGCCCTGCCCACTGCTGGGGCTACAGTCAAACCCATGTCTTTTTTTTCCCCTTGTTCTTGGGCAGAAGCCACTTTGGAGGTGGTGCTGACCCCTGCTGGGGCTGCTTGCACCCTCCTGTGCTTGTTGCACTGCTTTGGTTGGACTCCTGCTGAGGGTGTATTGGGGTGGTGGGCCCACAAAGGAATCTAGGATGGGGCTTTTTGTGTTAGGGAAGTTTGTGCTGGTATACTGTGGATGGGGACCTGTAACTACTTTTGAAAAATTGGCTGAGGCCAGGTTGGGCTGGAGATGCTAGTCAGCAGAAGAGCATGGGTTGAGTCACACTGTTAACTAGCTAGGTAGAGAGTGTTCATGCTATACCCACAGGTGTTTGTGTGTCTAGGCTGGGGGCTGGGGAATGGAAATGGTGCCTACCAGCTGTTTTGTTCTTGGAGACTTTTCCCAAACATCCCTGCCCATCCCTCACATGCTCTGAGATTAGTAAAAAGATCTCCCTCTGTATACCCTACATGTCTTTTGTTTTTTTGCTTGCTTGGTTGTTTGTTTTTTAACTGCCGCTTCTATATTGTATCTCAGTGGTGCTGTTATGCTATATCTTTAAGGATGGTGATTCGGTTTCCTGTTGCCCTTCTGATTTTTAAAGTTCCAGGTGTTAAGCCTCACTGATTGTAAGAACTTGTGAAGTTAACCCCTTTTGTTTTTCAAAGCCAAATGTTATGGGGATTCATCTTCCGTCCCCCATGCCTGTGGTGCCTGGTATGGGGTCTACTTCTCTCCCCTCTCCAACCCTTCAATGTTCCTCCCTCCCAGGAATGGCCCTATGGGTCATTTTGGCTCCTCACCTTGTCTCCACCCTTCCTTTCCTCTTTCATGTGGTCTCTTCTCTACATTTAGCTGGAGAGTCTGTTCTGCCAATCTTTGGGTTGTTTTCTCATTTATTTACACTGATGTGGGTGTTATCTAGGTATATCTGTGGGACGAGGTGAGCCTAGGATCTTTCTACTTTGCCATCTTCTGTGAAAGTCTTATTGTTTATTCTTAAGGGAGGACTCACTTGACATTGAGGCAGTCGCTTTATATTCATATGGAGCTTTTAAGGAGACTAGTAATGTGAACAAGTTGAGTTGTTCCTCCAGTTTACCAGCAGGTTTATTAAATTATTATCCAGGAGAAATACTGACAGGGCAAGTTATAGTGGACTAAAATGGCTGGTAGGAAAGTCTGGGCTAGAAGACATTGCTCCCGGTGACCCTTTTTTAATTCAAGGTTAATTGTTAAAGTAGTTTTATTTTTATTTTTTCAATATATGAAATTTATTGTCAAATTGGTTTCCATATGACACCCAGTGCTCATCCCAAAAGGTGCCCTCCTCAATACCCATCACCCACCCTCCCCTCCCTCCCACCCCCCATCAACCCTCAGTTCTCAGTTTTTAAGAGTCTCTTATGCTTTGGCTCTCTCCAACTCTAACCTCTTTTTTTTTCCTTCCCCTCCCCCATGGGTTCCTGTTAAGTTTCTCAGGATCCACATAAGAGTGAAAACATATGGTACCTGTCTTTCTCTGTATGGCTTATCTCACTTAGCATAACACTCTCCAGTTCCATCCACGTTGCTACAAAGGGCCACATTTCATTCTTTCTCATTGCCATGTAGTACTCCATTGTGTATATGAACCACAATTTCTTTATCCATTCATCAGTTGATGGACATTTAGGCTCTTTCCATAATTTGGCTATTGTTGAGAGTGCTGCTATAAACATTGGGGTACAAGTGCCCCTATGCATCAGCACTCCTGGGTCCCTTGGGTAAATTCCTAGCAGTGCTATTGCTGGGTCATAGGGTAGATCTATTTTTAATTTTTTGAGGAACCTCCACACTGTTTTCCAGAGCAGCTGCACCGGTTTGCATTCCCACCAACAGTGCAAGAGACTTCCTCTCCACATCCTCTCCAGCATCTATAGTCTCCTAATTTGTTCATTTTGGCCACTCTGACTGGCATGAGGTGATAGCTGAGTGTGGTTTTGATTTGTATTTTCCTGATGAGGAGCGACATTGAGCATCTTTTCATGTGCCTGTTGGCCATCTGGATGTCTTCTTTAGAGAAGTGTCTATTCATGTTTTCTGCCCATTTCTTCACTGGGTTATTTGGTTTTCAAGTGTGGAGTTTGGTGAGCTCTTTATAGATTTTGGATACTAGCCCTTTGTCCGATATGTCATTTGCAAATATCTTTTCCCATTCCGTTGGTTGCCCTTTAGTTTTGTTGGTTGTTTCCTTTGCTGTGCAGAAGCTTTTTATCTTCACAAGGTCCCAGTAGTTCATTTTTGCTTTTAATTCCCTTGCCTTTGGGGATGTGTCAAGTAAGAGATTGCTACGGCTGAGGTCAGAGAGGTCTTTTCCTGCTTTCTCCTCTAGGGTTTTGATGGTTTCCTGTCTCACATTCAGGTCCTTTATCCATTTTGAGTTTATTTTTGCGAGTGGTGTGAGAAAGTGGTCTAGTTTCAATCTTCTGCATGTTGCTGTCCAGTTCTCCCACCACCATTTGTTAAAGAGACTGTCTTTTTTCCATTGGATGTTCTTTTCTGCTTTGTCAAAGATTAGTTGGCCATACGTTTGTGAGTCTAGTTCTGGGGTTTCTATTCTATTCCATTGGTCTATGTGTCTGTTTTTGTGCCAATACCATGCTGTCTTGATGATTACAGCTTTGTAGTAGGGGCTAAAGTCTGGGATTGTGATGCCTCCTGCTTTAGTCTTCTTCTTCAAAATTACTTTGGCTATTCAGGGCCTTTTGTGGTTCCATACGAATTTTAGGATTGCTTGTTCTAGTTTCGAGAAGAATGCTGGTGCAATTTTGATTGGGATTGCAATGAGTGTGTAGATAGCTTTGGGTAGTATTGACATTTTGACAATATTTATTCTTCCAATCCATGAGCATGGAATGTTTTTCCATTTCTTTATATCTTTGTCAACTTCCTTCATAAGCTTTCTATAGTTTTCAGCATACAGATCTTTTACATCTTGGTTAGATTTATTCCTAGGTATTTTATGCTTCTTGGTGCAATTGTGAATGGGATCAGTTTCTTATTTGTCTTTCTGTTGCTTCATTGTTAGTGTATAAGAATGCAACTGATTTCTGTACATTGATTTTGTATCCTGCAACTTTGCTGAATTCATGTATCAGTTCTAGCAGACTTTTGGTGGAGTCTGTCGGGTTTTCCATGTATAATATCATTTCATCTGCAAAAAGTGAAAGCTTGACTTCATCTTTGCCAATTTTGATGCCTTTGATTTCCTTTTGTTGTCTGATTGCTGATGCTAGAACTTCCAACACTACGTTAAACAACAGCGGTGAGAGTGGACATCCCTGTCATGTTCCTGATCTCAGGGAAAAAGCTCTCAGTTTTTCCCCATTGAGGATGATGTTAGCTGTGGGCTTTTCATAAATGGCTTTTATGATCTTTAAGTATGTTCCTTCTATCCCGACTTTCTCGAGGGTTTTTATTAAGAAAGGTTGCTGAATTTTGTCAAATGCCTTTTCTGCATTGATTGACAGGATCATATGGTTCTTTTCTTTTATTAATGATGTATCACGTTGATTGATTTGCGAATGTTGAACCAGCCCTGCATCCCAGGAATGAATCCCACTTGATCATGGTGAATAATTCTTTTTATATGCTGTTGAATTCGATTTGCTAGTATCTTATTGACAATTTTTGCATCCATATTCATCAGGGATATTGGCCTGTAGTTCTCTTTTTTTTACTGGGTCTCTGTCTGGTTTAGGAATCAAAGTAATACTGGCTTCATAGAATGAGTCTGGAAGTTTTCCTTCCCTTTCTATTTTTTGGAATAGCTTGAGAAGGATAGGTATTATTTCTGCTTTAAACGTCTGGTAGAACTCCCCTGGGAAGCCATCTGGTCCTGGACTCTTATTTGTTGGGAGATTTTTGATAACTGATTCAATTTCTTCACTGGTTATGGGTCTGTTCAAGCTTTCTATTTCCTCCTGATTGAGTTTTGGAAGTGTGTGGGTGTTTAGGAATTTGTCCATTTCTTCCAGGTTGTCCAGTTTGTTGGCATATAATTTTTCATAGTATTCCCTGATAATTGTTTGTATTTCTGAGGGATTGGTTGTAATAATTCCATTTTCATTCATGATTTTATCTATTTGGGTCATCTCCCTTTTCTTTTTGAGAAGCCTGGCTAGAGATTTATCAATTTTGTTTATTTTTTCAAAAAACCAACTCTTGGTTTCGTTGATCTGCTCTACAGTTTTTTTAGATTCTATATTGTTTATTTCTGCCCTGATCTTTATTTAAAGTAGTTTTAGAAATCTATAATTATTCTGAAAGGAAAGAGCAAAGTCAGGTTTGGATTTCTATGCAATGTATCCCTAGAGGGCTTCCCCACATAGCAAACTAATTTCAATGCTCAAGTTTAACAAAGCAGCAAGAGAAATTAAACAGGGAGTCTGCCACTGTACTCCCGTGTTCTGGGTGAGATTTTCAAACATCACATTTTATCCACTACTTTGATGAGAAAGAAGAGTAGCATGTTGCCTCCAAAGTTGGCTACTTGGGACAAGCAGATATATGCACAGGGCTGGGGTGGTGGTGGTGGGAGCTTGGTGTATAATATTAGTATAGAACAATTAATTTTTTCCCAAATGAAAAAATTCCATCCCTATGTATGCTCTTTCCCTCGATGTGAGAATGTAGTGACTCCCATTTAGGGATGGTTTTGCAGGTCATATAGAGAATAAGTGTACAGTGCCAACTGGAAGCAAGCATTGTGAAATCAGTTAAATGTATTTTCAGGCACGTATGGATGCTTCAAAGAATGAGAGCTCTGGTGGGAATTTAGACTACTTTTCAAGTTAAGTTTGAAAATCTTCATTTCCACTTGGGGGCTTTTTCTGCAATTAGAGGGCTCTAACACCAGATGGCACCTTTGTTATAATCATAAGGTGTGAAGAGCTGGACTTCTTCAACGTTTTTTATTTATTTTTGGGACAGAGAGAGACAGAGCATGAACGGGGGAGGGGCAGAGAGAGAGGGAGACACAGAATCGGAAACAGGCTCCAGGCTCCGAGCCATCAGCCCAGAGCCTGACGCGGGGCTCGAACTCACGGACCGCGAGATCGTGACCTGGCTGAAGTCGGACGCTTAACCGACTGCGCCACCCAGGCGCCCCTGGACTTCTCATTCAATATGAGTATGTGTGCATGAGTGCATGTATGTGGTATAAATATGTTTATACGTGTTCGTGTATACTTACGTGTGTGTATTTTATTTATACATGGTGGATTTACAAAAATTTTAACATGGTTGCAAAAGAATATTGGCTCTGAATCTTGACTGCCTAAAATCAAAGCCAAGTTCTGTTACCTACTAGCCTTGATTTCCAGCAAGTTATGTACCATCTATGCTTCAGTGTCCTCATTTGTAAAATGATGTTAACAGTAATATTGCCTATGTCATAGGGTTGTTGCAAGTTAATGTATGTAATGAGTTAATTATATTTTTAAATGAGTCAATATATTTAAATACTTAGAATAGGGTCTTGTATATAATAAGCGTCTGGCATGTGTTAACACTTATTCAATAATTTATTGAAAAGTTGATCGGGACTTGTCTGTCCAACAATTTTACCTCCCCTCATTTTACCTCTATCCTGTTGTGTGGCAGCCATATGGTATGGGGAAGGGTTTAACCCACCTCCAACTACAAGTGAAGGATCTGACTTATATAGTGTAATCAGGAAGGTCCCTTTTGCTATAGTGACAGGTCCAGGTAATCCAGACACAAGTCAATCAATATATGACGTTTTTCCTGAACATTGTATTTTGTGAAGGTATAAGAAAGGATGTTGATCAAGGTTAGATCAACAAAATGTGAGTAGAGGTTTTTGGAGGAAATAAAGTCTCTTGTAATGTATGGATTCAAACCCTAGAGTCATGGCAGTTCCTGCTACCACAAGGGAAAGCAAACTAAAGATGCTGTTGAACTCACAGGAGGAAGAACAGAGAAACCAAAAGCGGCCATTACTTGATTATATCATGGAGCTGGTGGGTCAAACCAGTCCTGAAGCTTGCCCTTCCTGACGCCATTTAATCCCCTTCATTCTTTAGGTCAGTTTGAGTTGGTCTTTCTCATAGAGTACTAATTGATACAAGGTCAAAATACATATTTTTATTTTTTAAATGGAGGAACAAGGCTATTATTAGTAATTGCCATTCCTGTATAATTGTTCTTATATGAAAACATAAAATAATACAAAATTTTAAAAAATCAGCATCTTGTCACCACACTTGTCCCTTCTTACTAGTCCTTACCTGCTCTGTATGATTCTCATACACAGAAGTTCTTCTTTCTTCCCTCCTTTTACTTTAGGGCCTCGAAGAACATGCCTTGGTTCTTTGAGCTTACCTGTTTAATTCAATGTTGAAATATCCATAATTATCTTAATACAGTATCTTAATACTGATGTAGCCTCCTCATATCTAGTTAAAGCATGTTTCTAAGTCCTTCCTTCTCTTGGCTAGAATAAACTTCCAGAAAGGGGAGAGGGGGAGTGAAGGAAGGGCATAGTGCAGTCTTTCCTAAAAGACATAGTACAACTTTTTTCAAACTAGAAAACTAGTTCTACCAGATAACAGTTAAATTAAAAACAAAATCAAACCGTAAAGGGTCTGTGGTCAGGTTAAGTGGAAAAAACTGCACTTAATAAAAGTAAACATGATTTTTAGCTGTGACAATTTTTAGACATTTAAAATGCAAAATGTTTTATCAAGATAAATGCTGTTGTAAAGGAAAAAAAACACTGAAATCTCAGTAGCTTAATATAATAAGATATATTACTGGCCCATAACATGGTGTAATGCTAGAGCTCTTGATTAGGTGGCTGCCTTCAAGAGACAATTCATAAAGCCAAGCATCATCTACCTAAATTTCATTATCCTCAATGCATAGCTCCCCAAATCACCCCAGATTTATCTCTACTTCAGAAAGTTGGAATGGACAAAGAGAGATGGTACATGGAAAGTTTTAATGGGCCAAACCAGAAATTGGCACACATGACTTCTACCCAGAAGTCACATCCCACTGGCCAGAACTGGTCACATTCCCATCCCACTGGTCAGTCAGTCACATGGCCTTGCCTAACTGCAGTGAATGCTGGGAAATGTGATCTGGAGAATAGGATATGGTTTTGGTGAACTCACAGCAGTCTCTGCCACAGTCTGTTTTAACTCTCTAAGAGAGACCTATATCATAAAGCTTTTCTCAAACTCACTTCTAAGATCTTCCCTCTTCATCATTCTAGCATCTATCCATTCAAGTATTCCATGGAACACACTTTGAGAAATACTTAGGTTTCTTCCCTTAGACTCTCCTCTTAAAGAGTTGCTGTTGGATTTCATGGCTTCTTACCACGCTGTAGAAAACAAAAGAAAGCTGTAGTTAGAGGTGTTTGTAGGTAATGACTCTTTGAGAGTTGTATTTTCAAATCAAAATGTTGTTTTCTTAGTCACTTCGTACTTGATCTTGTGTTTGAGAAGACCTTACTTGTCTTTTTCTTCCCCTGTGTGTTTGCCTAGCTCTTGGAAGCACAGTTCAAGCCTAGTTATCAATGTTTCTCTCCATACCGCTATGCCCCAGGGTAATTAAAACTCCATTTAAATAGAAACTGAGATACATTCTATTGGTTTTCTGACAAGAGAAAGGAGGATAATTTCCTTCTCTTCCTCTGTCCTCCCACATTTTCCAGTGCCTTCCTGCATCTTCCAGGGACTTCTTCCTTTCCTAGCATTTTCTTTCCTATGATGAATGGTTGTTTCAAACTTTATTTACCTCTTCTATTAAAAACTCATCACTATAAACACAGAAATGACTAACAAGCTTCGTGTGTTATTCTTCTCTTTGATATTTACATTTTAGCATGGGGGAAAACACGAAAGGAGAGGAATAAACTTCTACTGGGAGTTCCAGGTATCACTAACAGACCTTGGGGAGATGTTTTGAGAAGGACAGCATTAGTAGGATATTCAGAACATACAGCTATCTCGCAGGCCCATTTATGAGATTAGCCCTGACCAAAGGTGTCCTGTTACTTCTTTCAGGAAAGTCAGATCAGCTTTTAATTTGGCCCTGATGCCATTTCTCTGCACATATTGACTTTATTACAAGAGGGCAGGATTTTTTTTCCTAGAGAAGTTTATGAGATGTCACTTCCCATTACAACGATTACAAAAAATTTAACAAGTTTAATTTCCTTACCTGTTTAATTCTACTTTGGCAGCAAACCTAATTTGTCAAAATGTAGGGAGTACTCCTAGATTATAACCCCGAATAAAAATATGACCCCGAATTTGCTCTTTTATTTTCAATACATCTATCCTAGATATTCAGATCTATTTGTACCTAAACATTTGGGACATAACAGGCAAGGAATTATTTCATCTATCTAATGAATCTCTGATTAAAGCCTTTTATTATCAATAAAAAGGAATAGTTTGGCAAATAAGCATTAAATTTTACATTATGAAGCGGAGAGGTAACACTTGTCATTCTACAGACTCCATTTCAGTGGAGGAAGTTATTTTTCAGAAGCGCATTTCCTATGGAAAGTTGCATTTTATTAATTTGTTCCAGAAGTTTTGCCAAGAAAAATTGCAAAAGTGATTTCATAATTTGCACATGAATTTTGGGCAAACATTTTATAAAAGTTTCTGATTTATTCAAAAAAATTAGAATTTTTATTCCATGATTGACATGAATATACACTCTGATAGAGCAATGGAGGGAATTGAAAAAATATCTGCACTACTGCATCCTGTATATGTTTATTTAAAGAAAAATTAAATTTGGTATCAAATTCAAGATAATGGTTTATAGTACACATATAGTTTTTTGGTAAAGACCAAGTCATGTTTGATTTTTAGAGAAACTAATGGCTATGGCAAAAAGATCAGTAGTAGGTAGAGATTCAGAGTATGCATTTTTCTTATTCTTGTCGTGAGAGCTGTTTATTCTTATGTACAAAATTAAATTTTTGGTTAAGAATACAACTCCTAGATAGTGAATCACAAAAAATGGAAAGAACAAACTTTTTCCATTTAATTCATGGAAAATGGAAGCTTCAGACTCAGAAGTGACCATCACCATGTTGTATTGTGATTTCAATAACAAAAAAATCTAGGAGTCTGTAATCTTAAAATTTTCAGGAAAAGCAACAGGTGTCTATACTGTTGAACCCCATCCTGTTTCTCAGTGCCTCTGGCTACAGATTTTCAGTGAGTACACAGATCCATTCAGAAACCAGGTAATAATCATAGGAGACACATTGTATTTTTCAAATAACACGGAAACACAACTTTCATTAAACTATATATTTGTAATGAAACAATAAAACTGACTCATTAAATTAGGCTCCCATTTTCCTGCCTGCATAACATTCTCTGCAGGTATACACATATGTATCAGCCTCGCTATCTCTAGAATCTTGAAATTCTGTCTTTTTCTGTGTTTCACAGAACTTGTGTCCAGCATGCAGGGTACCTAAGAACTCTCATGTTGGTGAGAAGTTTTCCTACCATAATTTATTCATTTTTTTAAAGGCTATGGCATCAAGAGGTAAAAGCCTACTGCCTGTGAAACCTGGGCCTTATTCAGCTGGGCCCACACTGACCCTTTGGATTCATCTGAATCTTGGTGAGCTTAAGGTGAGAGTGAGACACATCAATTCAACATAGAGTTGGGGTGTGCCGAAGGCTGCACAGCTCTAATTAAGCAAGCCACTGTGTTTTTATGGCAGGACTCTGGAGGGTTGCACTGATTTCCTGATGAATGTTGACAGGGCCATTAAAACTACGAAACATCACTTGAATGTGGCACTGAATGAAAGAACTAGTAGCCAAGCCATGCTGCTCTTGGGTGTTACTAGCCGATTAAAGTGGAGCCACGGGGAAAATTGTCTTTGGGCTATGAATTCGTTTTCTCAGATTTTTTGTTTGTTTGTTGGCAATTTTTTCACAGGGTTGGTAACTAGTTTCTTTACTGCAGCCTTTAAACTTTATCCATGATGTAAAGGATGAGCAATTGTGTCCCTAGGTCCTTTAGTTGCCCCAAGACACCTGGTGTGCTTTACAAAAGAATCCCCTCTTCTCACCTTTTCTGAGCCATAATTTCAACTGTGTGTGTATATGTGTGTGTGTGTACTTTGATAGCTGAAGACTTCAGCTAAATTCATTTCAACTTTGATCAGAGCCTTTATTTTGATATGAGCTTTTAACCTGAGACTCAGTTTTCCTTAGCTATAATATGGGCATGATGATACCTTGCAAATTTATTATGGGAGTTTATTAGACTCGATAAAAGGTACCTTTTATTATTATTGAAACAGTTTGGTGAGAGAAAAATGTAGGAGTTATTGCCATTTTTGTTAAGAATTTGGGATAGAGGAACAAAAAATAATTTTTTTCACCATGAAAATGAAATGAAATCTGAACACTTTGAACTAAATTCTGGGTCTTTGGTAAGAATAGACAGACTTCTTCGAAGAATTGATATTGATATAATTAGGTAATCTGACTTTTGTAGAACTTTTAAATAAAGTCCTAAGGGAAGTTGGATGAGATTCCTCCAGTCATTATAAAAAATGTGGTGAGTATCTGAGAGCTGTTTAAACAAGAACAGGGCACCAGGGTGGTTCAGTCAATTAATTATCTGACTTTGGCTCAGGTCACTATCTCATGATTCATGAGTTTGAGTCCTGCCTGGGGTGAGCTTGAACCCTGCCTGGGGTGAGCCCCATTTCTCTCCTCCCTCTGCCCCTTGTGGGATATTCTCTCTCTCTCTCTCTCTACCTCCCTCCCTCCCCTTTCTCTCTCCCCTCTTTCTCTTTCTCCCTTCTCTCTCTCCTCTCCCCCCACTCCCTCCCCCCTCCCCCCTCTCTCTCTCCACCCTCACTCCCTTATGCCCTCTCTTTCTCAAACAAACAAACAAACAAACAAACGGGTAATAAAAAAATGAGAACATATCACAATATGTGAGTTGTAGGGTAGATCTAAATCATCCCATGACTTTTCTAATGAGGTGTTTAAATATCAAATTAGGAAATTGGAAGAGGCCCCCCAGTACCTCTTTTCTGATATTTTAAATCTGTAAGTAATAGTGTAATTTTCTGATAGATAATAGGATTTTTAAGAACTTTAATCTTTGAATTAGCAGTTCTATTTCTATTCATCCATTCTTTTTTTTTTTTTTTCAACGTTTTTTATTTATTTTTGGGACAGAGAGAGACAGAGCATGAACGGGGGAGGGGCAGAGAGAGAGGGAGACACAGAATCGGAAACAGGCTCCAGGCTCTGAGCCATCAGCCCAGAGCCTGACGCGGGGCTCGAACTCACGGACCGCGAGATCGTGACCTGGCTGAAGTCGGACGCTTAACCGACTGCGCCACCCAGGCGCCCCTCTATTCATCCATTCTAAGGGAAAATACAAAATTAAGAATTTTGCTTTATGCACCAATATATTTACTATAGTATTATTTAAAAAAAACCATGGAAACAATTTAAATTTCCAAAAATAGGGAATGATTAAAACAGTTATGCTAAATTTCATGTAAATATATATTGTGTAAGCAATTTTTTGTAAGAAGTTTAATGGGGAAGTGGCTTCTGCAAAGAAAAAAATCCACAAAATTATATTGACATTTTAACAATATTTATTCTTCCAATCCATGAGCATGGAATGTTTTTCCATTTCTTTGTGTCTTCTTCAATTTCCTTCATAGGCTTTCTATAGTTTTCAGCATACATCTTTGGTTAGGTTTATTCCTAGGCATTTTATGGTTCTTGATGCAATTGTAAATGAGATCAGTTTCTTTATTTCTCTTTCTGTTGCTTTATTATTGGTGTATAAAAATACAACCAATTTCTGTGCATTGATTTTATACCCTGCGCCTTTGCTGAATTCATGTATCAGTTCTAGCAGACTTTTGGTGGAATCTGTCGGGTTTTCCATTTGGAGTAACATGTTGTCTGCAAAAAGTGAAAGTTTGACTTCTTCTTTGCCAATTTTGATGCCTTTTATTTAATTTTGTTGTATGATTGCTGATGCTAGGACTCCCAACACTATGTTTAAAAACAGTGGTGAGAGTGGACATCCCTGTTGTGTTCCTGATCTCGGGGGAAAGCTCTGTTTTTCCCCATTGAGGATGCTATTAGCTGTGGGCTTTTCATAAGTAGCTTTTATGATGTTTAAGTATGTTCCTTCTATCCCAACTTTCTTGAAGGTTTTTATTAAGAAAGGATGCTGGATTTTGTCAAGTGGTTTTTCTACATCTATTGACAGGATCATATGGTTCTTATCCTTTCTTTTATTAATGTGATGTATCACATTGATTGATTTGTGAATATTGAACCAGCCCTGCAACCCAGGAATCTATAAAGACCTCCCCAAACTCCACACCTGAAAAGCAAATAATTCAGTGAAGAAATGGGCAGAAAACATGAATAGACACTTCTCTAAAGAAGACATCCAGATGGCCAACAGGCACATGAAAAGATGCTCAATGTCGCTCCTCATCAGGGAAATACAAATCAAAACCACACTCAGATACCACCTCACACCAGGCAGAGTGACCAAAATGAACAAATTAGGAGACTATAGATGCTGGAGAGGATGTGGAGAAACGGGAACCTTCTTGCACTGTTGGTGGGAATGCAAACTGGTACAGCTGCTCTGGAAAACAGTGTGGAGGTTCCTCAAAAAATTAAAAATGGAAGTACTTTATGAGCCAGCAATAGCACTGCTAGGAATTTACCCAAGGGATACAGGAGTGCTGATACACACATGTATCCAGTGTTTATAGCAGCGCTTTCAACAATAGCCGAATTATGGAAAGAGCCTACATGTCCATCAACTGATGAATGGATAAAGAAGATGTGGTTTATATATAGAATGGAATACTACTTGGCAATGAGAAAGAATGAAATCATGCCATTTGCAGCAATGTGGGTGGAAATGGAGGGTTTTAGCTAAGTGAAATAAGTCAGTCAGAGAAACACAGATACCATATGTTTTTACTCATATGTGGATCTTGAGAAACTTAACAGAAGACCATGGGGGATGTGAAGGGGGGAGAAAAAGTTACCAACAGAGAGAGAGGGAGGCAAACCATAAGAGACTCTTAAATACAGAGAAAAAAACTGAAGGTTGATGGAGGGTGGGGGGAGAGAGGAAAGTGGATTATGGGCATTGAGGAGGGCACACTTATTGGGATGAGCACTGGGTGTTGTATGGAAGCCAACTTGACAATAAATTATATTAAGAAAATTTTTAAAAAATTAAAAAATTTAAAAAGAAAAAATATACAAAGTTATATATAAATTGTTATTTTAACTATGTAAAAGTTATTTTAAAAAGACTAGAAGAAATTAGTTAGCTGAACCTTATAAAGTTGTTGATTTTGAGCTACAGAAGTACTGTTTCACATGGTTTAACCTAATAACACATGAACATCTTTGGGAAGTGATGAAATTTTAACTGATATTCTCTTTCTGTGAATTTTATTTATAACTTCCTATTTTTACAGAAACATTTTTTATAATTATAAAGAATTTTTAATAGAAAGCAACTTGGTTATTTAAAAAGGAACTTTCTAATTTAGGCAAAATTTAAAAATAATAAATTAGATTTCCATTTTTGGCAGTATTATAAGCTAGATGTTATGAAAAGCCTTACAGTACAAAATTATCCAAGATATTATATAAAATGGAAAACTTTTCAGTGCATGCCTGAGCTGGCAAGAGAGTAAGGAAATCCTTAGCAGTCAAACATGAAGCAAAAGCATAAATCCTGGGAGAAAAGTCTATGACTGCTCTCTGGGCCATGGATTTCTGGTGATCCAGAGATTAGGTTTTAATGGCCTCATGGGGAGCAAGGAAAAAGTCTTAGTGTCCATATGATGTAGAGAATCAAATCAAGGACCTGTGTGGAGCCAAGACCCTACCTTCCCAAAAGGGCCACACCTTCAGTGAACAGTGAACTCTAGAGATAAATCCTAATTTACAAGGGAAACGTACCTATTTTGACGTCAACTCTAACTGGAAAGAAAACCAATATTATTAGAAAAAATAGGTTTAAACGTGCTAGCAGAAGCAAGTATAAATTCTCTCTGGATGAAAGAACCTTCAACTTCATGTCTCTTAGAATTCCTTCAGGTAAAACTACATCAGATAATGGGCTCAATAGTTAAACATCACAACATAGATGTGAACAAAGAACATGGCTGAAAATCAGCAGAAATACCCAATAGTTGAATCAAATATACAACTATTTATGATAGTCAAATGATCAAATGTGGAATAGAAAATGAACATAGGTTATAAGTTTAAAAATATATAAAAATTATTGAAAGTATGAGTAAGGTTCAGAAACTCTCAATGATGACAAGGCACTTTTGAAAAAGAAATTATAGACTTGGAAAACATAATTGAAATAAACTCAGGTTTGTTTATGTATGTATGTTGATATGTATGTATTTTTAAGTAATCGCTACACCTACCATGGGGCTTGAACTTACAATCCAGAGATCAAGAGTCACGTGTCACTGACTGAGCCAGCTAGGTGCCCCAACTCAGTTGGTTTTAAGACAAGATTACATACAGCTCAAGAAAAGTACCGAACTGCAATATGAACCTATAGAAATGACCAGACACACCAGTGTAAAAGATAGGGTAATCACGAATGAGAAATCAAGAATCATGGATCATAAAATGAGAAGGTTCCAACATGTAATCAGAGTTAAAGAAGGAGAAACTAGAAAGAATGAAAAATAGATAATATTCTGAGAATAGTGAAGAATTTCCCTAAACTGATAAAAGACACAAATCCTGATTTTAGGTATCAGTAAATTCCAAGCAGGAAAAATGCAGAGACACACATACCTGGTTACATTGTAGTAAAGCTGCAGAAAAACCAAGAAAAAGAAATCTAATGAATAGTCAGAAAAGACAGATTAGCAATAAATAAATAATAATTAGATGGGAGGCAAAATCAAAAATAAAATATAGTGTTATACTATTTAAAATTTTTTTTAACGTTTATTTATTTTTGAGACAGAGAGAGACAGAGCATGAACAGGGGAGGGGCAGAGAGAGAGGGAGACATAGAATCCAAAACAGGCTCCAGGCTCTGAGCTGTCAGCACAGAGCCCGATGTAGGGCTCGAACTCACGGACCGTGAGATCATGACATGAGCCGAAGTCGGACGCTTAACCGACCAAGCCACCCAGGCACCCCAGTGTTATACTATTTTAAAGCCTACCAGAAAATAAATATAAATCTGGAATTATATAGCTAGCAAAACTGTATTTTAAAAATGAAAGTATATAAAGACATTTTCAGACAAGGAAAAAACTGTTTACTGTCAAATATGGTATTTATGGTGTTTAGCAAGGCAAATAAAAAGGAAAAAATAAGGTGGTAAAAAGAAATAAATCTATAATCTCAATAGTAATGAACTAAACTGTTCAGTTAGAAAGTTCATTTGGCTGGATTTACAAAATCTAGCTCTATGTTGTTTGTGAGAGACTTACTTACCTACAATATAAAAATATAGAAATTTAAGATGTTTGGAGAAGATATACCAGGAAAATAGTAATGAAAAATAAATTGGTGTGGTTTTGATAATATCAGGCAAAATAAGGCTTTAAGATAAGATCTTCAACTTAAAAATATTAAAATTGCAGTCGTATAAAGCCAAAGAACATAAAAAGAAAGAAATGGCAAAAATAAAGGCAGAAATGAGTGAAATTAATGAAATAGGAAACAAAGAGAATCAAAAAGTTGGGTTTTTGTGAAGTGACAAATAAAATTGCTCAATGTCTGGTAAGATTTATCAAAAAAGTGAGATACAAGGCACCAAAAAAAAATCTATATTAGGAATAAAATATATATATATAACTTCAGATGCAGAAGAACCTAAAAAGATAACAGAATATTATAATTTATTTCAGAAAATTAAAAATTAGGATGAAATGTACAAATTCCTTGAAAAAAGTACTTAACAAAAAAGAGAAAAGAGAAAATCTGAATAGTCTAATTGCCATAAAATAACTCAATTCCGTGGTTTAAAATCCTCTTACAAAAAGAAAGCTAAGGTTAGATGATTTTACCAAAAATTCTTCCAGATACTTTGAAACATTTAAATAATAGAGAAGTCCACATTTTTTTTCCAGCAAATAGGAAAAGAGAAGATACTCCCTAACTTTTTAAAAAAAAATTTTTAACGTTTATTTACTTTTGAGAGAGAGACAGAGCATGAACGGGGGAGGGCCAGAGAGAGAGACACACACACAGAATCTGAAACAGGCTCCAGCCTCTGAGCTGCCAGCACAGACCGCAACGTGGGGCTCGAACTCATGGACCGCGAGATCATGACCTGAGCCAAACTCGGACACTTAACCGACTGAGCCACCCAGGTGCCCTGTCCCTAACTTGTTTTATGAGGCTATTTAATCTTATTATCAAAATTGGACAATGATGGTATGAAAACAGCAATTACAGGACAAGCTCACTCATAAATGCAAAAATTCCAAAGCAAATAATAGGCAAATGAAATCCAGTGCAACATACATCATTACTAAGCTGGCTTCCTAGTTATAAAATCAGTTCAATATTAGAAAATCACCATATTAGTAGATTAAAAAGGAAAGTGATCCAATCCTCTTAATAGATGAAAAATAAAAGCAATAATTAAGACTCCCAACATTTATATTAAAAAATCTTAGTAAACTAGAAATAGAAAAGAACATCTTTGATCTGATAAGTGATATCTACTAAAGAACTACAGAAGACATATATTTAAATTATGAACTGTAAAAGCATTCCCTTTTAAATCAGAAACAAAACAGGAATGCTATTAGCATTTCTATTCAATAGTTTACTGCTAGTCCTAACCAGCTCAGTAAAACAAGTAAAATAAATAAGCTGTATAAAACTTGGAAAGGAAGAAATAAAACTGTCATTACTGCAGATGGTAGAATTATCCACATAGAAGATACACTGACAATTTCTTTTGAGTTAGAGAGTTTAGGGTGTTAGACATAGGTCAAGATATGAGTCAACTGCATATTGATAACCAACAAGTATAACAGGTATTTATTGATTGATTGATTGATTGTATGATTGAAAACACTGATATTTTATTACTATTGCTATTCTTTATTAATCAGCATCATGATCGTATAATGATAAAATATGTATATACTTATCAAATGATAATACACATCTATGAAAAATAATATTAGAAATAAAAAGGGTGGAAGATTCAACTATAATATTTGGAGACTTCAGTAACCTACTTTCTTTCTTTCTTTCTTTTTTTAATATAACTTATTGTCAAATTGATTTCCATACAACACCCAGTGCCCATCCCAACAAGTGCCCTCCTCCCTGCCCACCACCCTCTTTCCCCTCTCCCCCACCTCCCATCTACTCTTAAATACTGTTCATAATGGCAACAAAAATAAGGTTCTGGGAATAAATCTAATAAGAGAGGTGCAGAACCTTTGGAGAGAAAATTATGACAATCTACTGAAAGATATTACTAAGACAAAAGTTACCTCATTTTTTCATAGAAAGACTCAATATCACAAAAATATAAATTCTCTTCCCATCTCCAGACTCAGTGCAATTTCAATAAAAATTTCAGTAGAGTTTTTAACAGAACTCAACAAATGAATTTAAAAAAATATAAAGAGATGAACAAAGGACAATGAATAGCGGAGATACTCCTGAAGAAGAACAAAGTAGGAGCACTTAGCCTAGCTGATGTCAGAGATTATTACAAACCTATTGTTAATTATAGCAGCATGTTTATGGCAAAGACAGAGAAAATTAGGTCAGTGGAACAGAGAGAATAGCAGCCAACTCATGTCTGTTTGGAAGCTTCAGTCTCAAAGGGCTGGCATTGCAGCCAGGGTGGTCAGGATGGGAGGGAGGCCCTTGGGGATTGTGGGGGCAATACTTATTTCCCAAATGTTATACAATAATTTTAATATTTGACAACAAGTACGGCATGCTTGTGTGAATCATCTGGCAGCAATCCTGATTTCTTTCTTCTTACCTGTCTGATTTGGGGTAAGTGGATCTGGGGTTCTTTCATCCAGCTGAGATGATAACTGTTTATATATATATATATTTTTTTTTCAATATATGAAGTTTATTGTCAAGTTGGTTTCCATACAACACCCAGTGCTCATCCCAAAAGGTGCCCTCCTCAATACCCATCACCACCCTCCCCTCCCTCCCACCCCCCATCAACCCTCAGTTTGTTCTCAGTTTTTAAGAGTCTCTTATGCTTTGGCTCTCTTCCACTCTAACCTCTTTTTTTTTTCCTTCCCCTCCCCCATGGGTTTCTGTTAAGTTTCTCAGGATCCACATAAGAGTGAAACCATAAGGTATCTGTCTTTCTCTGTATGGCTTATTTCACTTAGCATAACACTCTCCAGTTCCATCCACGTTGCTACAAAGGGCCATATTTCATTCTTTCTCATTGCCACGTAGTACTCCATTGTGTATATAAACCACAAGATAACGGTTTATATTGACTATATGTTTACCACAGGAAAGGGCTCAGCTCCTTCAATAAACTTTTTCTGAATTTCAGTTCTGGGTTCAGTTTCTGTCTCTGTTTCAAGAGAGCACCTTATGCACACCTCTACTATAACACCTACTTTGCTCTATTATGATGTTCAAAATCATGGGCTGGGTAACAAAAAATTGGCTGGTTTCAAGCATGATCTTGGGCACACAGCTTAATCTCAGTTTTCTCATAATAAGAGAGGGATAATAATAATAATTGTCTTCTACCTTAGAATTCTTATGAGGACTGGAAGATATGTTCAGGCAAAACATTTGGAACACCTTCTGATGCTATAATAACTTAGGCATTTATATGTTTTCAAATTGTATTAAAAATCATGTATTTGTTTCTTTTCCTGGACTGCACACTCCTTAAGGTCAGAGACTGTCTTAATTATCTTCAGTTGCCCATGCATGTTATGGTGCCTTGGTAGTAGCTGCCCAACAAATATTGGGCCAAACAAAAGCAAGTGCTGTTAGGAAACTGTACCATTGGAAATGGTAATTTTCTATGGTCTTTTATGGCTTTATTGATTCAATAGTTATTCATTAACCTAATTAAACATAAACAATTAAAATGAATAATTCAATTATTCATTCATAGTGCTTTAGGATAGAAGGGACATTCAGTCCAACCTTGGAGCCTTCACTTTAGGAAGGAAGTGATAATAACCACACTGGACTGAAGCCTATGAGAGCCAAGACCATCTCTATCCCCATCACTGCTTTCTTTTCAGGGCCTAGCCCACTGTTTGGCCCAATAAATGTTAGATGAAAGAATTAAGGAATGGGAATGAGGCAAGAGGAAAGGGAAGATGGTGGTGGAATACAGCATTACAGGTGGGAGAAATGGCATGCTCAATGTTTCGGAGATTGAGTTGGAGGGATATTCAGATAGTTCGGCATGATCAGAGAATAAAGTGTGAATTGGAAAAGGGGAGAGATGAAGCTGGGCAGGTAGAAGTCACATTGTGGTTCTTACATGGCACACCAAGGAATTTCAACTTTTTCTTGAGACTAGGTACTTGAAGGCATTTAAGCAGAGGAGTCTTATAATCAGATCTGCATTTTAGGAAGCTTGCTGGTCACAGTGGGAGGAATCATTTATGAAGTGCAAAGTTGGAAGCAGAGAAATGAGCTAGGGACTGCTCAGTCATGCCTTACTTTACCCATTTGCCTTGCAGTTGTTCAACTATTGCCTTTGTATGCCTTAACTGTCTCCTAGAGAAACATCATAGTGCTTTAGAAACTTTTTCACTTTTTTCCCTTTCCCTTCTCACTTGTGTGACTCCATGTGCTTTATGTGGCATTCCATTATTTTCCTTTATTTTCAGAGTACATAGTCACTAAACTTTCCATAATTTACTCTAAGGTACTTTCCATTAATGTCCAACCCAGTGTCTTTTGTTCAGGGCATCACACACATTTTTCCAAATTTTGCTTCACTGAAGTTTAATGCCTTATTTTTTCCATTTCTGTGACTATCCTTGGACTTAATGGGAAAAATGAAGCAGCACATTCAAAGACCCATTTGGCTGTCATGCATCCCTGTTGATTTATCATCAATAGGTAAACAGAAAGTCTCCTTTTTTTTTTTAAATCCATGCTTGAGATCTTCCTTTTTGAAACAACTCTCAGACAAAAATTGTTCCACATGCTTTTGCAGATCCTCTTTGGAGCTATTTGTTCTATATATGTAATCTGGGTATCTTTAATCCCAGTATGCAAACAAGGAGGGCTCCAAAGCACTGGAACACTCCCCCTCCTATCAGACATGGCCTGCACCTCTCTCCATCCACACACCTGCTGCTCCCTAAGCTAACATCCTCTAACTGCAACCTTATTTAAGAAACCCTCTGTGTGAAATGAGAGGGTGTAGAAATAGCAGGTGACTCTATTTCAGCAGTTTTGGTGGCCAGAGAAGAATTATTGCTTCCTTCACTTTGTGACTCTGGTAAGTGCCCAAGAGGTGTAGTCAAAAAATCAACACATTAGTAATCCAGCAGGACTGACTCCAGCTGTTTAACATGGCCCAGCTCAAATGTCACATCCTCGGTGATGCCTTCCCTGACCCCCTTCCTCTCCTACTCACAGTTTCACTACGCCCTTTGTGCTCTGATATACTACTACTCACTCTGATATACAAACTACTACTAATATAGCATTTATCATCCAATGTTATTTTAACTTTTTGCAAATTGCATTTGAATATGGTAGAGCAGCAAGAGAATGGATTTTCAAGGAGGACAAATCTGGGTACCCATCCAACTATCCTATACTCAGGTTTGAGAATTTGGGTGAGTAAATACCCTCTTGGAACCTCAGTTTTCTGATCTGTAAAAAAGATTAAAAAAAAAAAAAAAGAGCAGATAATGCATATAGCACAGAGCCTGGCCTCCAACAGGTATTTAACACATATGTTTCCTTTCTTCTCCCTTCCTGCTTAGATGTGGATCAGTTTGTCTCTCCCAATAGACCATAAAGCTCTCTAGGGAGACACCTTGACATATTAATCTTTCTAGCCCCCAGCCCTAGTACAGTGCCTAATACAGGTGTTCAATATAAGTGTGTTGGCTGTTGGATCAAAGGAATGCCATGTCAAGCCTGGGAAACCTTGGCTCAACTTATTGGCCAGCCTCCCATAACAATGCATATGGACTTCTGTTTTGGTGTGCCTCATTATTTTATCCAAGCCCTTGATTTGTGGATGATGAAGGGAGATAGGGAAACTTAATTAAGTCCATATAGTCTTTGAACTTAAGTAAATGTAGAATCCTTGTTAGAATTACTACTCTTTGGAAAGCTGTGAGTTATAAATTAAGGACCAGGTTTACTTGGTGAAAAAAAGATGGGGGCTAAATATTGGAGCCATTGGAGCTGTTTTGGGGAAGATTTTGACTATAGTTGAGGTGTGCCTCAGGAATAGTCCTGCAATACAAATATGGATTCATGATCAAGGCTTCTTGGCCTTCTTTTGTGGAAAAGCACATGCATTTTTCTGAAGAGAAAAAAGTAACTTGGCAGGTACCATATTGCTTTAAAGTGGTTTCAATATCTGAATTAATCTGAATTAAAGTCATGTCACCACAGTTAGCTTCAAGCCAGTGTTTTGTGTGAACTATGCCCTGTTGTACTTACCCCATGTGTTGTGACCAAATAAGTTGATGGCAATCTCCTTGTAAGATAATAATACAGAGAAGTGATGATGACTTGTGAGTACTTTGCACTTACTGGACATCTTTTCTTTTGACCATCTTCTCTATAACGCTTGCAAGACCAGTGCCCTGTTTGGATCTCTGTAAATATCTGGCATTTGCATCTGTGTGGTCAAGTCAGCACCCACCATGAGCCAGGCATTATTCTGGGTATTGAGGGTATGGTGGGAGGCAGGACAGAGAGTTTCTGATCTCAGGGAGCTTACAACATTTTTGTGCACCTATAAATTCCTTGTATTTACTCCTATTTTTGATGTTTTGGTTTAATTTCCTCACCTTTGGCTTACCTATCCATGAATTCCATTAAGTGCATTCCAAAATGGCACATCCCATTTTGCTTTTTTGGACTTCTCTTTTTTACTTGAGGGCTTACTTAGTTTTTAAAGCTAGGATATAGTCATAAACTTTTAGAGCTAGGTGAGCTTTGAGTTCATGTAGTCTAATAACGATCCGTGGAGATGTATTGATTTATCCAGGCACTTGGCAACACTCTGGCAGGTGAAACCCAGCACTGACTCCGAAGCTCATTGTTTTTCATTTTCCATTACGCTGTGTCCATTATTTCCTATCTCATGTTTACCTCAGTGCAGAATTCCTGTATTCAGCAAACATTTGTGGATTCCAACTTCATTCCAGGCTCTGCTCTGGATAGATACTGGGGAGACAAAGACATTAGAAAGGAGATCACAGTCTTCCTTCTTTGCTTATTCCTCTCACTTTAACTTTCTTCAAATTGTAACAAGATTTGCTGGTTCCTCATATATCCTTATCAAATCTCTCAGTTTTTTCATTTCATATTTTTAAGCTTTAATTTTGAACTGTATTCTGATTTACACATAGTTATGTCCTCTGTTATTTCACTTCTTTTAGATATGCCATTCTACATGGTAAATAGGTAGGGGTGTGTGTGTGTGTGTGTGTGTATGTGTATATATATATATGTATGTGTATGTATGTATATATGTATATAAAATATGTATATTTATATATAAAATCTCTTCAGTAAGATATTTCTTACAGATTGATCCTAAAATTTAAATTTCAAACAGTCACTTTTCTTATTTTCCAGCTAACATATGAAACTCCTTCTTAACAAGTGGTATTAAAAATACAGGTGCTGGGACCTTGACCCCCCCCCCCCCCCCCAATTAATTCGGAATATCTGAGGCTGGAGCCTAGATACTGGTATGGTTCAAAATATGATTCTAACATGCAGCTAAGGTGGAGAACCACTGATCAACAGATAAGTGTCATTTCCTTCCATAATTTTTCTATTTTCCATTTATTTTGGGAGAGTTTTATTTTATATACTAGCTCCCTACAGTTCAAAGCCATAATTGTATATATTTTACCATAGGTGAAATAATTTTCAAACTTGTGCTAAATGCACTCTATCCCATATATCTATATTCCTATATTGATATATGTAAAGAAATTTTATCTTGCTCTGAAATACTGACTTTTCTTTTCTCCTCTAGAGTTCTGTATGTGTATACTGTTTAAATCCATTTTCCAGCCTGAAGGTGCATTTTCTTCATACTTGTGCTGTTCACATCTCATTTCATCTTTTCAGCTCTACTTCATGTGCCCATCCCCTTTTTTTTTGTCCTTTGCTGTCTCAAGTTCAGTGTCACTGTGTTCTTTCTATAGACTTGGAATTTAAGTTTCCTATCTTCTTTTTTTTTTCTTCTTCCATTTCCCGGAAACTCTCCTGCTCCGTAACTTTTCTGCTATTAAAACTGATTCTTCTGAAGCTGGGATCTCAGGGTTTTGATATCCCCTGAAAAGTAGCTTTCCAGTTTTCCCCGCTATTCTCTTACTGCATGTTGCTTATTCCCAACACTTTTATATTCTCAGTATGGAAACTCAAAATACACATTCATCTCTTCTCTCCCTTTTGTCTCATCCCCAATGCTTTCTGTGGTCACCTTTCAGTCCGGTGCCTAACTTCTTGGCTCTTCTTCCCTGTGTTAGACTTGGGTGACTTCTTCAGCTATTCACAAAACACATTTATCTGACTTTATCCCCACATTTAAAATTGCTGGAAAATATTTAATCCTCTTCTCCCCTCATCACAGATCTCTTCCACAATTGTATTTGTCTCATGCAAACCCTGTTACTTCCAGGGGGACGAATACATCACCCTGTCTGCTAGTTATGCTGCATAATTGCTTTTAGTCACTCTTTCATACATTAAGTAAATGAACTTGGGATCCCAAACTCCCTAGAGTCATTTCTCCATAGTTATTTCTGTAGCGCAGACCTTTTCTCTCCTTGGTATGATTTCTCGAAACAAATCCTGTTTCCCTGTTGCTCTGGGAGTTACCACCAAATCTAACTGTAGGTGATTTGGATTATTGCCAATAGATGCATGGGCACATTCTGTAGTCCTGGAATGTCAGTATTGAAATAGACACTATGCTTCATCTTGTCTATACTATCTTGTCCTTAATTTGGGCTTGCTTGGATTTCCCTTGATCAGCTTTTGGTTTCACAGGGTATCTTTATTTGACCCAAAATCTGTGTTGCTCTATTGATGATTGCTTCCTATGTGAAATTGGTTGGGCTGACTGCCACTGACTCCCAGCTGCACAAACTAATTCATCCCTGGAGCTTGGCATCCCTGGGCACTTACACATTGTTTTTCCTGCTCACTTTACTCGGAGCTGCCAATACACCAGTTGCCTCAGATTCCTTCTGCTTTTCCTCACTAGCATGCTGTATGGTCTGACCTGGTGAAGCTGAAGTTCAATTTCACTGAGAAAAGAGGCAACCTGATGTAAGCTAAACATGGAGAGTGACCGAATAGAGACCTCCACTGCTATTTATTCAATAGCTTTTTGTTGGGCACTTGATCTAAGCCAGGTACTTTACTAATATACACTGAAATTACAAATATGAAAAAGATTTTAGCTCTGACCTCAGAGCTAAAGTTCAAATTAATGGAAGAGACAGGTAGGTATACCCATAATAAAGTACATCAGCAGATATACCTTAAAAATATTAGAAAAGGTATAATGATCTGGTGCCAAGAGGACAGACTTTGAGGTCCGACTGACCTGCACTTGAAATTGCACCTCACTACCCAAGAGCAGTCTGGCCTGGGGCAAGTTCCTTCATGTTTCTACCCTCCTCTTTCCTGTCTGTGAAAGGATTCTAAGTGACAGTTCTTATAAGATGCCCATGAAGATTAAGTTCTCAGCAAATACTGGTTTTAAAAATGATAATGGTATGTATGGGCTGCTGTGGGAACATAGTAGGAGGGTCAAGGAAGATTTTTGGGAAGAAGTGATAGGAGTTGAATTTTGAGGAATACATAGGTGATAGTTAAGTGAAGACAAGGAATGGAATTCTAATACAGAGGAAGCAGTACATGCCAAGGTATGGAAATATGAAATAACATAATGAATACACAAACCCTTCATATTTCATTGTGTGTGTCAGGAGCAAAATAATCCATGAACAGAAGAAGGGAAAGATGGTGACTTAGACAAAGAAAATATTAAAACTAATTTTTTAAAATTTATTTTTTATTAAATTTTTTAAAACATTTATTTTGAGAGAGAGAGAGACAGAGAGACAGAGGCAGAGACAGGCAGAGAGAGAGGGAGACACAGAATCTGAAGCAGATCCAGGCTCTGAGCCGTCAGCACAGAGCCTGATGTGGGGCTTGAACCCACAGACTGCAAGATCATGACCTGAGCTGAAGTTGGACACTTAACTGACTGAGCCACCCAGGCACCCCTGAAAACTCATTTCAACTGAAGAAATTCTGCAACAGAAACCATGTGTCAGTTTTCTCCATTTCTGTATGCAACTTAAACTTTCAAAGATGCCTAAGAAAAGTGAGATGAAAAAAAAAGAGGTGGCAGAAATGATGGCATACTGACACCCAATTAGAAACATGTCATTAAAAAAAAAAAAAGATCTTGGTGTCTAGGTCAAATAATCAGAAACTTGCATCCTATACATTTCCTCCGGACCCATGACCCCCAGAGCTCATCTCCTCCTACCACATTAACCTTTTAGCCAGTCCCTCTCCCTGCTTTTTGTTATCGGACACATAAGTATGTAGCTGAAGATCTTAATGAAAGAGCAGAGCCACTTGGTGCTATGACACCTGAGCCCAGCAGCTGTGTGTGAATGACCTGCAGACACAAAAGCAATACTCCTTGTCCAAGCAACTTAGACATGGCTGCTCTGTGTCCTGTAGACACCCAGAGCTGAATTTGTGCAGTCGTTGCCAGAAAAGCACACCACACCCACATGTCAAAACAAACATGATATCCAGGGGAGGAAAATCAAGGTTTCAAGTTGTTTCTTTTCTTCTCTCTCCAAATCCCAAGAATCCAGTGAGTTTTAATAATGCTTCTAAAATGTCAGGAGAAAAAAAATCTTACTTAAAAAAAAGTTGGAGCAACCAAGGGGGTCTTTTGTAGAGTCTAGTTTCACTCCAGGCCCCTCAGGGATGGTAAGGGTGCAGGTGTGCCTTGCTTTAAGAAAATGCAGTGGTGGGGGTGGGGGGAAACATCGGATAGAGACTTGAGGAGGTGATTATTCATATTGTAATACAGGTTTTTAATTTTATCTGAATCAGAGGTTTGCTCTGAAACAGCAGTCCCCATTTTGTGAATCAGTTTAGATTGCTAATTTGGTAGAGTTGAGAAGAGAGTGTTGAGAAATTTAGTGTTCAAGGATTAAATGATTATTTTTATTTATGGAAGATATATCAAAAACAAAGACTAAGCATTTATGAAATGCTGAGAGTCACTGAGAAGGGAAATTGTATTTATTATGTGTAAGGCACTTTACATATGTGATAGGGATAAAATTTATTAAGTTTACTTTCCTCTTCCCTTTTCTCTGGCTCTTGGTCTATGCAGCTCCCCTCTTCCTCTTCCCTGTAAGGAGAGATCTGAATTTGTGGCCATGTTCTTATGATTTTAAAATATAGAATCAGAAAAAAATACAGAATCAGGAGAGTGGGTAGAGAAAGACAAGACTGGATAGTTGAGGAAGAAAGAGGGGAAGAGGCTGAGAAAATAAGAGTTGGTACAGACTATAGTGTTGAGAACTTGGCAAAAGTGTAGACTAGTAAGGGACTTGGATGGACATTCCAGAGATGCTGTGGGCTGTGAGAAATGAATTTTAAGAATTCAGACTTTATGAGTTCAATTTCCTTTGTGTTCTTCAAGAGGTGCAAAGAAAGATTGAAATTTTTTTCAAATTGCTTTTGAATCCTGGGCTGTGCTATTTTGAATGTGGAAATCCATTGACACTGTGCAGTAGGAGGCTCTGATACTTGTTTGATCTCATTCAATCGTATAATAACTATACAGTGTGGGCATTTAGTTTTCATTATATATATAAGAAGCTGAGTTACAGAGAATTTCAGGGACATGCTAATAAATGGGAGAGCTTTGATTTAAAAATAGGCCTGCTTTGGGGTGCCTGGGTGGCTCAGTCGGTTAAGCGTCCGACTTTGGCTCAGGTCATGATCTCACGGTTCATGGGTTCGAGCCCCACATTGGGCTCTGTGCTGATGGCTCAGAGCCGGGAGCCTGCTTTAGATTCTGTGTCTCCCTCTCTCCCTGCCCCTACCCTGCTCACACTCTGTCTCTCTCTCTCTCTAAAAAATAAATGAACTTAAAAAAAAATTTTTTTAAATGAAAAAATATAAATTGGCCTGCTTCTGATATAAAAAAAGAGATAATAGGTATTGGCAAGGTTGTGAAGAAAAGGGAACCCACACATTATGGAGAATAGTGAGGTTTCCCAAAAACATTAAAAATTGAACTTCCATATAATTGAACTAATCCATATAATCTATCAGTCCCACTACTGGGTATATATGCAAAGGAAATGAAAGGATCTTGAAGTATCTGTACTCCCATGTTCACTGCAGTATTATTCACAAGAGCCAAGATACAGAAACAACTTAAGTGTCATGGATGGATGAATGGATAAAGTAAAGGTGATTACACACACACGCACAGAGAGAGAGAGAGAGAGAGAGAGAGAGAGAGAGGGAGGGAGGGAGGGAGGAATATTATTTAGCCATAAAGAAAGGAAATCTCACCTTTTGGGACAACGTGAATGAATCTGAAGGACATTATGCTAAATGAAATAAGTCAGGCCCAGAAAGACAAATACTATATGATTGCCTTTATATGTGAAATCTAAAAAAGCTGAACTCAGAAGCAGACGATAGAATAAATGGTGGTTACCAGGAGCTGGGGGCTGGGGAAAACTTGTAATTACAAGATGTATAAGTTCTGGGGATTTTATGCACAGCATAGTGACTATAGTTAGTCGTAGTGTATTATAGTCTTGAAATTTGCTAAGAGAATAGGTCTTGTGTTCTCACCACACACATACACATAAATGGTAACTATGTGAGGTGATGGATGTGTTAATTTGATTTTAGAAATAGTTTTGTAACGTATACACATATTAAATCATGTTGTATAACCTTAAAAATAGTGTATAACCTAAGTAGATGCAATTTTTATTTGTTAATCATACCTCAGGAAAGCTGAAAAAAGCCTTAGAATGTTTAAAACTTAAAAAAGAAATCTCTTTGTATTTTATTGTTATGTATTCATTTCAACTACCCATCCTTATTTCCTGGATTTCTTTTTTTTCTCTCATTTATAATCATTTAGAAAATAATAATCTTGGTTTAATTTTCCTGGTGGTTACCCCTAAGTTATTCAAAAGTACTTCTTATGTTATTTTTCTGTTGAAGTAAAAAAGTGTATATTTTGATTTTTTGTCTGTGTAAAATGAATATTTTGACATGTTTTTCCTTTTAACACCACTCCACATCTTTCTTCCCTCCTCTTAAGTTTGTATAGTTTTTTGAGTACATTTGTTTTATCTATATTCTCTTTTAATAATCACTTTTTATGTTTGTATTCAGATGTTATCAACTATAGTTCTTAATTCAGCCAAATATACAGCTGTTTTTTCCAGATTTTGGCAATCAGTTGCTTGACAATCAAAATACTGTGTTGTCTTTCAGTGCTGTATCTTTATGTCTTTTTATTTATTTTTTAAGTTTATTTATTTGAGAGAGCACAAGTGAGCAGGGGAGAGGCAGAGAGAGAGAGAGGGAGAGAATCCCAAGCAGGCTCTGTGCTGTCAGTGCAGAGCTGGATGCAGGGCTCAATCCCACAAACTATGAGATCATGACCTGAGCTGAGATCAAGAGTTGGACACTTAACTGACTGAGCCACCCAGGTGACCCTCTTTATGTCTTTTTAATGTATTGTCATAACATTTTTAGTGGAAGGTGGGCAGAAGAAGAAGGAAATGTAATAGAGCAAATATACATATTTCATTAGGGAAAGCTAGTAGATGAATCACTAAAATATCTTATAGAAGAAATGGCTGAAATATTTAAAAGTGATTGCCTAGGAGATGGTAAAGGTGAGATAGAAGCTACACTTTGTATTACATACTTTTTTATATGATTTTATTTGTGGAGTAGCTTTGTGCATGCATTTTTTAAATAAGTACTGATATATATTGCAAAGTCCTAGTCTGAATAATAAATGTGGAATAAATGTGGATGAATATGTACTATATCTGGGCTGTTCTTTTTCCTCCTCTCAGAGAAGTATATGATCCTCCAACTTGGTAGTGGGGAAGAGTTGGAGGACACTAGGAAACTTTGATCTGGCATTGTCCTCAAGAATCAACCCTTACAGCCTGCCCCACTCCTATCCCAGGCTGAATCTCAGATGATGGTCACAGAAGTCCTAGATAGATTTGGGGATCCAAATATCAAGGGGTCCTGTGTTCTACTTCTTGCCGGGGTCTTGGGAGGCAGCACGCCCCCACAATTCCTTGTGCTACCATGGATTAGACAGAAGCACCTATATTGGGTGCTAAGGCAGACTGACCTCAGGCAAATTCATACAGCCTTTGTGTGCCCTAATGGGGTTCAGGAGTAGAAAATTCTTTCCATGAGATTGACATTGTCTAACATCTGAGACTGAGGCTGGGAGACTTGGAGGGTGGAGATTCCACATGTGGTGTGAACCATAAAGCCAGGGGCCAGACCAGGAACAAGGACTTCTCACTTGTGGCCAGCATGGAGAGGGGATGATGACTAAGGACTAGTCTCTGTGCATCTCTGTAGATGCCCGTGTGGAACAGAGTACAGCCAAGGTCCAGGAGCCTCTTCTGGATGAGATGCTGCTATGTAAAGTCCTGTGAAGCTTGGGTGCCTCACCCCATCATCCTCTCAGATTTTGGGAGAAATAGTTAAGTAAATTGCCAGGATCCTTGGTTAGAAACAGAGAAACAATGCTGGTTAACATAAGCAGAAAAGGAATTTATGGGAAGGATACCAGAGAGTTCTCAGAATCAGTGGGCTCAGGAAAGGGCAGAACCATCTGCTGCCAAAACCACAGCACAGGAAATGTCTGGTAAGATACAGATGACACCACCACTGCATCACCGCTGTCAGAAATGGACACAGGACATCACTGCCGTCAACCTCTGCCACTCCCAGAATAGGACTTTGGATCTCATTGCTGCTACTGCTGCCAGAATAAATTCTCTAGCATCCCTCACTTCCTGCTCACTGCTGATTTGGTGTCCTGGGAGAGCCTATCCTATTGGCCAATAACAGCCATGTGCCCACTCTCCAGCTGCTTGGGGACAGACCTATCTTTGGCTTTGATCCTGAGGGGATGTGACTTCCCATTTATTGTGGCATCTCTCACCCCTGCCCTCACTCAAAGAAACTCTGCACTTGTACAGTCACAAATGACAGTGTCTGGGACTCTTGACTGAGAATACCTTAAATAAGCCTGATTTACATGGAACTTCTGCCACTGGAAGGAGTTTTGGAGCTTTACAATCTAAATTCTACCCTAAGAAAAGATAAATTTACATTTTCACGCCCCTGGGCTTTGGTGTGAGGAAACACCTTTCCCATGCAAACGAATGCTCTGTTTGACCTCACAACTTTCCTGGACTGTACTATTAGCCCATTTTTTAGTCAAGGAGCTGAGAGTCAAGAAAGTGAAGAGACTTTTTCATACCAGTAATTGGCAGAGCCAAGATTGAACCCTTCCAAAACATTACATTGTAATTTGTTCTCAAGAAGTTAGGGCCAAATGGTTAGGGCTAAATTAGACTATTCTAGATCATTTGTCCTTAGCAAGGTGCCGTTTTCCTCGTCTGTTATGCCTAAAGGGGGAGTCACTCCACATGTCTAAAATGCCTGTCTCCTCCAAACATGATATGGAAGTTTAATAAACCCTACAGAACTCATTGTTTTTAGGTCACAGTCCTGTGGCACTAGAAAAACAGAATGAGTCAGGAACAAAGAATGAGGTATTCTTTGCCTACCCACCTCATTTTTTAATTACTTGTCTAAGCTTCTTTCTTCTTCTTGCATTCCCTGAGTAGGAAGAGATAAGTAGAGAAGAAAGGCACTTTCTAGGTCATTTTGGTGGCTGCTCTTTGCCCTGACTGTATGTGGAGACATTCTGGATCCCCATGCCTTTACCTCCTCTTAGCAGAGTACATAGAAGGCAGGAAATGTTTAGGACCGGAATGTTAATAGGTGTAAGTAAGAAACATATCTGTTTTCCATTAAGGAGATTAACTTCTCTATTGAGGTTATTGTTATAGGACTGGGTCAGGGGGCTGCTTGGAGCTGACTAGGTGCCTTCTCTGACTGGATGGGCACTGCCCCCTTCCAGCTCTCCTTCTGAAGCAAGCACTCTTCTTCTGAACTTGCCTTCCTGTGCTGGAGTTAGACTGATCAGAGGCCCTGCTTTCAAGTAGTGACACAATAGGGTAATAAAGGCGAATCCTTGTTTTCAGGACAAGGGAGCATTGTGCCCATGCATTTTACAGCTGTTCAGTGAAGCCATTCCTATGTTGAAATACAGAATAAGTACGTTTTATGGCAAAAATAACATCCTCTGTTGGTTTCCCATACAACATCTTTCTCTCTCTCTCTCTCTTTTTTACAACATACTTATCTCTTACTTCTGTCAACCCAACCCTAGTATAGAGCCTCACACAGGGTCACCATGTAGTAAATATTTGATGAACAGAATAATGAAAACTCTCTAGAGACTTAGAAACAGATGTAAATCCCCACAGTCTAACAAACTGGATTTAGGGTAGACCAAAAGGATGCACTTAAGAATGTCACTGAAAAATATTTGACAATTTACTGTCAGCATTTTGTTTTCTAGGCAGTCTTCCTTCCTTCCTCTCTGTATTCCAACTCCTCCAATTTTCCTCCTCCTTCTCTGTTTTTCCCTTTCTTCCTTCCTTTCTTCCTTCCTCTCACTATGGCAATTTTCAAACACGCATACAAATAGAGAGAATTGTCCACTAAACCCTCAGGCACACCCAGCTTTGATAGCCATCCGTTTTTCTGCATCATTTACACCCCACCTTTTTTCATACTTTTGGGGAGTAAAAACTCAAACTTGCATGATTTTGTCTTCAATTATTTTCCTATGTGTCTCAAGAGGACTTTAAAAACATGCAATACCATTATCACCCCCTTTCCCAAATAAACAATTAGTCTATAATACCATCTAACAGTTAATTTGTATTTGGCTTTCATCTCTTCTGGGTTTCCTTTAAGATTTTTTCTTAAATGTTAATTGTGGCTTAAGACTAGTGGTTTCTTATTCTTCATGGTAACTTCCAGCAGCCTTTCCTCCAAACCCTACCTGAGTGCTTATAATTGCTAAATGGATAATTTACATCTCCCTTATTTCACTCCAGGAATGAACACTTAAATGCACCCATCCTTATAAACGACTCTGGAGCTACTTAAGGTGAATAAGATGCACAGTGCCCTTGGCCTCAAGGAGCTTACAGTTCCAGCTTGGATGTTTCTCTAACACTCAGCATGATAAAATCCATCTCATTATCTTTCCCCAAAAGTCCAGCTGTCCTTAAGTTTCCCAAGTCTGACAGTGATGTCCCCATTCTCCATGCCTCTTGGGCTCCACACTCTTGACTCTCTTCATCCTGTCAGTTCCAAGCCTGGCTATTTTTCTTCTGAAATTATTTCTTTTTAATTTTAATTTTAGAAAGTGCATGAGCAGGGGAGAGGGGCAGAGGAAGAGAGAGAATCTCAAGCAGGCTCCACCCTCAGCACAGAGCCCAACATGGGGCTTGATCCCATAACCCTGATATCATGAACTGAGCTGAAATCAAGAGTTGAATGCTAAACCTACTGAATCACCCTGAATCTGAAATTATTTCTATACCCTTTATTTTCTTTAGGAAGGCAGCCTTCTGTGCTGAAGAAAGACAACCTGTGTTAGAATTTACAAGAGTTCTGCCTTTTATTTTGGGCCAAACTAAGAGGGAGTTAGCAACATCTCCAAGTTAGGAGTCCAGTGTCGTGCCAGGAAAGGCTTCATCTGAGATGGGTCCAAGGATGAGGGTCAGGATGGAGATACAAAACCATGGGGCAAGGAAACCAGAGAATAGTACCGTACATCCCATATGATGTGTGCGGCAAGTAGGAAATGGGCAGAAAAGAAGCAAAGCTGTGACCAGGAATGAAATGAAATAGGGCAGGTATGAGGCATGACTCTGGTTGATTCATTTGGAGTTTCATTTGGAAGCAGAAAATCAGTGTTGGATCACTTCCTTTATCTAATTGTTGTCTAACAAATTACAGCAAAATTAGCACTTCAAACAAAACTTTTTATTATCTCACAGTTCTGCACATCAGAAATCCAGGCAGCTCAGTTAGATTCTCTGCTCAGGGTCTCACAGGCTAATGTCCAGGTGTTGGCCAGCCAAGGGTCTTACTTGGAAGGGAAATCATCTATCACTTCCATAATCCCCTCTAAGGCTATCAAATACAGAAAAAGACCATGATGGGGATAATTTCTACTTTCTCTGCACTTTTCTTCACCCAAGGCACTGATACTAATGATGAACATAATCTTCTATCTGTTTCCTCAGCTTGAACAATGGTTTAATCTCCTTATTTAACATAAGAACCCATGTTTTCTGTTTATTTAAAAAAATGTAGAATTCTTTTGTAAGTTTGAAAAGATGAATATTTTTTGTGTGTGTGCATGTGTGTTTTTATTTAAATTAAATTCTTGTAACTTCATGACCTCACCCCATTGAAAACTGAGATGCTGGGACCCATCGCCTTTTCTCATTGATGTTAGGGCCATCTGGAATACTTAGTGTATTTAACACATGATCACATCAACAATAAACTTGCTAGTTGGTTTTCAAGAAGTCTTTTTTTTACTTAGTTTACAGAAATTATTAAAAGTAAGTCTTTTGCTATTAGACTCCTATTCCCCAGGCTCTCTTATCACCTTTTCTCAAAAGATTCAGGGTTTGCTAATTGTAATTTTCATTTCTGAGGTTAGTATGTGAAAATGAGGACTTTCAACAGGTTAAACAATTAGACCAAATATGCAGTTGAACATTTATAAACCTACTACTCCAAAGATAAACAGCCCTCAATTTTCTTTGAAACTAATGGGACACTGTTTTCTTTTCTTAATATGGGATTGCAATCAGTACCTTTTTGTTTCTTAACATTTTAGGAAAAATCCACCCCCCCCAGCTTCTTTTGGAATCTAATAATTTGCCTATATAAAATTTTAAAAATAATGCATTTACTGGTAATTAAAATCTGAACCATTTCCCTTAAAAACCAATGGCAGTCTTGGAGAATGTGTTTTTAGAAAAACAAAGCAATACTTAACAGATGTTTAAAAGTAACATTCACAAGGTTAGGTACTATTATCTGATGGAAGTGAGATGACAAGTTGATTTTTATGTTTTCAAGTTAATTTTCCAACTCAGAATCTGTTTGACTTAAACAGATAGTGCCTCAAAGAAAACTGTCCACTCCAAAAATTATTTCTACTGGAGGCCTTCTGATATTTTAAAATTCATGTTCCACTTTATCCAGTACTCAAATTGGCTAAGAGGAGTTGGGATGGTTTTAACATAGTTGTGAGTCCCTCATTCTTCCCTTCTTTTTCTTAGCAGATCTAGGCAGGATAAAAACAAGGGTGGTAGGAATACCTGGTCTGTAGTGGTGCTCAGTAAAGAGTTACTGAATAAATGAATGAATGTATGAATTAATGATGATAGCACAAAATCAAGGAGGCTGCATTCCTCTGGAGTGGTTTTTATTCTAAGGCAGCAGGTGATTTGCAGGAACTAAGAACAGAACAGCTGCTTCCCATCACCTTCCCGCAAACTCCAGCAGTGGGTGTTGCTGTGACCTCAGTCTTGCTGGCACTTGACTGCACAAGGAGGACGTGCAGGTTCAGAAATTTTGTGAAATAAAGTCAAGAAAATTTACAGGATGCCTGCAGGGCAGGGGGTACCAAAAAGACCAAATGGGAGTTTATGTAGTGACTGTACCGGCAAAAACTTCCCCTGGTGGCTGGCTGTGAAGTCTAGAATTTGGCTCCTCATGTCATCAAGAGTGACACATGTTATTAATGGCACTGCTTCCTGGAATCTACTTGAATCTTGCAAATTTCTCTCTCTTCTCTCTCTCTCTCCCTCCCTCCCTCCCTCCCACTCTCTCTCCACCCTTCTCCCATTACTTTCCCTCCCTTTTTCCCTCCTGTCTCTCTCATACTCTCCCTCTTTCTGAGGTGGTGGTGGACAGGTATAGAGAAGACAGTTTTTCTCAGGATCTGCTGAGGTGAAGGGGGAAGTTCCTCTTATGATAGGCACATTCATGAACTTGGGGTCATGCTCCAAGATCATCTAAAGATGATTCAGCATCAGCATGAGGTACTTTGAGTTTTTTGGCATTTTCTAAGTTACCGGGGAGGGGGGACAAAAAGGTGGAAATGAATCACTTCATGTAAATAAAACTTCAATAGTACTTTTCTGGAAAAAAGCAGAAACAGCCCATCATAGAAACGACAGTTTCTGTGCCAAGAGGGAAGTGAGTGGGGAGCAGCCTGAACATGCATCAGGTCACCTCCTGTAGTAGCCTGTACTCCAGGAGTAGCTTGGTCTTGAATGGGATCATTCAAGCAGGAAAGGTGAGGAAGACAAATATGTAAGTAAATGTCTTGGTGAAAATCATGATCCGTAGTTGTCAAAGGGGACGGACGATAAAGCAGCTGGACAGGGAGATGTTAAGGAATGTCCTTCATCCTAGAATTTTAAGATAAGTTTCTGGAATTGTTGTTACTATTGTTATCATTTACAGAGAACACTTGCAGTCACTGGCATCTAGGGTTTGCTCCTTGGGGCTGGTTGGGGTCTTGATTTGTTCAGACTGTTTCCTCATTTGAACTGGATTGTAAGACTTAACATTCCAAGTACTATCTTGAAATCTTTGAAACTGACAGGTTTCCAGAGGGCTGTGAGTTCCCCTGCTCTCACCAGATATGCCCCCAACCCAGTAGAAAAGGCTCCACCTGGCCACGTCACTTGCACTCCACCTAGAACTCAACCTAACAGGCTTTACTTCACTGCCAGTCTGCAAAATTATTCAAACAGGCCATTGGAACTAGGGAGTGCCTCACCCTCTTGATACTACAAGGCATGACTTCCACAGCCAAATGCAACTTCTATGTGACCCTGCCTGGCATACTTTGTCGTCCTCCCCCAGTCTGTGAGTATATGTGACTAATAAATTGCCATTGACCTCATCTGTCCAGTGTCAGTGGTTGTGTGTTCAGCCATCTCATACTGTTTAGGGTGGAGAACACCTCCTTTGCCAATAGGGTTGCAATATTGTGATTTGTGAGAGACGTATTTGGTCATTGCGATGACCGAAATATATCTCATATGTATTTGGTCTTTGTCCAGAGTTTTTGCTCCACAGCTCCCCAAACCCTTGGAATTTCCTGAGTAGTAAGAACCATGGGAGCATCTTTTAAAATATTTGGTCTCTTATCCTCAGTTCCTGAAGTCACTTCAGAGTCATAGAGGTAAAATAAGTGTCTTGTTTTTCAAAGCAAACCCTTTCCACCACAACTGGGTTTATGTTAACATGGTAACTTTGGAAAGCACCTAAGGTTGCGGGTGCTTTATTCAACCATGAATAAAGGGTTGTAACTTTCATTCCTGCCCTGATTTCTCAGAAGGAGAGAGGGGCTGGAGGTTGCATCAGTCATCAGTTGTCCATAATTTAGTCAATCATGCATGTGTAATGAAGCCTTCATAAAAACCCAAAGGGGGGGGGTGGTGGTTCTGAGAGCCTCCAGGTTAGGGAATCAGAATACTTCCATGTGCCACAGTGCTGACCCCCAAACTCCACAAGGACAGAGGCTCCTTTGTTTGGGACCTCCCTCTATGTATCTGTCTCTTCATCTGGCTATTGATTTGTGTCCTTTAATATCTTTTGTAATAAATCTGTAATCTAGTGAGTGAAAGCATTTCCTGAGTTCTGTGAGTCACTCAAGCAAATTAATCAAAAATCCAAGGAGGGGTCACGAGAACCTCCAATCTGTAGTCATTGGGTCAGAAGCATGTAGCAACCTTGGCTTGTGATTGGCAAGTGAAGCAGAAGGCAGTCTTATTGGACTTAGCCATTAACCTGTGGGATCTGACACTACCTCCAGGTAGATAGTGTCAAAATTGAATTGAATTGTAGGACACCCACCTAGTGTCAGAGCTCTTTATTTTATGTCTGGGGACTATAGTTCTTGAAGTCTCTTGATTGCATTGCTTACGATGAATTTGATAGAAACATCAACATGGAAAAACAATGAAAATGTTAGTTAAACTAAAACTCAAAAACAAGGTACTACCTTAGATGCTTTCCTCTTAATAAAAACAGCCACAATACTAAATAGAGGTTAAGTTGCACTGACTGCAATTATTGCTTTATATTTGGCTGTGTTATTCTCAGTGTCAAATAATATTTGGTTCTCTTTTTCCCCATATAGAACCTCAAAAGCCATCAGCCCATGGAATATTTTCTTTAAACTGGTCAATTTGGTGGAGTAATTTATTTAAAATAGTTTTTTTTTAATATAGTTTTCTCTTTATTTCACAAAATGAGTAATGCAAGTTGGGATATGGAGCTATAAAGTCATTGCAAAAAAAATTACACAGCAAAACTGCTATTTTTGGCTTTTAATTCCTACCAGTTTGCCAACTTGTTGCAAGTTATACTTATCAAGGGATCATACACTTTTTCCATCTTGTTTCATCTTGAACCCTAAAATGCTAACAGAGACCATGAATGGTATTTGACTTAATTAGCTAGTGTTGCTATTGGTTGCTACATCTCCTAGCTCTAAATATCTCTGAAAATAGGGTTCCTTTGATTCCAAGTTTTAAGTGACATAAATTGTATTCAAGGAGAGAAAAGTGTTACTTAAGTTATCTATACCTGTTTATATTTCTAACTGGTATGCTTTATCACACAGTTCTTGGTTTATGTTATAAAAGGATGGATCTACAATAAGTTAGCAGAAACCACAGACATTCCTTTGAAATAACTCTTAATGGGAAACGGTTTTTAAAAATAATATTTTAACTTTACAAAAATGAATTTTTAAAGAAGTAATTTTATTGGGTTCACACCCTGTGAAATTTGAGACACTGAAATTAAACATTGTAATATATAGTACACAGGTGCAGTTGCTATTTTTTTAAACAAGAGGTATTTAGTGAATATCATTTGGGTCATTGAAATTAAACAATTTTAACCTATTTTACACAGAGAAAGACCTCCTCCACACAAGGCATAGATTTATGTAAAGAATGTTATTTAATAGTCAAGAGTCTTTATTGGCCAGATTTCAAAGGAAACAGTTGCCAAGTTCAGATATGAAATTTAACAGAGCATGTGGTAGACAGAATTCTAAGATGGCCTCAAAGATTCCCTCCTCCCTAACCCCCCGTGGAGTACATGGCTGTGACATCCTGCGGATGTGGATGTGATGGATTCCACTCCATGATTAGGTTATGTTACATGGTACAGTTGACCTTAGTGTAGGGAGATTATCCATGGGGTCTTGACCTACTCACGTGACTGGGGTCACAGAAGAGGAAGTCAGAGATTTGGAAGTAGGAGGATTTGATGCACTGTTACTAGCTTAAAGATGAAGGAAGCCAAGTGGCAAAAAAGTTACGGGCAGTGTCTAGGAGCTGACAGTGGGTTCTGGCTGACATCCAGTGAAAAGGACGACCTCAGTCCTATCATTGCAAGGAACTAAATTATGCTAACAACAAGAATGATCTTGGGAGTAGACTTTTCCCTAGAGCCTCCAGATAAGAACTCAGTCCAGCCAACACCTGAGTTTTGCCATTTGATACATTGAGTAGAGAACCCAGCCGTGCAGCACCAGACTTTTGGCCTACAGGACTATGAACTAATAAATGGGCATTGTTTTAGGCTGCTAAACTTGTAGTAACTTCTTAGACAGGAATACAAAATGAATACAGAGCATAGAATTATATTCTATGGGAAATATAAATGGGAGAATTTCTATTTATTACTCATGATTATTTTTCACAGAAAAGGTGGGGAGGTAGGGTTGGGTATAGACTAGTGCTCAGCTATCTCAAATTATCTGTGGTGAAGCACAGGTTTTGTTTATTTTCAGTCTATCATGGATTGATTTATTAAGTTTGATAAAAATGAAAACAAAGATACCTGAAAATTCCAAACTTATTATTAGATTCAAATAAAGCTACTTTGTCAAATTGTTATAAATATTTATTAACACTTATTCTCAATTTTTATACTTCTTACAGATTAACAACAAACAGTCCATGGGTCAGCTCTAGTCTGTGGACTACATTTTGAATAGCACTGGTTTAGATCATGTTAGATTTAAAGGTTTCTGAGGCTAAAAACATTAACCTGTCTTAAGACTCAAGAGATAAAAATTTAGCCATTTGTGTGTTTTAAGTGGTTTTAAAATCAGAATAACTAGAGAAATTGGTATTTTGGCTCAAAACCCTTTTATCATCAAAGCACTAAACTATACTGAAAGTGAAAAAGTGGTTTATATGAGCTTGACAGAAATAGACTAAAAATACTGTCATGAGGCCTGAGTGTTTGTGTGTCTTGAGAGTCTAGAGAATGATACTAAATTCCTTTCAAATAACTGCAAAAATTTCAAGTTGACCACTTTGTAATAATATGGAATGGATCACTGTCCCCACTGCTAGCTCTTTTTGAATGGAAAACCACAAAGGTACAGAATTGACATCTACAGACACATTATGTCCCAGGAAGCACTTATTCTATTCATCATGACTCATTAATATTTTTTAGCTTTCTTCTAAAAATTTTCATGTTCCACAGAAAACCATGAATTACTCATCATCTCTATTGCCTTACTTAGATAACATCCCTCAGTTTATTAATCCATCGAGTAGAAGATCCTTCTTACTGTCTTTTTCTAGTAGACTTTATTAATGCTCAAAACATTTTTTATAGAACTTAAAAGAAGTGTTTTCTGATAAGTTAGTATTCACAGGCAAGCAGCATAAATAAAGTGAGCTGGTTTAAGCATGATTTCAGTGTGAGAAACTTAAGAGCAGCAGAATAGTTTATATCATGTTCATATCATGATATCACTTTACATACTTTATGAAGGAATTGAGTTTGGTGAGGATTGTCACTTTATGGAGGAATATGGATGACAGCAGTTTTACTGAACATGGCACCATGTACCTGGAAGCAATGTCAGGGTCATCGAATCTAGGCCCTTGTTGACAGTGCATAGATAACATGAGCACTGCCTCTTTCCTCTGCTAAGTTCCAGATAAACCTTGCTAATCATGCAATATTCTTCCCACTGACCCCAGATACAGCCTCAGAATCTTTCTCAACATAGTATTCTAGAAAAGTAATAATTATGTGTTGAGATTGGCTCAAAATTAAACTTATATGCCTTCCATGCACCTAAATTATTTAAGATAGAGTCTATTCTTCTGTTGATTAAATTGATTGCCATCTCATTCTCATTAATGAACATCTGGGCCTGGGAGTGGAAGTGGAGTGCCATTGGAGAGAAAACAATGTTCTCGGTGTAATTTCTAAATACAAGGGCATAGCTAGATTAAAATGTTTAAAAGACGTTTTCCTTGGACCAGCTACCTTACCGGAATCCCCCAGGTTTTTTTGTGTACTGCCAAGAGAGTGCACAACTGGTTAAAATGTTACTCCTAGTGATTTATCAATGGGGTTTCCATCAACCGAAAGGCAAAGGAGAAGATCAAGTGGGGTCAGTCTTTGGCATATGTTGACAGTTTCAGTCATGACCAAGGAGGTGGGATGGAGTATACTCATGAAATTTGCAATTGGGCGAGTTGGCTAGGACCTTATATAACTACATTAATATTCAGAAAGACTGTGATACTATAAACATGTTCACTGCTCTGTTTGTATCGTAAGCCAAGTGTAGGGAACAGTGGAAGCACTGCTGCATAAAGGTTTACCTTTGGTAAAATTGAGTTTTGCAAAATACTCAGTAAGCACAATGGCAGTATCAATTGGCCAAGACCTAAAGATTGCCTCACAGAGCATGTGGCTGGATGTGTTAGGGTTGGTGTCACATTACTAAATCTTTCAGTGGTGTCACAATTCTGGCTGTATGTGTGGAGTTTATATTGTATCCTCATTGCTTCTCACAAAGGAGAAGCTTAAAGTGAAGGATACCATTGCCAGTGTACCTGAAATTATGACAAAGAATTTGGAAGGAAACTGCAGCTGAATTTTTTGTCTTACGTGAAACAAGATAGGCATGTGCATCCTAAAATTTACTCATGAACTGATGTAAGCCAATGATCTAGTAGTTCCTAGGGTATTGAGAGAAAAATCAACATCACTGATTTTTCTGATTCTTCCAGCTTGATGCTTTGATGGACTGAACAACATGAGAGTGAAGGAGAAAACAAGGGAGGCAGCATACCTTAACTTTAGGAAGGTTTTATGATAAAAACCATATGGCGGGCTAATCAAAACTTTTGGAAGTTCAAACAACTATTTAAGATGAATGAGAGGTGACTTCCAAAATGGTGAAATGATGAGATCTGTAAACTTTCTAACTGATGAAATGACTGTAGCTGGTGAAGATGACTTACAAAATGAAAATCTTGGGAGATTATCTTAAGGGCATACATTTAGAAATATACTTGAGGGGAACCTGGGTGGCTCAGTCGGTTGAGCGTCCAACGTCGGCCCAGGTCATGATCTCACAGCTCGTGGGTTTAAGCCCCGTGTCGGGCTCTGTCCTGACAGCTCAGAGCCTGGAGCCTGCTTTGGATTCTGTGTCTCCCCTTCTCTCTCTCTCTGCCCCTCCCCTTCTAGCACTCTCTCTCTCTCTCTCAAAACTAAATAAACATTTTAAAAAAGTACTAAAACTGGTATATAAAAAAAAGAAATATACTTGAAGGAAGTATATTTATATTTTATGAATGAAAAAAACATGTACTCAAGAACATCTGTATTAATAAGGATAGAAAGAGTTTGTGGTATTTGAGCCACGGCTCCCTCCCTCCTACTTTGAGATGTGTGCAGCTAAGGACACAAGGCTCACTCTCCCTCCTAGCTGAGGGTCATGCTATCTCCCTGGGAAGTCCAGGCCACGAGAATCCCCCACAGTGTGCAGCCTCTGATGTCATTCCTCAAAGGATACAGACTTGGACATGTACCCTCCTCTCTAAATACATGTTGCAGAGTCTCTGTCCTCAGAAGGAGTGGCTGAGGGGTCCAAGGCTCTCCTCTATCTATCTCTTACTCATGGAGTGGAAACTCTACCCCCGGCATGGCAGGCCAAGAATACTGGTACCCTGATTGGCCTTGTCCAATCTTATTTATAGGGTGGGCTTATAAACCAAGAGAGGCATGCTGAAAAGACCAGAGGCTGCTGCCCTAGCTTAGCCCCTATTCATGAGGCAGGGGTATCATTTGAGTGAAGCATTCCCTAAGCTTGCGAACAGTGGTGCAGATGTTTTGCCAGGGAGAGACCAGGCAATAACAGAATGCTTCCAGCTCTCTCCAGAGGAACTGACTTTATTTGAAACAAAGTGTGTATAATTGTATGCCTAAGTGTGTTCTCAAAAATAATGAAGGTTGTGGTGATAACCAATTGAAAGGAATCTGGTAGCTTCTTGAGAGCAGCAAGCTAAACTATAAACCAGCTAGAAGTTTGGCAGAGAGCACTAAGGAAAGGGCTAAAAAGAAACTTCAAAACAAACCTCAAAGACTGGCTTCAAAGATTACACTGCAAAGGAACAAAAATTTAATTGAGTCAAACTATGGAGAAATTTATGCTCCATGGCATTATTTAAAACACAGTGCAATCACCTGGCAGTTGGTAGAAGGTAACAGCTGAGTGTGATACTAACACAACAGATAGCTTAATAAAAATATCAGATAAAGAGGACATAAAAGAGAACTCTGATAAACCACCATCATCCCAGGGTGACTGTGAGCATGCCCATGGCTGTGCCATTGCGGCATGACATCAGAGACTGCACACTTTTAGGGAAGTAGACTTCACTAAAATAGTCTAGGTAAGTCGTCAAACAAACAATAAGCAAACAACAACAAAAACAATGCTTGAGGGAAAGAGGGCATTAGTATCCAGAGTTGCTACAATATTTTATCTAAAATGCCCAGTTTTCAACAAAAATTAATGAGACATGTAATATAATATAAAGACATGTAAATAATGAGACATGTAAAAAACCAGGGAAGTGTAACACATACACACACAGAAAAGAAAGCACCAATTAGAAACTGCCTTCTAGAGGGCCCAGGTGTCTTTTTTTTTCTTGTTTTAAATTTACATTCAAGTTAGCAGATAGTGTAATAATGATTTCAGAAATAGGATCCAGTGATTCATCACCTACACATAACACCCAGTGCTCGTCCCAACAAGTGCCCTCCTCAATACCCCTTGCCACTTAGCCCATCCTTCCACCCAAATCCCCAGTTTGTTCTCTGTATTTAAGAGTCTCTTATGTTTTGTCCCCCTCCCTTTTTTTGTATTATTTTTCTTCCCTTCCCTTATGTTCATCTGTTTTGTATCTTTAATTACACATATGAGTGAAGTCATATACTTGTCTTTCTCTGACAGACTAATTCCGCTTAGCATAATACACTCTAGTTCCATCTACATTGTTGCAAATGGCAAGATTTCATTCTTTTTTGATTGCCAAGTAATATTCCAGTGTGTGTGTGTGTGTGTGTGTGTGTGTGTACACACCACATCTTCTTTATTCATCAGTTGGTGGACATTTGGGCTCTTTCTGTAATTTGGCTATTGTCAGTAGAGCTGCTATAAACATTGGGGTGCATGCACCCCTTTGAAACAGCACCCCTATATCCTTTGGATATATACCTAGCAGTGCAATTGCTAGGTCATAGGGTAGTTTTATTTTTAATTTTTTGAGGAACCTCCATACTGTTTTCCAGATGGCTGTACCAGTTTGCATTCCCACCAGCAGTGCAAAAGTGTTCCTCTTTCTCTACATCCTCGCCAACATCTGTCATTACCTGAGTTGTTGATTTTAGTCATTCTGACTGGTGTGAGGTGGTATTTCATTGTGGTTTTGATTTGTGTTTCCCTGATGATGAATGATGTTGTGCATTTTTTCATGTGTCTATTAGCCATCTGGATATCTTCTTTGGAAAAGTGTCTATTCATGTCTTTTGCCCGTTTCTTCACTGGGCTATTTGTGTTTTTGGGTGTTGAGTTTGATAAGTTCTTTATAGATTTTTGGATACTAACCCTTTATCTGATACGTTGTTTGCAAATATCTTCTCCTATTCCATCAGTTGAGTTTCAGTTTTGTTGATTGTTTCCTTCTCTGTGCAGAAGCTTTTTATCTTGATGAGGTCCCAATAGTTCATTTTTGCTTTTGTTTCCCTTGCCTCCAGAGACGTGTTGAGTAAGAAGTTGTTGTGGTTGAGGTCAAAGAGGTTTTTGCCTGCTTTCTCCTCGAGGATTTTGATGGCTTCCTATCTTACATTTAGGTCTTTCATCCAATTTGAGTTTGTTTTTGTGTATGGTGTAAGAAAGTGGTCCAGGCTCATTCTTCTGCATGTCACTATCCAGTTTTCACAAACCATTTGCTGAAGAGACTGTCTTTATTCCATTGGATATTCTTTCCTGCTTTGTCAAAGATTAGTTGGCCATATGTTTGTGGGTCCATTTCTGGGTTCTCTATTTGTTTCACTGATCTAAGTGTCTGTTGTGCTGGTACCATACTGTCTTGATGATTACAATTTTGTAATACAGCTTGAGGTCCAGAGTTGTGATACCTCCAGCTTTTGTTTTCTTTTTCAGGATTGCATTAGCTATTCGGGGTATTTTTAGATTCCATACAAATTTAATGATTGTTTGTTCTAGCTCTGTGGAGAGGGCCCAGATGTCTTAACAAGTACTTCCAAGTAGCTATTATAAAGAAATATTTTTTTAAAAAAGGAATGACAGTGTCTCATCAAGCAGGGAATATAAATATATAAATTATAGAAAATAACCAAATAGAAATTCTGGAGTTGTAAAATACGATAAGTGAAAAGACAAATTCATTAGAGGGACTCAAAGAGTAGAGTTAACCTAGTAAAGGAAAGAATCAGTAAACTTGAAGATAACTCTATAGAGATGATGTAATCTAAAGAATGAAGAGAAAAAGGAATATAGAATGAACAGATTCTCAGAAATGAGTACACCAGCATATATATAATGGGAGTATCAGAAGGAGAGGAGAAAAAAAGGAACAGAAAAATCACTGAAAATATAATGGTTGTAATTGTTCCAAATTTGATGAAAAACATTATACATCCAGGAACTTCAACATACTGCATAGAATAAATTCAAAGAGGGCCACACTCACATAAATCATAGTAAAAATATTGAAAGCTAAATATAGAGAAGATTTTGAAAATAGTAATAGATAAATGACTTGAGATGTGTTAGAAAATCCTGATAAGATAAACATCTAACTTCTTATGCTTAGATAAACATCTAACATCAGACACGCTGGAGGCCAAAAAACAGTTGGATAACATTCAAAGTACTGAAAGAAAAAACTGCCAACCAAGAATCTAAGAAAACTACATCACTTACAAATGAAGGTAACATAATGACATTGCCAGATAAACAAAATAGAGAATTTATTGTTAGTAGACAACAGAAATAAATGCATATTCTTTTCCTTTCTTCTCTGAACTGATTCAAAAACAATTGCATAAAACAGTATGTATGTATGTATGGGCCTGTAACATATAGAAATGTAATATATTTGATAATAGCAGCAGAAAGGAGGTAAATGCGAGTAAAGCTGTACTGGAATAAGGAAATGATACCAGATAGTCTTCAAATCCACAAATAGTTTGGACGTAAGGGGTATAAAAATAGATATCATGCAAGCAACAACCTTAAGAAAAGTAGAGTGGCTATACTAGTATGAGACAAAATAGACTTAAAAACAAAACTGTTGCTAGAGACAAAGAGGGACATTTTATTTTATCTTTTTAAAATTTATTTGATTTTACTTTTAGAGACAGAACATGACTGGGGGAGGGGGCAGAGGGGGAGAGAGAGAGAGAGACAGAGAGTGAGAGAGAGAGAGAGAGAGAGAGAGAGAGAGAATCTTAAGCAACCAAAATTAAGAGTCATGGGGCACCTGGGTACCTCAGTCAGTCAAGCATCTGACTCTTGGTTTCAGCTCAGGTCATGATCCCGGGATCGTGGGATAGAGCCCCCAGGTCGGGCCCTGCACTGAGCGTGGTGGATTCTCTCTCTCTTCCCCCCCTCAGCTTCTCTCTCCGACTAGCATGCTCTCTCTCTCTCTTTCAAATAAAAAAAAAAATCTAGAGTAGGACACTCAACTGACTGAGCCACCCAGGCACCCCAAAGAGGGACGTTTTATAATGATAAGAGTGTCAATCCATTAGGAAGGTATAATGGTTATAAACATAATAAGCATTTAACAACAGAGCCTCAAAATATGTGAAGCAACGACTGACAGAATTAAAGAAAGAAATTATTGAATAGTAATATTTGTATACTGCAATACCCCATTTGTAATGATAGGATAAACAAGCAGAAGATCAACACTATAAACCAACTGTAACTAAGAAACATCTGTAGAACACCTTATCTAGCAATGATAGAATACATACATATTCTTTGCAAGTACATATTGGACATTCCCCAGAGTAGACCGCATACTAAGCCAACAAACAAGCATCAGTAAATTTAAAAGTAGTTAAATCATACAAAGTATGCTCTCTAACCACAATGGAATAAAGCTAGAAATCAATAGCAAAAATTTTGGGAATTTAAAAATGTATAGATTTAAAAATGTATAGAATTTAAAAATGTATACTCCTAAATAATCAATAGGCCCACACAAAATTACAAGGACAATTAGAAAATACTCTTAGATGAATGGAAACGAAGATACAACTTATGAAAATATTTGGAAGGCACCCAAAGCAGTTCTCACTGGAAAATTTATAGCTATAAATGCCTACATTAAAAAAGAAAATGATCTCAAATGAATTACCTAACCTTTCACCTTAAGACACTGGAAAAAGAAGAAAAACTAAATCTAAAGCAAGCAGAAGGAAGGAAATAATAAAGGTTAGGGTGGAAATTAATGAAGTAGAAGTTAGAAAAACAATAGAGAAAATCAATGAAACCTAAAAGAGAATAATCAGATCACAAACTCAGTAATGGAATAGGGGACATCACTACTGATCTTACAAAAATAAAAAGGATTTTAAGGGAATACTGTGAACAACTGAATGTCAAAAAATTAAACTTTTAGGAAATTGCAACCTTCCAGAACTGACTAAAAAAGAAATAGCACAAGTAACAAAAGAAAAAAACAGACTACACTTCATCAAAAACATTCATGTTTTGAAGGACACCATAAAAAAGATGAAAAGACATTCCACAGAATGAGAGAAAATATTTTCAAATCATATATTTGCTAAGGGATCTGTTCACAGAGTATTAAAAAAGCTCATGCAACTCAATAATAAAAAGACAACTCAATTAGGGGTGGCTGGGTGACTTGGTTGAGCATCTGACTTCAGCTCAGGTCATGATCTCAGGGCTCATGAATTTGAGCCCCGCTTCGGGCTCTATGCTGACAGCTCAGAGCCTAATGCCTGCTTTGGATTGTGTGTGTATGTGTGTGTGTGTGTGTGTGTGTGTGTGTGTGTGTGTGTGTGTCTGTCTGTCTCCTCTCTCTCTCTGCCTCTCCCCTGCTCGCTCTCTCTCTCTCAAAAATAAATAAAAATTTAAAAAAGACAACTCAAAAAATCTTAGTAGACATTTTTCCAAGTAAGATATACAAATGGTCAATAAGCACATGAAACGATGCTCGATACCTTTAGTTATCAAAGAAATGTAAATCAAAACCACAATGAGGTACAACTTAAAACCCACTAGGATGACTCTGATCAAAAAGACAGATAATAACAAACGTTGTTGAGGACACATCAGTTGGAACTGTCATACATTGTTGGTGGGAATGTAAAATGGTGCAGCCACTTTGGGAAACAGTCTGGCAGTTCCTCAAAAAGTTAAATAGAGTTACTATGAGACATAGCAATTCCATTCTTAAGTATATGCACAAGAGAAATGAAAACATGCATTTATACTAACAACTGGTACATAAATATTCATAGCACTGTTATTAATAATAGTGAAAAAAGTAGAAATGACTAAAGTATTCATCAACCAATGAATGAATAAAATGTATACAGTGAAATATTTGATCATAAAAAGGAATAATAAGTGCTACAACATAGGCAAACCTTGAATACATTATGCTAAGTGAAAGAAGCCAGTTACAAGAGAACATGTCTTATGATTCCATTTATATGAAATGTCAAAAATAGGCAAATGTATTGAGACTAAAAGTATATTAATGGTTGCCTAGGTCTGGGAGTTGGGGGTGGATGGAGAGTGACTGCTAATGGGTATAAGGGTTTTGGTTTTTGTGGGGTTTTTTTGAAGAATAAAGAAAATGTTCTAAAATTAGATTGTGTTAATAGTTTTACAATTTAAGTGAATATACTAAAAACCATTGCATTGTACACTTTAAATGGGTGAATGGTATGGTGTGTGAAATATATCTCAATAAAACATTTAAACACTAAATAAAAATAAACTTGTGTTTAGAGCATTTTAGATGATCAGTTCTTATTGGTAGTTTGGGAAAAGGAGATCTATGGATCAATTGAAATGGTCACAGATAATTGGAGTTCAGTGGAGTGCTAGTCTTTGGTTTTACTTTATTCAATAAAGAATCAAAGAAATGTCCATTCACAATCACTCACTTAATTTTTCCATTAATTATTTATTCATTTATTCAGGCAACACTAAGTATCTGCCAAGTACTAATACCATTCTTGTGTCAGGAGATTATATCTGGGCAGAGTCCTGCCTCTCTTGTATGTGCTGAATCGTAGAATTTAAGAAGATCTGGGAGCACTCTGGGCATCTTCCTGCCTTCAAATGCCTCATTTCATGGGTGGTAAATGTGACATCAGTGGATATCAAAAGGCATGTTGTGACTGAGTAGCAGAGTTGGTTTGTGACTTCCAATGGAGGAGTAACATATTTTTATTTAACACGTTGATAGTTTATTTATCTAGCTAGTACCTTGGGTAAATGGATTCACAGTGGAAAATGACCCTGGCAAGTGGGCTTGTTACTAACTCTGAGGTTAGCTCTGCTTTTAAGAATTGCTGTTATTTCACCTAGATATATAGAAGGAGATACTACCACAGATTTTTTTGTGGCAAGAGAGAAGGATATTTTATTTCCTTTTAGTCCTTTTTTATGCAGTGATTAGTGAAGAAAGAACTTGCAAATTGGTATGAAGTGGATGAAGGCATCTGTCTTTTCAAGTAGTGACTGGGGTCTCCATGCATAGGAACAGATAGGATGGGATGTTTGGCTCAAACAATAGATCAAAGCCACATGTGTGAACCTTGTAATGATCACTTGCACTCTGCACTGAATTTGGTTGTCTACATTGGACATTCGTCATTTATTTTGGCTTTTCATTCATTCTGGTTCAGCATCTAAACCCTTAGTAAAATGTCAAGAGAATATTTATTTAATTCCCCATCCTATGTGTTTTGGTATGGGACAGACTGTCTTTTACTATATTTGCTGAAAATGCTAGATTTCTGCTTTTTCCAACCCTTGTTACAGGAGAACACAAACACCCAACATACCCATCATGAATACCTATATCAGAATTTTATTCAGGGGCTCATAATTCAAAAAGTTAATAACTTGCTCTTCGAGGCTGCGGGCGGGACCAATCAGCTGAAGCTATTTCCTTACTGAACAAGGTTCTAGATTTTGGAGGATTTTATGTGGCTACTTAGTTTCAACCGCTGCCAAAGATTCTATCAGTTACCTGATATCTTTTTAAATAATTCCCCTTTCCTCTTAACTCGGCCAGAATTTACCTCTGTTGCTTGTAACTAAAAGCCCTCACTGATACAACACTCATAACACACTATCTAGTTCATCTTAGGGCTAGTCACCAGGATGAGCTGCTTTTGTTGAATGTGGAAGGCAATGATATTAAATGGAGGCCATGTAACAGGATTAAAAGGAAGAAAGCCATTTTAATTCTTCAAACACATTTAAAAACAAAGATTTCTTTTTAATAAATTGATTTTAAAATAATTTAAAATTAATTAAAATAAATAGTATATACACCTCACTTGCATCAGTTTGTTTCCCAGTAGGAAGATTAAAAGGTACGTACGTTAAAGCAAAATGAGAAATTTTTAAATAGGTAGAAAAAATTAGGGAAAGTAAAAATAAAGTTCAGAAAATAAGATAGAAGTGTATATTGAAGTTCGTGTACAAATTGCATGATATGATGTCTAGTACATTTACTAGAGATAGGCACTAGTCCTAGCAAGACTGTTTCATTTGTTGTGTAACCTAGGGCACTTCTGAAAACGAAAGACAACTCTGTGATTAATTATTCCAGGGTGATAGACAGTAACCTGAACTCTTCCAGACAAATAAGAACATACAGTAGTAGTCTGCAGTCATACTATAGTGCACATAGGGATCATTTAATAAACTTCACACACACACACACACACACACACACGCAGACTACTCTCAAATAAACTCGGATTTCACTATTCTATTTAAAGTTCTAGCATGTTACATCACTACAGGCTATGGAAAAAAGCAGGTCTCAACTCTCAGTGACTTGAAAAATAAAAGTTTTTATCTTAGTCACACTGCATGTCCATCAGTGGTCAGCTGGGACTTTTGCTCTATTTTTCCATCATCACTCAAGACCCAGGGTGGTAGAATATCCACTTGCCATAACATTCTCAATCACTGTGGTAGAGGGTAAGTGGTATCTTATAGCAGGACCTAACTGCAGTGTCAGGAATACTTCCAGACTAATTCATTGGTCAGAGGTGGTCATGTGGCTGTACCTAACTCCAGGGGTCCAGAAATCTTATTTCCAATGTTATCATATGCCTGGAGTGTGGAGAATTGTAAATATTTGTTTAACAGCATTAACAGCCATTTTTTTTTAAGACATTGTCCTTTTTTAAACAAACTTTTTGTTTAAGTACAATTTATTGTCAAGTTGGCTAACATACAGTGTATACAGTGTGCTCTTGGTTTTGGGGGTAGATTCCTGTGATTCATTGTTTACATACAACACCCAGTGCTCATCCTAACAAGTGCCCTCCTCAATGCCCATCACCCATTTTCCTCTCTCCCCTGCCCCCTTCCCCCTCAATTCTGTTTGTTCTCTGTATTTAAGAGTCTCATATGGTTTGCCTTCCTCTCTGTTTGAAACTATTTTTTCCCCCTTCCCTTCCTCCATGGTTTTCTGTTAAGTTTCTCAAGTTCCACATACGAGTAAAAACATGATATCTATCTTTTTCTACTGACTTATTTCACTTAGCATAATACCCTCCAGTTCCATCTACATTGTTGCAAATGGCAGGATTTCATTCTTTCTCATTGCCAAGTAGTATTCCATCAACTGATGAATGGATAAAGAAGATGTGGAAAACAAACTTTTTACTTTAGAATAGTTTTAGATTTACAGGAAAGTTGAAAAGATTGTATGACCATGTCATTAAAAAAAATTTTTTTTAACATTTATTTATTTTTGAGCACTAGTCGGGGAGGGGCAGAGATAGAGGGAGACACAGAATCTGAAGCAGGCTCCAGGGTCTGAATTGTCAGCACAGAACCCGATGTGGGGCTCAAACCCAAAAACCCTAAGATCATGACCTGAGCCGAAGTTGTACACTTAACCGACTTAGCTACCCAGACACCTCCTGACCATGTCATTTTTAACGTATGTCTTTATAACTGGGGAAATAGTGATGCTCAGTACAGATATCGGGAAGGAAAACAAAATCAGAGTATATTGTTGCCTAAACCTTCTGTATTCCATTTTAAGTCCCTACCTTCTGCCAGCTACCATTGAAGATGGCAGCAGTCAATTTCCAGGCGTCCCCTGCTGCTTGAAACTCTGTCAATAGCTGTCTTGACCACAGTCTAGCAACTCTGTCATATCCTTAGCCAAATCAGAGACTGAGTCACTGGGTGCCATTTAGAGCAACAACTTTATGTAGCTCCAGAACCCAAAAAACTGTCTTAAATAAAGAAACAAGTAGGAGATACAGGAATAAAATCCCCAATCAACTCATCATCGATACCATAAGCCTTGGGTTTCCCTTTTTTTTTTTACTGAACTCTGGAAATGTGTTATTAATGCAGCATTTGTTAAGACCTTGGCCATTTGAAGAGGTGACCTGACGAATGTGTGCTGTATGGTGGCTGATGCCTATTATGTTCTTATGATAACATGTGTCATTTGGAGAACAGAATCTTATTGTTTAATGGTGGGTGGGTGGGAAGATACTTCTACTATTTTTAAATCCATAAGATGAAAAACAAGTATTTGCAGTGGTTAAATGGTAAATTACACACCTAGTAATTTGTCTCCCAGAACTCAAGGGCTATGATCGGACCAAAGGTGACTATCATCGTTGGTGCCAAGTATCTAGCAAATGGCTGAATTCAAAGAAAGAGAAAGGACCAGTTCTGCAGTTGGATCTAGGAGGTGAAGATACAGCAGATAGTCAGGAGAAACACTAAGACCAGGGGTAGATGCCTCTGGTGAGTTCTCAAAGAGAACAACATGATATAATGGACAGCACCCTTAGCAAATACTGTAATGAATTACCCTGAACTATTTCATTTAATGCTCTTTAGTATATTCCATTGTGCCAAAACACCATTTAATTGGAATAAGTCAAATTTATTTAATTAAAATAAATGGGTCATTAGAATGACATACAATTTATCGTCCAAATAATGCGGCACTTTTGAGAGTAAAAGGAGATGCCTAGTAACCATTTATACACAGACAACAGGAGTAAACCAGGACCGTCTCAGGCAGAATAGGAAGAAAGATCATCCTTGTTGCAATAGACTGGAGGTACACAAGTACTTTGTGTACCTAGAAGGTCTGAATGCTTCCCTGGTTGTGCATGTCTACCAATATGCCAGGCAGTTGGTTTCTGTGGAGCCAAGGTTGAAATCTCAGAGATCTGGAAGTGACATGATATTAATGTAGGGTTTTTCTCATTGTTTCCCAACCTAATCCTGTATTGTTCTTTTGTATGATGTGACCTTAATCAGGGTCATCTTAGTAACATCGACATTTTTAATAACTTTGAATGGAAATAGGATTATAGTTTAAAAGACATTTGGAGTAGGAGTCTTTACCTACTCTGTTCTTGTACTAATTTGCCCATGTATTTCCATTTTAAAAAGCCAACCTCTCTTATAAATGATGCTGCTATGATGAGCATCTTTGTACCTACACATTTGCATAATTTTTTTATTATTGTCCTAGACTTCATGTCTAGTATTTGAGTATCTAGGTCAAAAAGTATGATGTTTGTAAGGATCTTTCATACATATTTCTGAATTGCTTTTCAGAAATTACCAATTTAAACTCAGAGTAATAATGGATGAAATAGCCTATTTCTTTAATATTTGTTAATATTTCTTTTCTTTAATATTTGTAAATTTAGTAGGTGAAAAATTGTATCTTCATTTTATGTCTTTGAAATACCAAATTTTAGGCCATACCCACAGAATCTCAGATCATACATATTTCATATGTTTATGGGCCATTTTAATATTGTTTCTCGCTAACTTCCTATAGGCATCCTTTGCCCATTTTAAGCTATTGTGTTCATTTTTTGTTTATTGATTTTTAAAATGTTTGTTATTATGTATGGGGTGCCTGGGTGGCTCAGTCTGTTAAGTGTCTGACTTCGGCTCAGGTCATGATCTCACACTTTGTGAGTTCAAACCTGCGTTGGGCTCTGTGCTGACAGCTCAGAGCTTGGAGCCTATTTCAGATTCTGTGTTTCCTTCTCTCTCTACTCCCCACTAATACTATGTCTCTCTCTCTCTCCTCCAAAAAAAATAATAAACAGTAAAAAACTTAAAAAAATCAATATGTATAGTAACTATCTACTTGTCTATCTAGCTAGTGTATACATTGCTTTTATGTATGCTATATATACTTCCCCAGTTTTTTTTTAACGTTTATGTATTTTTGAGACAGAGAGCATGAACAGGGGAGGGGCAGAGAGAGGGAGACACAGAATCTGAACCAGGCTCCAGGCTCTGAGCTGTCAGCACAGCCCAAAGCGGGGCTTGAAATCACAGACCGTGAGATCATGACCTGAGCTGAAGTCGGACGCTTAACCGACTGAGCCACCCAGGCGCCCCCTTTTTTTGTCATTGTATTTTGCTTATGGTGATTTTGACTTCCATAAGGTTATTTATTCTCACCCTCCTGAGGTTATATATAACCAGCTCATCCTTTTATATTTTGAATATGCCTTTATACTTACAAAGATCATGTCTACTCTGAGTTATGAGAAAAATTTCCTTTTTCCCTAAGAATTTTAACTTTATAGTACACATGATATTAGTGCATGCTGTGAGAGGACAATTTCTGTGAATAAACAAGTATTCTGATTTGAATTTTCCTTAGCTTTCATTAAATTCTTATATCTTCTTGGATTTTTTTAAATTGATACTTCACCTAGTGAGTTCAATATCAGGACAAAAATGCTATACTTGTTACAGCTTTTTTATGCTTTTAAGTTATAACAGTCTTTTCCCTTCCTCCACCCCAAATTTTGTTGAGTATTTTTACCTGCTTAATTTACTAAGGGTTTTATTTATTTTTTACCATGGATTTAGAACCATTACATTTAAAAAGTCACTTTGAGCTTTAATGCAATCACAAGCTTACAGTCGCTCTAAATGCACTACTAATTTGCAGAGATAGCAGGTTATATTTTGAAAAGAGGGTTTGTTTAATGTTTATTTATTTTGAGAGAGAGCATATGCAGGGGAGGGACAGAGAGAGAGAGAGAGAGAGAGAGAGAGAGAAGAGAGAGAATCTCAAGCAGGCTCTGTTCTGTCAGCACAGAGCCTGATGTGGGGCTCTATCTTACAAATCATGAGATTATGACTGGAGCTAAAATCAATAGTCAGATGCTCAATCAACTGAGCCACCCAGGTGCTCCAGAAAAGAGAGTTTTAAGTTTCAAAATTTCCGATTGGAATTCTTTATGCGTGGAAATAGAAAACCATTTTAACTTATTGTGGAAATCTCCAATTGATAAAATAGGAGCAATAAACTGTATAGACTGTCTCACCCCATGGTGTCATGTGACAAAGGGAAGAGTAGCTAAAGGGGTGTTTAGGACAATATATCAAGGGTAGTGAGACCATGAAGAGTGCTGTACAGGGACCGCTGGCAGGGGAGGGAGTCCAAGACTAAACTGGCCACGTTGGGAGATGCTGTAGAACTTTTCACTGTTAGTATGGCCCCAGGATTTTTATTTTCTCTCCAGGGTGTGGTAAGCAACATCAAGGAATGGTAGACCTGGAACTCGGGAAAAGAGACGTCACCCAGGACTTGAGAAGGCTAACCAACACAAACACACAGTAAAACTGTGCCCTTGGGTCCTCCAGAGGGGGAAAAGAGTTGCATGTTGCTGGCTGGGGGGAGCTTGGAGCATCCAGCAGAATCCTTTGCCAAAGTTCACAAGCCAGGATTGAATTTCGGCTGAATTTCCAGGAAATTTGAGCCAAATTGTGAAGGGACCTGGGCTGTGTGGAATGTCAGGTAGGAGACATGAGAAAATCATTTAATTTAGGATAATTCATTTGATCCCAACCTTGAAAGTGGGGAGCAGTCTAGGAAACTTAAATTCATAGGAATCCCTCCCAAACAAAATCTTAATGCTTTATTTATCAGCCTAGGGCTTTGCAGGACATTATTCTCTTTGTACCACCATATATTCTTGAATGCAGAAGGGCAAGACCCATGAGTTCACTCAGAATGCAAAGAACAATACTACACTTTCTTTGTAATGTTTGATTGCAAAGAAGAATTAATTTCTTTATTGAAGTAACAGTGTTAGAAGGTTGGAGATGGTGTAGAATTCCTTTCCAGGTAATTTTTGAGAAAAGGGAACTTCTCACCCTGACTTCCTCATTTTCCTATCCTGGAGACTCGGGGAAGAATAAATTGATGCCATCTGGAAGTAACTTTAGCTTTTTAGAAATTTTTACTTACATATTGCTAAGCCATTTAGGAAATCACATGTATTTAAATGTTTTATAAATATGCATGCTTATGTACTCCACTTCTTTCAGCGATTGTAGGACACAGGATGGTATGGTAGATTGAGCAATGCAAATCTAGGTTCTAGATCCAACTCTGCCTCTAAGTACAGAAGGGACTTGGGACAAGTCACTTAACTGGTATGGGCCTCAATTTCAACTTGGAAAATGAGGTTTTTGGACTAGATAGTCTTTATAGTTACCTCCAGCTCACAATCAGCTTTAAATTTCTAAGATTATATGTGTCCACTTAGAGGTAGGACAGAGGGCATGTATTCAAATAGAAGAAAAGAGTTACCATATTTAAATGAGTATTAAATGAGTATTTATAGCTTCTGTACACTACTTATTAAATAATATCTCAATTAGCATATGCTGTTTTATTATCTATTCCAATAATTTTTACTCCTCTCACCAGATGTTTAAATGCAGGATTGTGCAAACCTGTATCTGGACTTCAGTGATGCAAGCTGAGAATATATTAGAGTATGTATGTGTACAAGGGTGTGTTTTCTCATAGGAACTAAATCATCATCTTCAACAGAGGATGTGATTATTTAAGAACAATAGCCCCATTCCATGAAAAATTTAAGTGTTAACTTTGTTCCCAGATAAATAAAATGTTTATAGCCAGTTTATCGCTGTATAACTATAACCCTGCTTTCTGCCTCACTCTGGAGCAATTGGGTTTGACTCTTCCTTAGAAAACCTCTTCCTAATCTAAAAGAATTATATGGTGTGTTCCTTCATTTTTCTCTGAAATTTCTTTTGTATGCTAATCTTAGTTTAAATTAAAAAAAAAAAAAAAACTTGCCTGGAATATGGAAAAGAAGCCCTGTAGAGAAAAGCAAATGCTTTGTTTAGGTATTTATACATTCAGTAGGAAAAGGAAGTATTGTAGGACTTCAGGGATAGCCACTTTTCTTTGCATAAATATGAGGTAAGGTGTAGAGTTGAACAAAAAAAGTAGTGTATAGAATTTTATTTTTCTTTCATCATTAAAATCTTGAGTCTACCTGTTACTATTGAAGAAATATGTTATATTTATAAATGGTCTCAGTTTTAATTCTTCCTTTAGCTACATTTGGGATCTGAGAATGGTAAGAAAAGAGTTGGTATGATGTAGTACAAGTGCCTAATTTGATGAAAACTTTACAGTAAAAACAAAGGGGCAATAATGAGATACCATTACATTCACCAGAACAGCCAAAAATAAAAATTCTAACAATACCAGGTGTCAGCGAAGATGTGAAGCAGCTAAAACTCTTAGACATTGCTGGTGGCAATATAGAATGGCACCATTCTGGAAAACAGTTTGGAAGTTTTTTATAAAGTGAAACATGTACTTACCATATGACACAGCAATTTTAGAAGCCCTAGGTTTTTACCACCCCCCTTACAAAGCAAAATAATATCTACACAAAAATTTGTTCAAATTGGCTTTATTCATATATCTTCAAACTGGAAACAACCCAAATGTTCCTCAGTAGATGAACATATAAGCTATTGTGGTAAATTTACACAATGAAATATTGTGTGGCACTAAAATGGACGACCGACATGGATGAATCTCAAGGACAGTATCCTGATCAAAAGAAGGCAGACAGAAAGGAGTACGTATTGTCTGATTCCTTTATATGAATCTAGACAAGACAAATCAAATCTATAGTGATAGAAAGCATACCAGTTCTTGCTAAGTCCAGGGCTGGCGACTGGGGAAGGGGCACAGAAAACCATTTGGACTGATGAAAATGTTTCCTATTTTGATTGTGGTGGTGGTTTCATGCATGTATATACTTGTCAAAGCTCTTCGAATAGTCTGGTTTCTTACCATAGGCACTCTAAAGGGGGAGGTAATGAGGGGTAGTCCACTCCAAGGTACAGTCAATAAGGGTATGCATTGTCTAGAAAGAATTTGAAATATCAGTAAAACTGACTAAAAGTCTGATTTTCTCCCCATGCGATGTCAGTGATAAAATACTCCTCTCTGAAAAAAAAATTTTGTTAGCCTTATTTCTAAGGAATTGTTGCTGTTGCTATTAATTTTTTACAATATTATCTATGCGGGCTTCAGATTAGCATCTGTAGTGCAGGTCCTTACTGACAATACACTAGGTTAGTGCAATAGCTTCCTAAGGTGGTTGTCCTTATTTCAGTCTCTTCTTGTTCCAGTCTTTCCTTCACTGCCACCCACAACTCTAGAAAGCTTCTCTAGTTAAATGTACCAGTTATTTCCCTTCCTGAAAGAGTAAGTAGGACAATTCTCTAGCTAGGACTATTGGGCCCTCTGGTTCTGGAGTGAATTCTTCCTTTCTAGACCCTCAATGGTTACTTCTCCTCACACTTTTATTTTAGTATATCTCACAACATGGTCCACAGACTCCCTGCACTAGAATCACAGAGTGGCATGGAGGTTGGAGATGGATTTACCTAGGTAAATCTGCCGAATCAATACATCTGGGGATGGGGCTCTGAGCTCCTGAGATGATTCCTAGGTATAACAAAATGTAGACATTTCTGCTGAAACTTCACCAGCTGCTTCCTTATTTTCCTGAACATATAGGGTTCCTTCACACTAGGAGTCTATTTTGTAGTTCTCTTCTCCTTCCTGGAATATCCTTGTCCCATTTTTTCTTCACAAAGTGAATCTTTCCAGAATTTTAAGGGCTCTCCTAAGTGTCATCTTTTTTTATGGAACCTTCTCTGCTCCTCCAGTGCCCTACTTTATGCTCCCAGAGCACTTTTTACACACTTAGATTACCACTCACATGACTTGGTGCTATAGTTACTGTGGTAGTCATAGTGTGATTCCCCATATATTTCTGGTTTTCCTTATTCCATGATAGGATTGACTTCTTGGCTTTCTGTGGTTAGGGCATCATGTGAACAATTCTGACCAGTAAGTTGTGAACAGAAGTCTTATGTACCACTTCTGGGACAGAACATTTAATAGAGCCCTATTTCCCATGATGGGGGAACTTGGTAATATTCAGAAAGTGATTATGGACCTCCAGCTGAAAGGACAATTGACTGGGGTGGCCTTGTGGATCTTTATGTCTACCCTTCATAGATACATATTATTTAGTGCTAATGTCAGTAATGCCTATCAGTAGTGGTTCAGGTATCTTGTTTTACTCCATTCAGGCTGCTGTAACAAATACCATAGACTGGGTGACTTAAGCAGCAAACATTTATTTCTCTCAGTTCTGGAGGCTGGAAGTCCAAGGTCAAGGTGTTGGCAGAGTTGGTATCTGGTGAGGGACAACTTTTTGATTCATAGGTGGCCACTTCCTTGCTGTGTCCTCACTTGAGGGATGGGGCAAGGGAGCTTTCTGGTGTTGCTTTTATAAGGGTCCTAATCTAATTCATGAAGGCTTCATCTTCATGACCTCCCAAAGGCCCACCTCTTAATACCATCACATTGGGTATTAAGTTTCAACATATGAATTTTGGAGGGACACAAACATTCAAATCTATAACAGGCTTTATGAACAACTTGAATGCCGTTACTTTGGCTTTTTTCTTTACTCTTCATTAAGCTGGACCATGTGAGAGAGCATGGAGACAGCACACAGTACTGGTTAAGGGCACAGGTTTAGACCTTATTCTAAGCCAAGTTCTATCATTTGGTGGCTGTATAACCATGGTTAAGTTACTTAAGCTCTCTAAATCTCAAATTTCTTATCTTTAAAATGAGAGTAATAATTTCTACTTGAAGGGATTGTGGTGAGAGTCAAATAAGGTTATGTGTGACTCTATGTTAGCACATTGCCAGGTATCAGTACTGTGGTAATCATGCAGGATCACCTGCATCCATGGGGCCATCTTGCCTGAGAGTTTTTGGTTTCTAAGGCCACACATAAGACACATAATTCATTTGTTCAACCCTAACATTTATAGTTCAGTTGGGTAGTTTTTTCAAGCAGACAAATGCAATTGCTTAAATCATATGGATAAAAAAAAACCCAAAGTGGTATCATTTATAAGAAACCAAGAGCTAAAAGAATTGCTAAAACCTTTGTCTAATGATTTTGTTACATTTAAAATCCTGAACTTTACAATTTCCCTTAGCCACAGAGAATTAGTACTATAAAAGTCTTTGTGGATTAAGAGGACATACTGTTCATCCATTGCTGTTTTACTGGCACTGTCACTAAAATATAAAACTTAGTTCTAAAAACAAAGACATTTATAACTTAAAATGGCTTCAAAAATAATCTGATTCACTGCTTTCATTTCTCAGGTAAAGAAATTGCAACCCAGATTATGATTTATGGGATTATGAGGACTAAACCCTCCAGACTCTTGAATCAAATGATTTTACACTAATACAACACTGTTCTAGAAAGACTTTATTTTTAATTTACTTTTTTACAAAAATTCTCCAGAAGTGTAAGAAGGTACTACATGTGGGTGAATACCAAAATAATCTGTATTTATCTTTATTTAATCTCCTATCATTTCAGATAATTCATTTATTTCTAGTACTCAGAATTCAAATCTTGTCTATGGTAAGTTGATATCCTGCATAAATTCTTATTTTTCACAAGTTTGAAATGCATTTTACATTCTACTACCTAAGCCATGTTCCTGTTACATGACCATTACCCTGGGAACATCAATTGTTGAAGCTCTCTAAAATTATTTAAAAATAACTCTATCAAATTATACTATATAGATATTAAGTACCTTGATTATGCTTAAAATTACATGTTATTCCTTCATTCCCTACTGTCTCCCCTCCTTCCCTCCCTTTGTTCTTCCCCCTCCTTCCCAGAAATACTTATTTAGCATTTACAATGTCAGGCAAAGTTCCAGAGTCCAGAAATACAGTGACGAACAAAACCTATAAGGATCCTGGCCTCAGAGTTCTCAACACCTAGAATTGAACAAGGGCATTAAGCACACAAATATGATAGAGTGTGATTATTGTTAAAGGGGGGGGGGTACTAAAGTGCGTAAGCTTTACTCACTTAAGGGATATTATAGTTTGCTGTTTTTTCCAAATAAAATGGTTACACAGTGACTTTTAGCAGAATATCTGAAGTACCAGTGACTAATAATATGTTTACATTTTCTCTTCCTTTTTTTGACCTTAGATGCCATTATTATATTCTGCCTACTTTTTATTCTCCCCTCATTTTTCTCTCCATCAACACTATATTGTGCTCTCTATTGTTCATTTGCATAGAAACTACTGCCGTTTATCTTCAACATCTCAGAATCACCACTGACATTTTATCACATGGAGTTCTTTTTATAAAAAGAATTTGAAAATGCGAAGAGCAGTATTCATACCTTGAAAACTTCTAAAAGTACATCTTGTCACACTCTTGCCTTTCTCCTACTCTATTATTATTTTTATGTAACTGCTTATTCCCAAAGAAGTGGAGATGCTGACGTTAATTTATGTGAGCTAATATATTTCTGTGTTGTTCTGGAAAAAAAAAGATGTTATGAACTTTCACAGTGGGTACTAGTGCATGAAATTTTTTGCTTAACCTCAGAAACCACTATTTTGATTTACCTCTTTCTGTCTGCCAGTTGGTAACTGACAGCATTGTTTCTAAGTAGGTAAACTGATTGTCAGTTAGTAGTAGTTTGTTCCCTATGGCAATATCTGTGGATCCTGAATTGGGTTCACAGAAGCTCATTGAACACAGGACTAAATCATTCAGGTAAAATTATTTGGTGACTGATTTCTTCCATGTTCTATATGAGATCACCCCATGGACTTCAAATTCCATCTTATCTTTGCACTTGGCATTCCTGCCTTCTTCTAAATGTTCTCAGTCTCCTCGTGTTCATGTCCATTGTGTGCCCAGTAGTTGGCCCACCATGCCTCACCTCACTGATTCCCTGGCAACTAACTGCTCCCATTTGTCAACCTCAGTCTGTCATTGGTGTCTGTTATACCAAGTTCCATTACATCTCCTATGATCGAAAAGAGGTATCTCCTTTTTGTTACCTCCCTTCCTCTGCTGCACTCAAGCTTTAGATAGGTGAATTTCACTCCCTCTTAACTCCCTCACCTGTTTAAAGTCTGCCAAAATTAACATTCACATGTGAAGCTCACAGTCCAAGCTGCACTTGCTTCTGGGAAGATAGATTTGACATTGGAAAGTAAACTTTATTTTGGCCATTATATAATTAGCCACATGATTATAAATTCTTTCATCTTCCTTTGTCTTTGCTTTTTTTGTTAGCTAAAAGGATCTGCACAACAATTTTACACATCATTATCTCTTTACATCTTGGCAATGTGTATAGAGTAGAAGGAAATGTGGCTCAGGTGGGATTTGATGTTTTTAATACATTTAACTTGGTAAGACTTCAAGTAAAGCAGTGCCACTCTTCTGCATGAGAATGTTTAGGTAAATGTTCAGATTCTCACTTACAGCAAGGCTGGTTTGTTCTTGAAAGTCCTTGAAAGTCCTTTTTTTTTTTTTTTTCCTGGTCACAGTCAATTTAAGCTGACCTGGCAAGCAACCAGATTGCCTCTATGAGGATTATGAGTTATTAGTGTCATTGCCTCCTCTACTACACAAATGGTTGCTATGTTTTGAACAGCAACCAGGCAGCACTCAGACCCGACCAGCCTTTCTAAATATCTTTTAAAGAAGAGGACAATGTACATTTGACTTCAACATTTGAATTGTCTCCCTGGGTTTTGTGAGCAAACCAACTTTACTTTTGCCCTTAATTTCCAAGGCAATGGATAAGTAACTGCCAAAGAAGACCCATCCCAGAAAAGGCTCTGTGTGCAAATCTAGCCACTGGTCTCCAGAAGCCTCACCAAGATTGGCATTGTTTCCCTACACTTGAGTCCCAGTCAAATCCTGCTGGATTTCAGCTGGGCTTTTCCCTGTAATCAAGTGATGCCAAGATCCAGTGACAAGAACTCCTACTGGAATCTATATTGCATTGTCTTCAGTCTTCCAGCTGCCTTCTTCTACCAAATTCAGTGTCATCAGCCACTTGACATTTCTTTGATAGGTATTAGAGGCTATCGGCAAGAACTGGTGGGGCTAATTGAATTTTTTATCTTTAAAAAATTTTTTAATCTTTTATGCAAAGTGACTTTTGGTAGTGGAAAGCAGTTGATAATGCACTAACTGATGATGTAGGCAGCCCAATTGAGTTGGGGACATCATGGAATTGGAAATGTATCCAGAGATGTCTGCTCAATAGTGTTTCCTGAATATGGTTTAGAAAAAAGGTAGAGCTCCACATGACTGAACTTATGTTTTTCTGCAAAAGTGAGACTTGTGTAATTAAGGGGTCTTAGCAGAAAGACAGTTGGAGTCATGCATTCACTCTTTTCTCACTATTCCTAGTTACTATAAAAGTATTTCAGAGATTTCAGAATATTCTGAAATGAATAATACTTGCTGCCTGAGAAACTATCCTCAGGGTTAGGTATTTTCTCTAAAATGGGTAGAGTACACAAAGTAGTTGGGATAAGAGATTTCCTTTAAAACACATGTGCCTCATTGTGAGTCAGGAGTACTCTTGGTTTCATGGTTGACAGATTATGCAACTTGAGGCTGGCAATTTAATTTTCCTATTCCTTATTTCCTTTTCCTGTAAAATGGACAGAAGAATCTCTGCATCTGTGAGAAAGTATGTGAAATGACCACAGTATTGCGTTTTTTAAAAACATATCCAAAAATTTTGCCAAGAGGATTTCCTTCAATTAAAATGGACAGTAGCATAATAATTGTAGGATACTTGAGTAGTTATTTAATTCTTAACTGGGGTGGATTTTGTTACAAACACCTAAATCAAACAAGGATTTAAAAGAAAATTCTACCTCTTCTAATAATAATGAATCTATTTAAAGTTCACTGTTACTAATACGTTGAGATATTGTGTGCATGTGTGATCTGGAATCCCTCAGCCAAAGGCTGGGAAATATTGTTAGTGATTAAGTGAAAATGAATCTCACCTTGGGAATGAAGGAAATAAGTATGTTTGTGAATAACTTCAACATTTGTGCATGGGTTTGGGGCAGGACTGCCTTAATGTTGTAATCCTTTAAAGAGGTTCTAAATGAAGTAGATAACTAATTTGTCCTGCAGAAAGCCTTCTCATATTACTCTCTGTGTGTACAGGATAGTTCCAACCCCACTTGAGGACTTCATTGTTCAACACACTCATCATCTGACCGGGACTGAGCCAAGTGGGATGAGGGAAGGTTAAATGGGAAGGCTTCATGTTTTCAGACACTTCTTAAACTTCTAGGAAAGTTAATTAGGAAGTGAAACCTTCAGCAGTTGGCAGTGTGTATTGTTGGCTACTAGGGCACAGTGACAAATAGCCCTGAAAGGTCTTCACTTTCTTTTGTAAACAGAAAGGTAAGGAATTTGTACAAAAATGCACTGGTCAAGATCTGCTTTTCATCATGGTCTAACCATACAGTAAACAACAGAAATAACTTGTTTTAATAACGTGTAGTGTTGAAACATTTATCAGCAAGTTCTTTCTACCAGCTTCAAAGGTGTATTTGGATAAGAGAAACCTTTGCCTGAAAGAACATGATCTGAAATTTAATTATAACATTTTCTTCATGTCAAGGTCAAGGAACTTAAGGGAAAAGTTTGACTTTCATGTAATTATGAATGTGTCTCTTATTACGCTAAGATATTATGACCAAGTAGTTATTATTGGGGGTAGATGTGGTTGGAGGAGAGGAGAGGACTCTGAAAAATGTTTCATCTGGAGTGGTTTAATTAATTTTATCACTGGAAGTGCCTGCTTCCTTCCTGTTCCTCTGGATAGAATTGTACCGGGTTCCGTTGTAAGAACCTTTCCAAATGAAAAAAAACATATGATGAAAAAATAGAACAATATCCAGACTGATCTGGTAAGAAAGCATAGGTAACATTGGGAGGTAGGTCTGAGCCTGACCCAGGGAAAGTGCAAAAGTGTTTGAGTTGTAAGCTCATGGAGGTAGGATTAAGCAGTGCAAGTAGAGAAATTCAAAATGAAAGAGAAACAGGGGAAGGGAGAACATTAGCGTAAGAGTTTCCAGTTTGGAGATGGGTACTAAAAGCTTGCAAGAACTATAGTGAAGCAAATGCAGTTGTTTTTTAATGGACCAAAGGAAGAGAAGGTGAGATGCTCCTACAGATAATTAAAGAACATGCTTTTGAAATCTTGGAGTTTCCATCCATTTTGTCCTTTGAATGCTGAATTGCTACAGAGTAGAATTTTTTGAATATAAAAAATAGTTTTTCGCTACAGGGCTATTAGAAATTTGTTACAATATGCTCTTTTGCTTGACTTTTATCATGGATTTCTGTTGTTGTTGGATTGCCTCCTCTATGATTCTTGGAAAATTCATGAAACATGTTTCTGTACAAAAAATATACAGATCTTCCTCAATGTACAATAAACTCACCATAAGTTGAAAATATCATGAGTTGGAAATGCATTTAATACACCTAACCTTCTGAACATCATAGCTTAGGCCAGCCTACCTTAAATGTTCTCAAAACACATTAGCCTACGGTTGGGCAAAATCATCTAATGCAAAGCCTGTTTTATAATAAAGTATTGAATAGCTCATGTAAGTTTTTGAATACTACAATGAAAGTGAAAAACAGAATGGCTGTATGGGTACAGAATTGTTGTAAGTGTATTGATTATTTACCCTCATGATCATGGGCTAACTGGGAGCTGTGGCTAATTGCCACTGCCCAGCATCATGAGAGAGATTCATAGTGCATATTGTTAGCCTGGGAAAAGGTCAAAATTCAAAGTTGGAAGTACGGTTTCTACTGGACGTGTGTTGCTTTCATGCCATTGGAAAGTAAAAAAATTATAATTCACATGGTAAGTCAAGAACCATATTTATATTCACAAATTGATGTACCAAAGTAAAGCAAAATGTTAGTAAAGGGACAATATAAACAGAGAAACAAGAGGAAGACATGTGGATTAAAGCCTTTGTATAAATACTGAATAACATTTAGTGATTAATTATCTCTATTGTTGGCAAAGGTTATATGATACGTCTTAGAGAATTATTAAATTGCGATCCAGTGTGGAACCTGATTATATAATGAACCAGGATGAGAGAATTATATTAAGTGGATACCTAATACTTAAAAGGGCTTCCATTAGCATCAGTACAGTTCAGTCTACCTTGACAAGATCAACCAACCAAGTCAAGCAAATGACCATCCATCCCTCCATCTTTTCTCTGTCCTCTCTTTGTTTCTGGTTTCAGTAAGAATGGTGATTGGAGGATTATAGCAGAGGATCAGTGAGAAAAATCCTAGTTTTGATTTTCATTGTGTCCCATACTATCTAAGAATCTCTGGTATTCTTTATCCCTTCATAATTTTTATAGAACTCTTGGAGCCCAAACAAAGGAAGCAAGTTGAACTTGTTACATTAACCAACTAATCAATCAACTAACCAACAGGTCTTGAGTTCCTCATATGTGCAAGTGACTACTGCAAGTGATTTGACATTGGTGTGCCTGACTTTGAACCAAAGGCCATGTTACTGTAAAAGTGTAAATCCCTATGCCTCTTTTTTCAGCACACCTGTTTGGTTTAAAAGCAAATGTTAGATCCACATTCCATAGAGAACAGAAATCTTCTCCACTTTATAATGGTTTCCCAAATGTCTGGAGAACTTCGTAGTATTAGTGAATATCATGAAAGAGAATCAGAAGTTTAAAAAAAAGTGAGAAAAAGAAACTTTTACTGCTTCAAAAACAGTGGCAGATCCCCTGAAATGGTAAATGGACCATCTGTGTGCTCTGGCACCAGACAATGTATAATTTATTTTAAAGTGCCAGGTACATATCTGTCCTTTTAAATGTCTATCTGAAATAACATATGTATTATACATGAAAATGAAGCAGGGAAACAGTGAGATTTTTAAAGCTCAGTGTGCTTATTTACTTCAAAGCTACTATATTCTTGTCAAGAAGAATAAAATTCATTAACTCAGGTAAGTATAAAGAATCAGGCATTTTCTTTCAATAAAAGAGGGTAAGTAGATTACACCTTGAAAACCTGTCTGCTCCCATTTGG